>NC_137945.1:9092220-9567220 GCF_963969265.1 Rhamphochromis sp. 'chilingali'
CTGGACAAAACAAGCCACTATTTTAAGTGGCAGTCTGTGTGGGATGAGATGAATGACTTCAAGGCATGAAACCTGACAACAAACACAGGATGTGTTAAGTATAGCAAGTTTCTGTGTGGGAAGATAAAGGTGTGATCGTTAATGTCACCTTGACCTCCCTTCTTGGTTTTTAAGTCTTTTTTTTGGAAATTGATGGAGCATGTTGGCAAGTTCAAATTCCTAAGATAACTTATCTTTACTAAACCTCTCATTAATTCTTATCTGAACATCCATTGTCGCTCCTTTAAATCAAAGCTTTGGCCATCAAAGGGTTTTTTTCATCCTCAATACTGGAGCTGCAAACACTTTGTTGGATGTTGTCAACTGTTTTCTTTTCCTTGGTCTTTAATCCAGCACTGGATGAAGAGGATCAAACAGCTCTGCGCTTTGACTCCTTTACCGACTGTTGCTGCTGTTTGTGTCTGGAAAATATCAATACTCTTATTCAATATAAAATAGATTGTTTTTCTTAATGACATTTAAGAGAGAGAGAGAGAGAGAGAAAAAGAAAAACACAGATTGAAGACGTCTGTACTTTGTTATGACATTTTGTTCAGCTTTTCCCTTAATGATGAATTCTATTATTCCCAGGAGTTTGTCTTTATAGTGCTACTAGCAGATCAAAGTCCTTCCTTTTTCCGTGCGAAATCTCTGCAAAGTCTAATGTGCATGAAAATCACAGATACAGACAGTCCTTGTGGTCACACAATTAATCCCATGACAATTTTTTTGCCCAAAATTATTCTGACATGTGGTTTTGTTTGGGAAATTCCTTAAAATTTGGCTGATTTTTTTTTTTTTTTTTAATTTTTGCATCACTTGGTATGAATTCTGTTTCTGTTGGGTCAAAATGTCCCACCCCTGCTATAGATTCCCATAAACCCTTTCTTTTGGCAGCATATCTCAGAGACTTGCATTAATAGACTTCTATGTAGTACACTACTAGTGTACTGTGTAAATGTTGACAATATAGTGCTGCCTGAGATCACACAAGTTGTGCACAAAGTCACATTATGACTGAAGCCTTTAACCATGATTGCCATGCTGTTTAACTTATTTTAGAAATGTTTACAACTATGTATGCTACAGATACTGCAGCTTACTGTAGTGTTACTGTAGTATTACTTTAGCACAGATTTATCTAGGATGTTGAAGATAAAATGCATATTAACCAAAAAACAGCAAAACAACGTTGATAGCTAGCTAGAAGTGGTATCACCATGAACATTAGCTATGTATCTTCCCTACTAGCTGAAATTTAGTTGTTGGTCTCTATCCTTTTGCTGCTTTTGGACTGTTGTGTCTTTAATATTCAGGCACATGTAGCCATGAAGCCAACAAGGAGGTACAAAAACTGTACGTTTTTATGTTTTGCAGATATAAGACCATGTGACATGAACTTGTTAGCCATTCTGGATGTGTGACAATCACAGTGACCATGTACGATCAAGTGAGAAAGACACCAGTCACACAGGCCTAGAGACTGGTCCTTAACCAGTTGACAACCACCGGTCATGTGGGAAAAATGAGTATTCCCAGTCCGGTTGTGATTTGTTGCTAGAGGTTGATGGCAGTCCTGGGAAAATAATTTCCAAAGCCCCAGGCCTACAGACAGCCAATCACCGAGGGAAAATGTGTATTCCCCAACTGGATGACTGAGAACCTTCACAGACATGTATTTCCCAACCAGATTGTGATTGCTTTGGTTGCTACAACTACTAAGCTATGTGCACATGACATCACACAAGAAACCCCAATATGGTAATGAGACCAAAGATGTCACTGTGGCTGTGTCTAGTTTTTATACAGTCTAAGCTGTGAACACACATATGCAATCAAAGTAGGTACTGTAGGACCCAACAAAGAAGTGTGTTAAATGTACTTTTTTTTTTTTAACTGTGGCCAAATCTTAAGTGACATCCTGGTTGACCATTCATGGGTTGTGCATCACTTCTGCTGTAGATGCTACAACTGGATTTCTTTGATTGGAAGGTAACTGAAAAAATATTAAGAAAAATCTTCTTTTATGAAAACCCCTGTTATTGAAGTACCTTTGAGAAAGTACCTTTGCTGTCTGTCCTTGAAGAGCTGTTTAATGGCAAAAGCCAGAGAAAAAAACTTGCTCGGCAGTAAGTACTGGAACATCACAGTAGTTAAGTATGGTTATAGCTATAAACAGATGTTGCTGAACCACAATACATTATGTGTTTGTGTATGTTGCATAAAGTATGACTCAGAATCTAAACCTGTAAGTCTTGCTGTGTTCGTGTAGGCAATGGGATGATGAAAGGCTGTCGTCAGAAGGGCTTAGAGGTGAATCAAAACTCCAATTAATGTCAATGTAATGTGGTCTGAATCGCCATGTTTATTTTTCTGGGAGAGGCCAGCTTCCTGGCTTTTGCACTACAGAAGGCCAATGGGTGAAAACATGGAATTTCTAACAGTATGGAAATTGTCCGTCAGGCCGGAAAGATACAGTCGAAACAAGCAGGTGTCTGTTCAGCTGTGTGGGGACGAGCGAGAAGGCATGCCCTGTCATAGTGCAAAGGAGCATCTGAGTCTGTGATGAAGTCATAGAGTGAACAACTGCATTGTGTCTCAAAAACATGCTTGCATGTGAGGATTGGGGGTGTCATTAATGTACCACAGTGCTTTTTCTGTATGGATAGCAATGAGAAAATTACTGGGTTTTTGTTTAGTAGTGCATACTTGCCTGTATAAGGGGATGTTGTTGTATAGGTATGTAGCACATTGTTACCGTGTGTGCTGCAGGAGGAGGGCATTTGTAATGACAGAGGAGTCATCAGTGAGGATAGATTTATGAGGCATCCTTTCCTTTCCAGTTTTCCTTTCCTTCGCTCTAAAAAAAGACCACCTTTACCCTCGAGCTTGTTTCCTGCTTTAAACCAGGATGATGATGTTAGTGAAGATAAGAATGTGTTGCTCATTCATTCTGAGCCAATTTGTTCCATCAGCCAAGGGGACTGAAGGTGGCACTTTAACATCGACTCTTTAACTAATCATCCGCAATTGTTGAAAAGGTAGTACGTTTCCGTTCACTCCAAAGTGACCGACATTTATCTGCTGCTGGGACCGCCTTCACTCTTCTGCAAAGGCTTCACGCAGGATTTTGGCTGCAGGGATCCTCTCTCATTCTGACACAAAAGAACAAAAGTAAAGTTGGGCTTTGATGATGGGCGATAAAGCATGATGCTGTTGCAATTCATCCCAAAGGTGTGTGATTGAAGTAGGGCTCTGTGCAAGCTATTGAATTCTTTCACACCAAATCATGCATTATCTCTGTGTTATGCAGGACGGAGGTATGGTATACATATGGTGTCTACATATGTTTGGTTGTGTAATCCAATTTGTTTTGCTTTTTTTCAATTTTTTCTTATCTTTGCTCACGCTTGGCAGACTTTAAGTAGGGTGTACTGAGTCACAGTTCAGCTGTTGTACTGGTATACTGTCCCAGCCTTGAACCTCCATGGTTCTTGCCTCCTGTCTAGCTGATAGATGGCTTGTGGTCATCAGCACAACAAAAAAAAAACAGACTTCAAAGAACTTCTCATGTTTAAACTCGTCACCGCAGAAACCTGAACTTTGAATACTTTAACTTTTCTTGCCTTGTTCTTGTGTTTACCCCATGTAAACACCACCTGCTTGATTCCTAAAAGGAAGCCTGCATGATGCCTTTTTTTGATGAATTTCACTGAAATTAGAGCAGGATGGGTGTTTCTATTTGCCACCCCGAAGTGTAACATTGTGAGATCAGTATAAACACAGGCAATGGTGAGAAGTCGTAGAAGAAGTATTTCCCGGAGAGAATCTGTAGGGAGGATCTCGATTATTTCACAGTGGGTGGTGGGATTAGCGGCGGTGTCTGTGTACACTCAGCTGGTCTGCAGCTGGGATGTTTGTGAGCACGCTGTCGATTCACTTCCTGAAAATCGCAACACAAACCTAGCTGATGGTTTGGTTTCAATTTACCTTCATTGTCTCACCTCCACTGGCAAGTAAACATCAACAAACATCTGTCTCAGTTTCAGGCCCTCTCTTCTTGAGTCTTTCATGCCATTTCTCTCTATTTGCTTTCTTTAACATGCAATCATCAACAATAATAAAAGAAATGGTCTGTGTCAGTTTCTCACTTTGGTTTGTGGTTTGCTCTCTGCTGCTGTTCTTGGTCTTAAGCTCTTATTAGCACTCCTAGTGCCTATGTTGGTGCACGTGCTACACTATTTCTTTCATGCCTCGCTAAAACCATAAGTATCTTTCCATCATTTTCCATCAAAAATAAATGAATAAATAAATAAGTGACAGTAAATCTGTTTTGTTGCAGCATATGAGGTGGTTTAAGAGCAGGCAAGATACAATGAACAATGGATATGCAAGCTTAAGGATCATTTCCACATTTACAAAGAAAAAGTGTTTGACTGGAGCTTGGTTGTGGGTTTTAAGTGGGCTACTTTAGAGGGCAGTAAACATAACCCCAAGCCTGTGTGCTCTTACAAATCAAGTCAAACATCTAGAATCTGATTTCTTCAGTTGTTCCAGCTTTGACTGAAGTCTTGGGCTTGTAATGAGTCACATTTGTTTTGTACGTCTCTGGCTGAAATGTATTGAACGATGGAATTTGTTTTTCTTGTATCCGGCATCATTTAAGCTCAAGGCGTGTCCACACTTATTGCGTTCTCTGCAATTTTTGTCAATCAAGTGTAATTATAAAACATCTGAAATGGTCAGAACATTTTCTGATACTCCCACGGGGCTTCTAAATGTCCATACAAAATGCTCGAGTGTTGATGAGGACGAGCACTTGGGTGTTCTCCATTTCTGTGTGCTCTGTCATCCTCGCCAGTGCTAGATTACCCATAATTCTGTAGCACAATGCTGCCCTCAGTTCTGAAACATTTAAGATGACCCCATTTTAGTCTGAGCAGAGAAGTGTTTGTTTGATTATTTCTCCACCAACTTATGTGTTTTAGATGTGTTTGTCCACTTTTGATAAAACTGCACTTCGTACTTGTATCACCACAGTTTGAAAATGAGAAATATCTTTTTTGCTGTCAAGCAAAGCAATCCAAAAGCTAACATGAATATGTTTGTTAACTAAAAGTAGTTCTATTTAGCCTTAAAGCTTTTTAGCTTTGCTATCACATTCTGATTATCCTCAGTGTTGGGTTAAGAGATAAAACACAAGGATACAGTCACATTTTCTTGTTATTTTAAACCAGTGGTTCTTAACCTTGTTGGAGGTACCGAACCCCACCAGTTTCATATGCGCAGTCACTGAACCCCTCTTTAGTGAAAAATAAAATATGATATTTTTCAAATTCAAGACATAGATATGTTTTTTACTGGTGCACAAAATGAGCCGTGCATGCGTGCCTGAGATCAACTCACCGAACCCCTAGGGTTCGATCGAACCCAGGTTCAGAACCACTGTTTTAAATATTTGTTGATTAAGTATGTAAAGGCAGTGGAACTCTATGCTGCTAAAGTTCCTAATTTTAGTAATTTAAGGTTGATTTTGATGTGAAAAACCAATCTTTAATAATTCTTTTGATTAAACCCTTTGCTAGTAGTATAGTAGCAAAGAGGCTTGGACAGAAACTTCAAGTACTTCTCTAGGTGACTTTGGAGACGTTTGTTTTTCTTCTTCTTCAGGTCTTGGTTGAACAATGCTGTCATCACTCAATGCCTCAGGCAACATCAGACATCCCAGGCTGGTGCCCAGACCCCTAAAGCTTTCAACAGCTTCTTTTGACCAGAGCAGAAAGAAAAACATATCAATCTTCCAAAAAGGTTTCTAACTCAAGAGCAAGTTCAGCCCCAGAGAACAGTCTTGATGTTTTCACTGCACTTAATTGAAAATGTCTACCTTTTAACTATAATTGGCCAGGCTTTTAGATCAACAAGAAACCAGAGATGACAACGTAATTGGGGTCATGAGATTACTTATCAAATTTCGGGTCAGACAGAGCAGTTTTGTCAGTGCCATAAGCCGTCCATTGTGTCGCTCCCAAACATTTCAACAGCCTCTCATAGCAAAGTGTAGAGGAAAAACAGCAAAGCAGATCCGGCCGTTCCACATAAATTTAAGCAATCATTAGTTACTATGTTGTTCTTTGATTCTACAAAACAATGCCATTTCCTCGATGTTTCACCACCTTCTTTTGTATTTCATTCAATTTTAAGTCAGAACGGGCCACAACGCCCAAATGTGGGGTTTTTTAGGCACAGTCACCATTTTGCAGAATACGTGGTGGATAATTTTTAAAGAGCAGTAAACTCAGTTTATATCGATACTGGAGCTGCTTTCACCATATTTTCATGAAATAATAAGCAGTGTTTTTCTGTTTACTCAGCATGAATAGTCACGGCATGAAGTAATCTTTCCACCCAAATGGACCTCCTTCTATTGTGACGTCTTTACCCATGAAAGCACAATGAAACTTGGGAATGTGGGGAAGTTACAGGCAATGGTTTTACTGGAAGGATCGTGGTTGTTAGCAGGATGTATTTGACAAGCAGAGCCTGAAATTAACTGCAACAGTGAAATGCTGGTAAATTGTGCCTGTGGTTTGTCAGGCAAACCTAGTGGTCTGTCTGGTCGGAAGTTACATAGTTTTTAACTAGATGATTCTATTATGTTGTAATTTTTAATCCGAATCAGCTGCACAGCTAGCATAAAGTTATTTTTCTGATTTCCTCTCATTCTGTAGAGATCGAGCAAATATGTCTTTCTCCAATGTTTCAAAGAGGAAGTAAAATCCTTCGCATTGTTCTGACTGAACTGTAATCAAAATCAAATTCTCCACTAACTTCTTTACTACTTTAGTTTTTAAATTTTCATTTATTGACCATTACAAATGTCAGTATCAATATGGCAAATTGCTGGCAAATTGGTTGATCCTGGCAAATTGCTAGTATGGCCCAATATTTCAGCCTTGCTGATGCGAGTCAGGCTTTACTAATGTTCATTCTTCTTGCTTTCCTCATTCCAAGGTCTAAAGTCTGGCAACTCATACTGAGCCCCTATCCTAATATATCAAGTCTTCTTTTGTGTACTTAAGGGTTACTTGACAATTCTATAGTTCATAGCAGGCAGAGAGAGATCACAGAACATTTTTTAGGCTAGTCTTTCTCCTGGACCGTCATAGGGCATCAGAAATACATGATGGATTGTTTAGTCACAACTAAGTGATAAGAATGGATCTCAGTTGTTTCATACACCCTTTTATTATCACTGAGAGCTTTCTCATCAGATCAGGTCAAATCTGATCAGACTGGAAGAACTTAGATCATATTTACATCAAAGCATCTCATAAAAGCATGCCATAATAAGAGCTGCATAGTCATATAGCAGCAAATTCTTTGTGATTTCATATATTTCCAAACTATCCTGACAGGTATTTTGGATTTTCAACATTTGTTACCAATTTGGATGTAGCGTCAGTACAAGGCAGAGGGGCTGAAACCAATTTGCTTTACTAACCTATATTTATATACATTTCATGGAGTAAACTGCTCCATGAAAGACTGGAGCAGTTTGAAGGGCACTCAGAGTTGTCATCCTCTGCCAAGGCTAATGCCATATCCTGTTAGTTTTAAACAAAGCAATCTGGATCCACACCAAAATTAAACAGTTTCTTCCTTTGCCCATGTTCCACATCTCGAACAAATCTCATGAATTATGGTTCATTAGTTTTTGCATAAGCTTGCTGACAAACAAAAGGCATTGAATACTTATTTTCACCTTCATTTTGCCTCGCACTTGGAATCTAGGGAGAAATACACCTGTGATTATTTATGGCAATGGCTGGCGGTAAAATCAAAACAAAGTTGACAACTTAATCTTCCAATATGTCAAACACTGACATTGCAAAGTCCCATTCCATGATGAATCGCAACATAAAGCCTGAAGTCTGAAATCCTGAAGATTTGTTTTTTTCAAGACTCTGTATGTGCAAATCACACAACATCGTCATGCTGTCAGTTAGTCTTGGATGAGGAAGTCACGTCCAGGTCAGATGTTAGGATCAAAGACCTTGTCAGAGGGCCAGCAAGCACTTGCGGATTTTTCTAAGCTTTTAACAGCTATGTGCAACCTCCTCTGTTATAGAGTGACAGAGGAGGCCAGTTTCTAATTTTGGAAAGCTTTACACCCATGCAAAAGTACACACAGTTAGCACACACAGCTTTGCTGAACTAAGGCTCAGTTGTAACATTTGCTTTTGGATTAGGTTACATTAACAATAGCTCCATAAGTCAACTGGATTCATCTGGCAAGTCTAAGACTCTTTATTAGAGAGGTGAAATAGTTGTTTTAGGGACACAAACTTACATTTTGGGGATTTGATTTCCCTTTCAAGATAAAAAATTCCCCATATGGTATGGAAAGCTAGTCATTATAAATGTTTCACCAAATATTCATTATAAGATTTAAGTTTATTTGAAAAAAGAATATACGCTAATTTCATCTTATAAAATGCATTAGTCTTTCCATCTGTTGCATTAGCATCCACTATATTCTGTTAAAATCTGTCAGTTTTTTTCTTTTTCCCTCTTCTTCTTTTTTTATTGAGAGCTTATTGAGATACCAAAGGTCTCAGTGGATTTTCATGGACACACTGACAATATGGAACATAAAATGTGTCCAAAGCTATAGCCTTGGCTGTAAAAACGGAGCCAATGTATCCATCTTGCTGAGGATCAGCTGAAGCAGACGCAGTACAGGCTCTCGGGTATTTCAGGAGCTTGACTGATTTAGTGTAGCCACTGGTTGCACCTGCACTGCTGGGAAGGTGGTTATGAGTTTATTTTTACACAAAATCCCAAATCTGTGTACTCTTACATACAGTATCAGAGGTGAAGAAGAGCAGGCACCTGGGAAATAAGGGGAACAAAACTGCAAGATTGAAGCCTTATTTCCACACCTTTTACTCACATTTTATTCACTCTTTGTCTCATCCTGCCCTTTGCTTGATTTTTATTTTCAAACACAAGAAGATTGTCCTATCCTCTTCTCCGTCTTCTCACGGTCTCTTTTGCAGATCCATGTTAGATTTAGGGTAAATTATACCATCTGTCATTTCTAACCCTTGTTTGCAACAAACAAAATCTGTCTTCATACTGCATACAGTTGTCCTTAAAAAGACTCAGACACCCTTAACATTTAGGAGAAAAGTGGAGATACACTAAAAAAAACAAGCCAATGAGCTCGACCTGCTTTTGACCTGACAAATGATGCTAACAGCTGCTGAGTGTTCTCGGTTATTGTAAGACACTGGGGTCAAGGATTGGGGTCACTTCCTCCCCAGGATGAACCTGGACTGCATTTTGACCCAATTTAGCAACTGTTGGGATGCAAAACAGCTGCATGGTTGTTTAATCTGAAACCTTTTTTTTTGATCCACAGTGGATTTTTGGTGTGGTGCTTTCTACTGTAGACTTAAGAAGCGATCACTTAGCAACTGAGCAAAGAGGAAAGATCCACCTGAATAGCTCTGTCTGAGAGTTTGTTGCACAATTTAAAACATTGGTTACAAAGTAGTGGAATAATTGCAAATCCTCACATCAAACACAATAACTTAGAAAACTTTGCAGATGTCTGAGGGAGAGCTTAGCTCTTTGGTAATGCAGAGAGAAGGCATATGGGAACTCAGAACCACTCAGAAGCTAGAGAGAGACACTTGCATTCAGCCCTCCAAAAAGCAGTTTGTTCAAATTGATTGAAAAGAAGTTGTGGGGTTCACAAAGGAGTAGGCAGGACCTAACCTAAAAACTAGTCTGCATTTTTGATACAGCCTTCAGATGACAGTAAATGGCTGCAATATATAAACGTGGGTCTGCAAAGCTCTGCGTATAACCTACGAGCTATCTGTGTTGTACCATGCTAGGACCTTGAATTCACAAATAAACACCCCGAGACCAAGGTTTGTGGGTTGCTCACATACCCTCTTTCACAGATGCCCATTCATTTAGACAGGTTATACACTCCTGGCAGATGCTAAATCCAGCAGCACCCATGAACTCCAAAAATTATTTATTATTATTATCTATTTATTCTTTGTCATGTGCAAAGCCTTTTGCATGACAAACACTGTCTTTTTTGCCCTTGTTTGTATGACAAACAGGAACCTCTTAAGGGTTCTGCTGACTAAAACTGCAGCTCTGTAGGTCTGTGACTGGAGTCGAAATAACTGAATAAACACAAGGTCATCTGGGTCAGCTGGGATGGTCAAGAGTCTTTAAACTGTGACAGTCCACCGGCGCCGCTGGATACAGCCACACTTAAGTCAGTGAATGGACTCGACTGCAAGTGGATTGGCCGACGGCTCGTTCTTCAAACTGTAATCAACAACTCGCGCTGCAGAGCTAAAGCAGATGGTATCGCTCAGACCTCCCCACCCACCCCGACACCCTCCCTCTGCAGGAACACTTTGGATAAGCTACATGAGTGTCCCCTGTGTGATGAATACAAACCTTAGCCTGCCTACAGAGCCTTGGCCTTCATCCCTGGAAAACAAGGAAAAGGCTTCTTAAGGGATTTCTTTATGGCTTGAGGAGCTGATATGGATGAAGATGAAAAGGTCACAGGGCTGTGTTCAGTTGCAGATGTTGATCCTTCTGAGTTTACAGTATGTCTTACTCGGTAATTTCATCGCAGTCACTTAACCAGGAAGCATTTTTCCATTCCTTGTGTCCAATTCTTGCTTTTCTTTTCTGACAGGAGGTGAGACAAACCACAGCAATGGCAAAAGGCTGCAGGTGATTAAGTGGGAAAGAAGCCTTTTACCTTCTCTTTGGCTTCTTTGAACTGATGATCGATTGTCTCCATCTTATTCATTCTTATCACTGCCTGTCTTCTTTCGTATTTTTCTTTCTCCTGCTGTTGCTCCTTCATTCGCATTTCCCATATGGAAAAGATATATATAAATCTTATAAAGTTTGTATCTGTCTTGTGTGAAACTTGTATGAAAAGCATATAAGTGTGAAAACAGATATAAGATCCCTTGAAAAATTATATAATGAAACTTGTATGTTTTGGATACTTACTAAAACAATGTATGAAAGTAATGCGAAAGTGGCCACTTTCACGAGTAAATCATGTAAGCCTTATATGATTTACTCATGAAAGTGGCCACTTTCATGAGTAATCACATATAAGTTTTTACTATTTCTTTTCCGTATGGGTTCATTTGAGAAACAACTAATACATAATTCTCTCTGCTTTATTTATGGTGAAGTGATACTTCGCAAAGGTAATCCTTGCACCGAACAGTAGACAATCTGGGGGAAAGCTGCCAAAAATTGACACTTTATTTTATTATTTTGACACGTTGGTCAGAGTGCAGTTTCTACAGCTGGTTAAACACAGCTTGGGGTAAGCCGAAACAACATGCCATTTACACAGAGCCCCGTGATATCTGAACCCTGCAGACATCCGCTTTTAACATCACACTGTAGTTGCTCTAATTAACTTAAAGCCGATGTGAGTCCATTCCTACCACATTTTTTCTTGAAGCAAAGACAGGACAAGACAAAAGTTTAATACTGAGTCAAGCTTTCTTTGATTGCGGTGTTGCTGTGTGCTGCATCAATTTTTAATGAAGTCTAAATGCCTTCATGTCATTCAGGTGGATATCAATGCTGTGTGTGGAAAAAGCCAGATGAGGTTCTGTTGTATTTGGTCCTCCTGTCTCACTCCCAATATTGTGATAGGTTTTTATTTCTCATAGAATTTATTTGCCACCATGTGTTATCAGCATAAAATATCATTCCACCTATTGAGGATTTTTAATGATTCCGAGAGTTTTCTTAAATAAGCAACCTTAAAATTTGGCAAGACTGCTTGTCGGGAACATTATCTCTCTCCTGGCTGTTTTTGGCATTTTCAGTCAGACAAATATGTAAAGAGAGGGTAATGAATTTGACTGTTGTGAACAGTACTTGAATATCACTCGCACAAAGGCTTTTTTTTTTTTTTTTTTACATTGACTAAGGAGTCATAATCTTTTCTCTAGGAAGTTAAATTTGAACTTTTCCTGTCTTTTAAAACAAAAATGTGCCTCTCAACACAGCATGTAACCCTGGCGTTTCACTAAAAACTGACCTGACCTCGGGGGCTTTAAGTGAAAAAGTGAGGGAAGAATTCATGAAATATTTCACTTTACAAAGCTGATACTGTTCTCTTGCCAATGCTGCCAAGTTGGTGCCCCATGTTGAGATTTAAGATAAAAAAAACAACTCTGAAGCAGCAGGGAGGTGGCCGCAGTGTTTTTGCATGCATGTGTGTTACAACTAGGACAGTGTGTACTTGGCACTGCTAACTTGACTGCACAACTATTTGTCTTTTGGCTCTCTTCAGCCCCGGATCTGCCAGCTTGTACAGACATGGAGAAAAAAGACCCTTGTCAGTGACCCAGCTCCTGTCATGTCTTTTGACTTAAAAAGGGAACACTCCAGAGTCTTGAGTCACTGGTTCATACTCTGACCAAAACAGGTCCCGATCTGCAGGACACTCTCAATTCTTGTATTACAGAGCCAAATAGGTTTCTTAGCTTTCAACTCAAATGTTGGCAAATTTATCATTTTCATAGAAAAACAAGGTTTTTGAAGTCTAACATCTCGTGAATCGTGACCTTGTAAGCACATTCTGCTTTAACCTTCATGACCCCCCCTCCCGCTCCGAGATGCTTTACCCTGTTTTCATTAAGAAAGCACTGCATGCTCCTCTTCCACAGTCTTGTTTAGTCACACTTAGACCTTTTAACCTTTTGTAAAATATGCAGCAGTATTTCCACTAAACTCCACTTAAGCATCGGGCAGTCTGCAGCACAGCTTCTTCTGGACGGATGTTGATGTGATTTTTAATTATTGCCTCCTTTTGGGGAGACTAAAGGGCAAAAAATTTGCACTTTAGTTTCCGTAATGCATCCTAACAGTCAGCTATTTGTGTGCTTTGTGAATATTTAATGGATCTGGTGGTTACTTTGTAATGTGCATAACCCATTTGACTCAAGTCCACATCCTCTGCAGTTTTATGCTAATGCAAACAGTGTTCAAACTGAGCAATTTACGGGTGGCGCGTTGATCAAAGAGATGATCAAAAAACCTAAGTCAGTGCATCTTTAACAGCTTTCCGCTGTATACATTTAACATATATTAAGTGGGCCATAGTCCACAAAGACCACCGGCTGAGGAGAAGCTGGTCTGCCTCATTGCCCTGCTCCCCGAGATGAATTTTGGATGAAACACAAGAATGCGCTCCGCTCACTCCTCAGCGCCTTGAACGCCGACTCCAGACCTCACTTTACCAAACAGACATAAGGCTCCTGTTGTGTCCATGTGCAAAGTGTGGGCTTTTTAAAAAAAACTTGTTAAAACAAGATTTCAGTCTGGTAATGCATTCACTTTTGCAGCTTATTTTCTCATTTTAAACTCTGTGTAAAACTGAGGTGAGGTCCACAAACTGGACACTTTTCACCTGCACAGACAATTGTCTTTATAAAGCTTTCAGACAAGCAGAAAAGCATCATGGTGTGTAGTCTCTGTAATAACGAATCACAGCTTGGTGGTTTTATTACTGCAGATGGCATCAACGGGGTTCAGGGAGAATGTGTTGCCTAATTTTGCTGCGGTAGGTACAGCGAGTCATTTCTTGGATTGCAAATTTTTGTTCACTGGGAACAAAAACAACATTTTTCAAACAAAACTGCAACACTTTTCAGTTCATTTCAGGACTGCATTATACTAACTGTGGCTAGATAAACGTGTTAAAAAGAGTTGTCAGTTTTGCAATTGTTTGCTGTAGATTTTCAGATGAAGCTGCCGCTGCACTCAACAACAGTCATCATCACTGAAGAAACAAAACTGGTTCTAAAACACGGTGTTTCCAGTCTGTATTACTGTATGTGACAAAATCCACTTATCATTAGCTCTCCATGCAGCCTATTTCCCCCTGGCATTATTATATTATTTTTGACTACTGTAGAATTTCCTTGAAAACATTCCTGGTTTGGGGTTCATTGTCCTCTGCCGAATGAAATAATTGCACTTTCTTTTATTTATCCTTTAATGGCACAGCGTTGTGTTTGAATTTACTCGAAGGCCAGGGCCTTTCTGTGTGGTGTTTGTTTCCTCCCCATGTTTGCGTGGGTTCTGGCTTCCTCCCACAGTCCAAAAACATTCATGTTATGTTAATTAGCAATTCTAAATCAGTCAAAGGTGTGAATTTGAATGGTTATCTGTCTCTGTGTTAGTCCCTCAATAGACTGACGACCTGTCCAGGGAGTATCTCTTGCCCTATGACAGCTGGTATAGGCTCCAGCCAACCATGATCCTGAATTGGATAAGCAGAAAAAAAACAGAAGGATGGATTCTCCTTTATCACTCATGGGAACTAGCAGCTTATGCCTGCATACCGAGACCGTTCAGACTGCACCAAAGTACCAGTGATGGCCGAAGCTCTGAGCAGGACTTATCTGAGGATGTGGGCAGAGGTTTTGTTTTAGATGCCAAGCCAAGAAGATAATGGGTCATGGAAAACTGATTTGTTATGAAATTCTGCACACAATATTTGGATATGATTACTGGTAACAATAAATTTGTGTAGGCAGGTCATTTTGTTTCTTCTCCAGCTGGATTACTGAAGTTTATTTCCTGCGCAGCTGCAACATGAGTACTTTGTGCATGTAATCAGCCACTGATAGGGAATTGCAGCTCGTTTACTCAATATCAGGCAACGCGTGTTGCATCCTGTTTCCTCTGTTATTTCAAAAGTTTCCAAAAATCTGAACAGGAAATTGCCTAATAATTTTGCTGTCCGATTCTCTCACTTGTCTGGTGGAGGCTGGCTCCACTGTACAGTCCTGTATGTTAATAAAAGTGATCAAATGGAGTCTTAATAAGGGAAGCAACGGTGTAAAGGTTTTTTCATATATAATTAAAATACCAGTAGATACGCACATGGCTCTTTTCCATGAGCGTGGATGCCACAATTTATTCCGATTCCTGTAAACCATCTGGTTCGTCTTACAAGCTGCTGAAATTTAAATGGCTGTAAAAGCCGTTTCCATTTTATAGGATAATCAGCTGTGCTGTTGATGTCCTTTTTTCAGGGGCTATTAGAGCATGAACTCATTGTTGGCTTTATTGTGGAAAATATCTTGCCACTTTGAGGACAGCTGGAGCAAACTGCTTGTCATCATAACTTGGAAAAAAGTCAAAACATTAAATATTACACATTTTCAATAGTTTATGTCGTGTGATTTCGTCTTTTGCAAAGGTTGGTAACTTTTGCAAAAGTCTCTTTAGATGAAGAAAACTCCCTGGTCATCCTGACATTTTGGGGGGCTGGGAACAAGCTCCTTTCATGCCTCTGCTGTACATTAAAGCTGTAAGAGGTAAATCCCCCCTTTGGAAACCGCGTTTGGCTGTGATGTCTGTTTGCCTTTCTGAATATATGAAGGACTCTATTGTAATTGTGCTCCCTCATGGTTTATCTAGGGGGAATTTACAGTGCTCTGTTGCAATCCTGACTTTATACCTGCAGTAATGTACAGAAGGAAAACGGGATTACAGAACACTGACACTGAAACACATTTCTTCGTTTTAGTGCATCAAACAAGATTCGGTTTGGCTCTACAATAGACAGAAACCAAGCCTATATCTTTGTGGCTAAATAGCATTTGAAAGACTTTCCCCAATATTTGGGTGAATCCAGACTTTAAACAGTAGGAGACATTTTCCCATACAAATCATAATCTTCACAGTATTGTCTCCATGTGTGGCTTGTGGTTCGGTTGCTGCAGCGAGGTGCTTGCAACACCGTGTAATCCGTTTCCCCTCTGGGATCAATAAATAAAGATGCATTATCGACCACAAGCTGTCTGTTTTGGATAAACCTCGTCTGAAATGCCGCACTGAATTGAACAAATCTGGTAGCTTGCTGACTTTGAGGCATTCTTTGTGCATTAGTCTGTTCCTGTGCACACAGGCCTCCTTTTTTCTGAGCATCACATTCCTAACATACAGGAGAGCCACACATGCAGGTGCTACTTCATTCCTGAGACATACGAACCTCACATTTCTCCTTGAACACGACAGCCACATGTCCACAACACGCTTATCACTTTCTACCTCATTCTTTGGAGTTATGTCTCATAAACCCACAAGAACATGAGCGTGTCATTCAAGGGATTTGAGGGAGAATGTGGAGGTCACAAAGTCTTTAAAAATAAATAATTCGAGCATGACAATTAGATTTGGTGGAATGAACAACAGGATGTGCCCTTTTTCGAGGATTACAAACATAAATGTTACAAAAAGCAAAGTGCAATGTCTAAAATCAAGAGAGACACGCTTCCACACACATGCAGGCTTATTCTCTGTGTCAGATGTTGATAAAGAGAGAAGGGTCTTTATTTCCAACACCACCCTAAACAAGATCTATTGACTCATTTCTGCTGCGTTTTTCTTAATAGTGACACTGACCTGGTCTCACACCTGGCAGTGCTGTGTAGTCTCAGAGATTTTGTATTAAAAGTTGTGATACTTTTGAATGAAAGGATGTGAGATGTGACTTTTTTTTATCTAGCAAGACAGAGAGGGAAATCATGACTTAAAAGGTGGCCAAACCACACTTTATATTTGTGACAATGAGCGATGGATTAGCACTCAACCACCTTCCCAGTGAGCTCCTCCTCCCTCTGACAAGCTCCAGCTGTCTGTCTGGTGATAGTACTCCTTGTTGTGCTAGCAGCAGCATCAGTGAACTCAGTGTCGTGGTAACAGATCTGCACTTTTTTTCAGTCTTTGGTTAGAGTTGCCCTTCAGCTGCAGTAGGATTGGATAGCCAGAGAAAAACAAAGACCAGCTGATATCTAGGTTTTATCAAGGACCGCCACAACATCCCGAGCAGCCTGCTTGTAGGGAAACACAAGACGGGAACAACCAGAGCTAACTGGCTCTCATCAACATCTCATCGTTTCAAAATGAGATTGTAGGAAACTGATCGAGTTGTCTGAAACTAAATATAAATCCACTGCATGTGGGTGGTCTTCATTATATCTAGGAGGCCCAACCACTTGTAGTGTGGAAAAATAATGGAAATTCATGTTTATCTGGGAATTTTTTATACCCCTTTTCCGAATCAAACAGTTTTTAAGTAACTGTCAGAGTCCATAAAAAAGAAAGAGAGAATGTTTCTCTAGGGCCTGAATTTGATCCTTATATGTGACACTTTTTCAAAATGTTTTTTTAAATCTGAAAATCAGAATTCATTTGACTTTTATGTCACTCGCTTAACCGAACAGCCTTGCCAGGAGACTTATGTAGATAGATGTAGTTAAGTGCTCCTTCACATCCTTAAATTTTGGATGAAATCAGTTTCAGCAAAGCCAATCAGATCATGATCCAAAACCTCCTGGCTCTTCCCTCTGCATCCACACATACACCCATCCAGAAGAAGCAGCCATTGCTCCATAAAAAAGCCTTCATTAAAGGGCTGTCTTTCTCTATCCTCGTCCTCTCTGCCATGGCTTCTGCTGCACATCAACTGGAAACCTTCAGTGGCCTGTGTGTTTATGTCTGTACAACAGCATAAAGCAGGAGAAGTTGTCTTGTTGCTCATGTTGGTCAGTTCAGGACTGTGACTGGTTAACACTGGAATCTGACAATGACCACAAATCAACGTGAGCAGCAAAATCTGATCTGAGCATTAAATCAAACCCAAGCACTAAAGCTGGAAATATGACAAACAAACTTTTACAACAATTACCAGTCATGCATATCTGCAGTTGATTTCATATCTTTTGAATTAGCCGTCATTCACTTTAATATTTTTTTGGCTCTAGATTTTTTTTGTTGATGACAAAATTGTTAGCAGCTGTCTTCCTTTCATTTAGAGGAAAATCAGATATTTAATGTTTAAAACTCTGCTGGTGAGAGAGGACTCTCGCTGGGATTGTATGAGCCTTTCTCTGAGTAACAGTGCGACTCATTAAAGCTAAAAGGTGTGTGGAAAAGTGAAGGGTTAAAATGATTTCAAGGCGAGCTCGAGTCAGGGAGAGATGAGTGTTCTGTGAGATGTGTTGTGACTCCAAGCCACAGAGAAGTTGCTGTGTAACAGCAACGCCTTTCATCTCTAAGTGGTTGCATAAGGTTTGAGTATTTGTCATGGGATCATTGTGCTGAGAGAAGATTTTGTGCACATATATAATATGTGTCTGATCTGGTGAGGTTCCTGTCATAGCATGTGAAAAGATTTGAGTGGTTTGATTAGATTCTAAAGTCCTGGATCAGATGTGACAGCTCATTTCAAACCGTCGCAGACTAACTGACAGCTGATTAACTTTGACTGGCATCATTCAGACTGTATCCATCATCACCAAATTTTTGTGACTCCTAAGAAAATAAAAAGAACCATTTCAAGGTGCATCCACCCACCCACAATGTATTTTGTCAGTGTGAGAGTGTTCCAGTGTTTGCTGTTATTTGTCTAGCTGTGGGTGATGGAAGTGCCCTGACCCCATTATATTATAGAAGAGGTGTGAAAGTTGGCTTTAAGGGGATTTTTACATAATTATGAGAGTCTGTGTGTAAATGTGTGATTTATTAAACAGATGGCATCAGTTTAAGAAAAAAAGAAGCACAAAGCGTTACTTGGAGTGTTTCATTAACTTTTGCAGAGATCTGTGGTTTAATTTCATCAGTTTTTATTCAGATGGACTCCTATTTGCATATTTTGATTTCCATCCATCAGTCCATTTTCTTCCGCTTATCCAGTTCAGGGTCACAGGGGATAGAGAGGGCTGGAGTCTATCCTAGCTGCCGCAGGGTGACAGGCGGGGTTCATCGTGGACAGGTCACCTGCTTGTCACATGGCTAAGACAGAGAGACAGACAATCATTCACTCACCCACACTATGGCAAATTCATAATCACCAATTAACCTAACCCCATGCATATCATTGGACTGTGGGAGGAAGCCGGAGCAGCCGAACAAACCAATACAGACACAAGGAGAAGATGCAGACTCCACACAGAAAGGCCAGATGGTGGATTTGACCCAAGGAATTTCTTGCTGTGAGGCAACGGTGCTAACCACGGCGCCGCCATGCTGCCCCCATATTAAAATATCAAAATCTCCATGACATGACATGGATATTTGGATTCAAGCAGCAAATTCACTTAGGAGAAAAGACTATATTATTGTACTGTGTGCTTTCCTGATCGTATAAAATAAACTGCCACTAATAAATAGTTTTAACTTTGAAATACAGATTATACATTTGGTATGAAAACCAGCTATGGCCCCCTAACCATATTTCATCCTCTAATCTCGTACACACCAGAAACAATCACTGCGGACATGGACACGCTACCCACATGTGCACTCAAGTGATTTAGTAAAGCATTGCTCTATTTTGGGTCCAGTATGGCGAGGGCTTTTCTCTAATAAGAAGACTAGTTGCACAGATACATGTACGGTTGCCTTTATTTTCATTTTCAGCCTGTGGAATTTGTTACTCTCTTACTGATTATTATGAGTCCTGTGTCTTAAAACACAATTATGAGGAAGAAGTCACATGTCTTGTTATTTTTTGGTCTTTTTTTATTTCTTTTGCCACAGACATATTGCCACAATCATGCAATGCAACTAGCAACAGTAGTCCTCCATCTGCTCTGGAGATCTGCTGCAAGCATGCACCAACCAAAGCCTGTAGCAAGTGGAGCATATGTCTAATAGTTAGTTAACTTGTTTAAGATGGTGAAGTTGGAGTCACCCATGGACGAGTAGCTGGTTATTGATTTGTTACTTGTAAGTCAAGTTATAAGTTATGAAAGGATGGATGCAGTCCCTTTTTTCCCCCCCTTTCCAAACACACCACAAGGACATGTGCTGATTATCCCAGCTCCCATCCCAGATACAGTGGGTTCATTTATGCCTGCTCCACTGGTGGCATCACTGTTATGCACCAAAGCTCTGCACCATGAATACCAGCACTGCACACAGAACCTCCACATCAGCACTGGTGTAGGAGAAGAAGCCAAAATCCAGAACAAAGAAATCAGAATTCTTCAGTTTTTCCATGAAACTATTGAAACATTTCCCTGAATATAATCTGTGTCAGGTTGATATATCATTGAAATGGCAGAAAAATCTGACACAATCATACAGCTGCCTTGCAAGTATGGCTTGCGCCAGCGATGTGACATTGTTATCCAGGCCATAATTTTGTGGAAGATGCCAACATTTCTCATGAGTTTGAAGTCACTCTTAAAGACACTTTCTTCTATTCAGAGGCAGACTCATTCTCTGTCTTGCAGAGATAGCAGTGTTTGGATAGAGCGTTGCTCATTTGGACAGAAAGCAGACATGCAAACACAAGCTTCTCTGTAAACACACAGAAAAGATACACACACATCAAACACACACGTTTGATTACACATTCATTTCCTTGTGAAAGAACACTTTAGTTTTACAATACATGGCTACATTGGAGAGTTGTAATTCACACTGTTCCTCAGCCTCGCTTCCTCCACTTGATACAGTGATTTCTTTAGTATTGAAGCCTTTCCCATTCCTTCTGCCTTCTGCAGCTGCCGTTAGTCGAGCCATCTGTAGACGATTTTCAGTGTAATGAATTTTCTTCATATAGAAGAAAAGCATTTGCTTGTTGGTGGCATCCATCCATCTGTTCATCTGGATTCAAACCCAAGAACTTCTTATTGTGAGGCAATGGTGCTAAACACCACACCACTGTGCTGCCTCCTTACAATAACATGAAATCCTAAACTGGAAATATAATATAAAGTCTGTCACTTTATTACATTTAAACCCAGTTGTTTAGAAGCACTGTGAGCAAACAGTATCTTGTGAAATTAATAACATTTGCTTTTATTTTCATTTTCTTCCTAATTCTCTCCCTTTTTCTTAAGAAAAGGGAGTTCACCTGACCAAACCCAGTACTATTCCTCAGTGACTCAGTCATGTGGCACCACTGTAGTTCATTTATACACCTTGAAGTTATTACTGTGAATGCTAGCTAGCTGGAGGACTCGTACTGTATCTCCTGAGCCTTCCTCTGCTCTCATTCTGTCACGGTCCGCTGTGACGGACCGAGTGGAAAGTGCGTGGAGGACTCAGGTGCAGACACGAGTGATAAGGAAGTGGACTTAAACAAAAGCGAGCCTTTTATTGTGGCTGATGAATACAACAGAAGCAAACCAGAATAAGGGCAGCACAAGAGCAATAACTAAACAGAAACCTAAACTGGGAATAAACTAAGGTAAGGCTATGACTTGGAATATAATAGACCGGGCATGGAAACACGGAGGGTGGGAACACAGACGACGCGACACAGACTGTACGAAACACAGAGACTAAATACACATGAGGGATGATCAGGGGAAGTGGATGCACACGGGGAACACAGGTGACACTGATAATCATAACAAGACACGGCAGGAGAGAACGTAACACTGATGGGAGATGGGCAAAGTAAAGCAGGAAGTACACAGAGGTTCAAACAGGAGGAGAGAGAGCACGGGGAGAACGCAGACATAACGGGCTGGGGAAAACATAGAATAAAGCACAAAGAGAGACGAGGGCTCATAAATACACAGAGGGGCACACAGGGGGTAAGAGTCACGAAGGGAAAACACATAAGGAACAACGTAACAGATCAACCCAGGAAGCATGGCCTAAATAAAGAACAAAATACAAAAATACACGAAAACTAAGAATACTGGGCCCACATGGCCCAGGACCATGACACCTTCTCGTGCCCTGTTCCAGTACAGATGGTGCTCAGACTGAGCCAAAGCAGATTAGTCTGAGAAGAGTCACACCCTGACCAGAATTAGTCACAAGGTTCTCGCAGCTGACATCTTTTTTTGCTCTGGGATGTTTTAAATTTTCACTGCTCTACTTTCCTTATTCACAGATATGAATATTCCTTTGACACGATCAGCTGCCGGCTTACAAATGTGGCACTGGGATCATGCATGACCCAGTACAATCACAGGGTCCTGCTGCATCATGAGAACTAGAGCTAACACAGCGAGTGTAGTCACATTTCCATGGTGATCTGTCCAGCTGTCTGACCTAGTGGAGGAACATCTGCAGTGAAGTCACTCTCGGGCAAAAGACGCAGCGAGTGACAGGCAGCTCTGTGGGAATTTTGGCAGAAGTTCTTTGGCAAAGTTTAACCGCTGACAACAGAGAGAAGATATAGAGCAATGTTCACGTCTGGAGATGAAGCAGCCAACAATCCAGTCACTGATTTTCTGATTCCAAGGATCTTTTTGGAATAAGAAATTGGTCAAAGAATACTTGGAAAATATTTCTCAGTGCTTGTTTAAGCTTTCTTGAATTAAAATGTATCAGCTTAAAAATTACAGCTTCCCGAGTTAAAGTCCTCTTAACACGCTGTACACGCTGACATTGTTTAGTGAGTTGGGATGCACCAAACAATCTTACATTACAATGCAATCAGATTACTTAGATGCCTTTTGGCTTTGCTGGTGTAGGAATCTAGTAATGATAAAACTACAATGACATCATAGACTGTATATGAAAGATGGACATGGGGTGATATTTTGTTAGTCTTATGGTTGCCTAATGACAACTCCAGTGTGCAATAATGACAAAGCAGGTTACATTTTAGGGCATGGCTTGGGATTTACATGTCACTATTGTATGAGAAATCGGCTAAGTTTTCCAATCTTCGACTCACACAAAGTCAAGAAAATCTGAAATGGCATATTTTGACTTTGTGTGAAGATAAAGATCTTTGAGGAAATGGTGGAAAAAAGAGGAGACCAACTTTTGTATCCCATTTCAGTAAAAGTAACTCTAACCTGGTAGTGAAATTACAGAGCTTGGCTGCAGTGGGCATTACACAGGAGAGTGGTGTGGGTTCCTCTTCGCTGTTATTTTTTAATTGCCACAGTCTGTAGCAGTTTCAATCCAATTAATGAAGGAGGGGGAAGAAGTGTGCCTGGCCTCCAGCGGGGAGATTTACTGGCCACACACGGGCACGCACACATCATGCTTGTGGAAGACTTGATGCTTGCACTCGCTGTCTCGGCCTCTCTTTCTCTTTCCCCCCTCTTTTGTCTTTGCCGCTCCTCTGCACACAGACGTACACACGCCACACGGTACGTCTAATTTACAGGAGCTGCCACTGCACAGCATGTGTGTATTAGTTTTGCTTAATGCCTTCCAGATGCCCAAGCTCTATATCCCGTTGCCCATACGTACTGAAAGAACAGACGATTGTTCCTGGGGTCTTCCTACTAAAGAGAACCAGGTGTGGGGGAGACGGCCTGCACATTTGTGACAAAGGGAGAGCGTTGTGAGCGTTTGCTAAATAGGTTTTCATGTTATTCGGTGGGGAGGGGGGTTAGTCACCACACACATTGTGGCAGAGTCCTGCATGCATGAATACTGTGCAGCTATGATAATGATGGTTAGGATGGAAGCTCCTTCTCAAACTTTATCGGTTATGTCTGACAAACTCCAAAATGTTTCAAGACAAACGTTAGAAGGCTTGAAACAGACGACTTTTCTGTACATCAATTATTATTTTTATACATTTATCTTTTCAGTGGTCTCGGCAGCCGAAAGATGACACTCGATGAGTGTAGCACACCTACACTCTCTGTCCACAGCTGTGGAATGCTTGGATTTCTAGAGCAACATTTCTCTCTGACCCCAGTGGATTAACCCACTAGGGGGCCCAGAAGTAAATATGAGCTGTAGACTGCCACTAGCCTCCTGCCCTCTATGGACTGTGTACTCAATCACCTTCAAGCACCCATCAAAACACAAAGCACACCAAATAACACATGGCAGCTTGATTATTTTGTCAAGGACTAGGTGCCAGAAGCTGGAGTGTCTCATCTCTTATTATTTCCAGTGATGTTTGTGAGTGTTTTTGATCAGCGTTTGCATACAAATGTTTAGAGAATGAATTTCAGTGTTGCGAGCTTTTGTGTGTGTTTGTATATAAACACAGTTATTTGCTCACAGATCTCTCTTACCTATATATGAAGTAATTAGACGCAGGTAGTGTTTCCGTGTTTGTCCTGGACTGAATTTCCTGACATCAGTTTGTGTTAATTCTTGTTTTGTTTTGGGGTTGTTGTTTTTTTGGATGAGTATTATATTTTTTCCCTCCTCTAACAAGATTCTTCCTCCTTTCTGCCCGTCTATTGCAGACCGCGGTCCTCGAGGAGCTTTGGACCTGACAGAGTTAATTGGCATTCCCCTCCCTCCCTCCGTCTCCTTCGTCACAGGCTTCGAGGGTTACCCCGCTTACAGCTTCGGCCCGGAGGCCAACGTGGGGCGGCTTACAAAGTCATTCATCCCCGATCCGTTCTATCACGACTTTGCCATCACAGTCACAGCCAAACCGACCACCCGGCAAGGCGGCGTGCTGTTCGCCATCACCGATGCATATCAGAAAGTGAGGACACTGTTCACCACGTCTCTTCTTTGTTTTTTGCTCCCTTCCAGGAAAATATTAAAGCTTTTCTACATGTTTTATGTTCTTCAGATTGTACAATTAGGTGTGGCTTTGTCTGAAGTGGAGGATGGCTCCCAGAGAGTCGTACTGTACTACACCGACGCAGAAACAAGAGGCCGCACCCAGGAAGCTGCTTCATTCAAAATGGGTGACCTGACAGGAAGATGGGCGAGGTTTACACTCACTGTGCAGGGCTCAGAGGTGATTAAAGATGTTATGCTAATTATCTCTTGGTGTACTCTATGCTATGTTAAAGTGGGATTTGGCAACTTGATTTGTAACATAACCTCGCCTTTCTTTCTTTGTGGCCAAGCTATTTGAAACTGAGCTGTGTGACTGCTGTGCATCTGCGCTTCATTGCACTTTGTGGATAAATCCAATTCCTTTCTGCACATAGAGACTATATATAAGGTAGATATACCTTCAAGGTCTGAGTCACAAGCATCTTAAACCTGCATTATTTCTTATGGCCAGCAGGGGGTGACTCATGTTTCTAAAACAAAGTCTGAGATATAAAAGTTTATGGAAAAATGATCAATCAGCATCTTTATCTGTGACCTCAGGAAACACTTTCCAGAGTTTGTGGTCTCAATCTATAGTTTAAAGTCCTGTTTTGCGTGTGATGCTCTTTTTGTAAATTATAGTCTGCATTAGAGTCAAAAGAATGGATAAAGCGTGATATTCTTTAGGTCAGCCTACCTTGTGATTGGCAAGTTGCTACTGTATTGTCATATTTGGTTTTAAAACACCAACGTGGCAACAGGCTGCTAAATAGTTTTCTCGTTTTCAGACCTTACATGTGAGTATTATGTCACAAAATTCAGACATACACTTACTGTGTGCCTAAATGCAAGGAATAAAGATGTTTGCACAGATCATCTGTTCCATACAATTACATTTTCCTTTTTTTTCATATGGTTTTAAAGCTCAAGCATGTGCACTTGTCCCAACACGTAGGTGCGCCTCTACATGGACTGTGAGGAATACCACCGGGTTGCCTTCATCAGGAGTGCTCAGCCTCTGACCTTCGAGTCCAGCTCAGGGATCTTTGTAGGGAACGCCGGGGGTACGGGCCTGCAGAGGTTTGTGGTAAGTGTCGATGTGTGCGTGTTTGTGTCCCTTCTAGCCACGTGAGCGCTTCGGTACTTCCTACACTGTCTTTTGTCAGCTCTGTACAACAGCTGCATTTCTGCTGTGCTTATTCCTCATCCCAAGCGTCAGTGGGTTTGGATCAATGACTTTGAAATGAATATTGAATCCACAGCTAGTTGCAGAAACAAATGTGGTGTTTGGACAGTTGCCGACTTTACATCTGAGAATGAACACAATAGTCTTCGTTGGCAGCTTTACGACTGCCACGGGAGGCGAGGAATGAATGACCAAGTGTACTCATGAGCACTTCTTTGTCCTATGAGAGCTCCTAAATGACAGGCTGCTTACTTACATATGTGCACCAGGGCTAGTAGTCTCATTTTTGAATGATTTAAACTGAGTGCACCTGTGATTACGGCTGCCAATTCTTTCCCTATAAAGATGAGAAATCAAAAAATAGTAAATATTAAAGGGTAGAGGCTAAAATCCCTCACGATAGTTAAAAATATCCCTGTGCATTTATAGCAAGTACGTGTTATCGAGAAGTGCTGAGAAATCAAATCCATGTGCAACGCTGGCCTGTGCAAGCAGTGCTCTATAAAAGAAAATAAACCAGTAAAAGCTTCAGCACTTTCGTCCCCATTATCTATGATTTGTTGTTTTGTAATTCTGCTTTGTTCATCACATTGCGACTGCAGATATGATGAAGAAAATAGCTTTTTTTTTTTGCATATCTATGGGGGAAATAGTTTGTATTAGTGTGGGTCAGAAAATATCTGTTATGTCATCAAGATATCTATCTAAAACATCTTCAGTGAACTGTCAGAATATTACATTTTAATAAGAAGAGACCTAAGTTCATTTTAGAAAACATGCCAACAGTACTTTTCCCGAATAAATCAACCCACGACCGGTGGCTGAACTAGAAAAGCAAACGACCTGTGACTTTAAAAACAAAATATAGTCCTCTTCTTTGCCACTTTTTAACCTTTTGTTCTCGTGAATTCTTTTTTTATCCAAGTTCATGAGACGAACAGACTACAAGATGTTCCATTTCCACAACAGTGGAAAGAAATCCTTATCACAAAGCAGCTTTTGGGTTTTTGTTTTTTTGGGGGGGCTCTCTGTCATTAAGATTTTATTTGTGAAACGTGAGGAGAGTTTCAAAGAAATCTAATGAGCCGGGGAGGCAGAGTGTGTTTATTCAGGAATTTTTTTGGTCTCTGAGGGGAGTTCATTTCACCGCTGAAACAATCTGTTAGGTTTCTCCTACCTATTGTGGTTTAAAACCAACGCTGACGTACGTACATAGATCACCAGGAGCTACAGTTTCATTTTAGATGTAAAGCAACCTCGCTCTAGCATCATTTCAAATCTTGTATATCTTGGTCTGTGTTTAATTTATGAATAATGATTTCCAGCAACCCTTTCAGGCTGTCTAAAGTACATAAAGTGATGTATTTAATAGAGGAGGACTTATAGTGGTGTTATTGTAGCTTTAAGGGCAATGCAGGGTTATAGACCATTAGAAATGTGAGGCTTCTTTCCCCTGCAATTCAATTTCAGTGTCATTTTAATTGAGACTAAATTACTGCTGTTTTATCCCATGAGTCATAGCTGCTGGCATCCTGCCAAAGCCTTGTGGAAACAAAATATTTTTTGTAATATCCTGACTAAAAATGCCAGTGTAGCTGCATTACAACAACTTTTAGAAAGAGCAAAAAGTTCCTCTGCTTTCAGTGTTTCTTGTGCCACAATTCCATTGTACGTACAATTTCTATTCTATTCTGTTCTATTATTTTACCCAACTTAAGGCCACATACTGTACATCTACACTGTTTAATATCAGCCTACTGGTTGCTAGCAAATTATAGTTACCCACATTTGAAGCCATTTCACTTTGTGATGTAGGACCATGATTAAAATATTGACAAAAGTCTTTCACATTGGCTGTATTCGAGGTTTCATGGAAGTGGAGAATTTGTTTTAAACATTTGCTCTCTGATTGAACTGTTGGATTGTTTGGGGAAGATGCGAGTAACTTTGCAACAATCAAAAAATGGCAAATTCACTGTAGCAGCTGCTTCTTAGGCTAAAACTCAATCGATTACAAAACACAGAAGTCTGAAATTAAGGCTTCTTTTAACCTTGAATATAATGCACAAATAACGCACAAATTTCCCCACTGTGCGATCAATCTTATCTTATCTTATCAGGATACTAAGGCTAAGACCTGCTAGCCAATCAGAACTTTGGCTAGCTACAAACTTTGTTGTTACCGTCATTGTTATTGCCCTGCTTGATGAACAGTCTGTGCCATGTGGGTTTTTGTTGTTGATATTTCTCAACTCTTTATTGCTGACTGTACAGCTCTCTGCAGGTACTCAGGCAATCTGTCTAAAAGCGCCTGATGTCAGATGGGGGCAGTATTGGAAATACAGAATGTGGTGCAACCATCTGTGAACTACTCTTGCTTTTGTTGTTGTGGTTCAATTAGCCAGCTGTGGATTGAAGTTGTAACATCCAAAAAAAAGCTTAATTAACAGTGTTAAAAAGATGAAAAGTTTTTATTACAGCCACTGTCCATACTTTTCTTTTTTTCTGTTGTTGAGGTTTTTTCACTCTTTTCCTGTGTCAGGTGAACTTTCCTAACACTGCATTGCCTGTCTGGGCTCAACCAATCAGCATTAAATGAACGCAAAGCGTCATCCATGTCGAGCACTGTGCAGTTGGGATTTTGGTGCAATGCACAGGAGCATGTTTGTGGTGGTTAAAACCCCTCTACATAGCCTCTCCATAAGCAAATACCTCAGCAAACGTACACGACTGCTGTAGCATAAATTAAGCATGAATAAATTAAGTCCTATGTAGCGTGTATAAAGCTGGATGATATCACCACTTGGGGCTCAGAGTTGTTCTTTCTCTTGCCAATAAACTCTTTCACTCCTTTCTTGGCTCTCTTCGTGCATCCTCTCCTCCCTCTTTCCTCATCTCTCAGAAAAAGAGGAGCAGAAGTAACTGTCTGTTTCCAGCTGTTCAACTTTCAAACGGATCCTCCTCCAAAACGATGCAGCAGCGGCTCTTTGCAGCACTGCACTACTCCACAGCGTTACATGAACACACAAAAACAAATAAATATCTTCGTCCTTGCTGAACCAGTTACTCATATGTTAAACTGGCTTCACTGAACCACAGGCCATGTAGGGCGCAACATAAAATGTGTGTTGGCCTTTAACACAGTAGTGCAAAGTGACCTTTTGGATGTCTTCTCACATGCTTTGGCCTGTGGCAGCCATAGTGTCCAGGGACTGCCAGTAACTGCAGGCACACAACAGTTTCTCATCTCTGGCATCTGAAAAGTCCAGTGTCTGTCTGTGAGCAATAACCAGACTTCAAAATATATATAAACAGCCCCGATGGCGCATGTCATGCAGCATGCGTGGCTATATAAACTAGAAGCTGATATGTTGCAAAATACTTCAGCTACTGTGAAGTTTTGAAGATACATCAGTAACAGTTTAACAAAAGAAGTCAAACAGACAATGTTTGCACTTTCTCATAGATGAGGAAGCATTAAGTGCAATGCCAACAGCTGCATGAAGTTATTTATCTCCATAGCAACTGATCAGACTTTTTCCACTGTGATTCACTCACAGATGCACTTCTATATTAATTTACAGTCAATAGACAGGGTATATTTATTTCTATTCACTTATAATTAAATATAAGAAGTCATCTTGTGATAAAGCGTAATAACAAAACGTTCAAACAAAAAAAAGCAGAAATACAGGTTTTAATGTTTGTATAACTAAGCAGCCAAGTGCACAACCACACTCCTGTTTATACAAACTTTTGTTGAAATCATCTGACTTTTGTGAATTTACTGTAGAAACCAGTTGAAGCTTGACCTCCTTTCCATCGGTCATTTTCAATGCACCCGACCTCATTTACTAACATCTTCAGCTCACTTTTAGACTGATTTTGTTTACATTTTTAAGAAATGAAGTTGCTAGTACTGCTTTGTTTTGCAGTGTACCATTAGCGATACTGACAGCTTTCGTGTGTGAAGGCTCTCTGGTGTGTTTTCTTGAATTTGTGCCGGGAATAATGTCTGTTTACTGTTGTCTGTTTTGTTTCAAGGGTGACTTATGACAGAAATTTAACACTAGCTGACTATAAAGGTTTGAGCAGCACATGTTTATCCCAGACCTACAAACGTTCAGATGAGTCTGAGGTGACACCTGTGATGCTTAGTTGCTAGACCTGGATTTAAAGGAATGAAAGGCTAGGGCAATTAGTCAATATATTAAGCAGACAGTATAAATGGTGCAGCTTTGCAGCATTTTTGGTTGGTTGGTTGGTTGATTTGTTGGTGCACTGGTACTTAGGTTGGTTTTTTCACTGGTTCATTTGTTTGTTTGTGGGTTTGTTGGTTGGTAGGTAAAGCTTGTTTTTTACACCATAATTATATGCTCTGCTACAAACAACTAACTGGTGCTCACCTGTTCGATGTGCTGTGTGTTCAGTTGTCGCTGCTACAGACAGCCGTGCGTGGTGGCGAGCATTTGAAAACTGCAACCAGAAACTTGCCGAGAAATTCTCCAACTGCTTTCCTGTGTTTAAATTCACGTAATCAAAAAAGTTTTTTACAAACTAACCGACTAAATCATTCATCCATGTGGCTGTGGCTTTAATGTAGGGGCAAATCCACATGTTGTAGTCGTTTAAAGGAGGCGGAAAAGGTTGCGTGGCACATTCTTTGTTTGTTTCAGATGTGTTGTTTACTGCACCAAGCAGATGTCTCTGATTTGGTTCACTATCCCCAGCTCCAATCCACCCTTCCTTCTCCTTCCTCTCTGCTTCTCCCTATATCACTATTTCTCACTCCTTTGCCGCCATTAAATTTCATAGGCTGTCCTTCATTCCATTAAAACCAGCTGTTTGTCATCTGGCCTGATCCCAGTATCAACAAACTTGGCTGAAATTGCCTTTAGCAAGTATGTACAGATGCAATAAGAAGACAGGGCCACTGACTCTGATTTAAATGATCTTTTGTTATACTATGAGTGCACTGGTCCGTGACCGAGAACTAAATAAACCCACCTTTAACCACCTTTGATATGCTCCTTACATTGGTAGGGAGCATATCAATGGTTTAGGATATTTGGCTTACTGTGTGATAACTTGTCAGAATTATGACATGTTTATCATCAGCTGCAATCACTGAACATGTGTGCGCCTTTATATTGTTCTCTAATTTCTGTTCATTCTAAAACTGCATTCCTTCCTTTATGAGTATTTACAAGTATTTACAGCAGACCTCACAAATGACACAATCTGAATAAAGCGTAATTTATCATCGTTTCCTAACAGCAGAAGAAAGCATGACACGTATCCTTCCCATGATAAAACAAAGACCGTTTGAGTTTCTGCCAGCATAAAACAACTACATGTGCTGACAGCTCTACAGTCCAGCGAGGGGCTTGGAGGGCATAAACATGTCACACATTACCTCCAAGGTTCTGCAAGGATGCCTTGCTGTCAGAGCGCCCCTTTACAAAATAAGAAACCAGGTGCAGCTATCTCTGTGTAAGTGTAAAACCATCCATTAAATAGTCATAACCTGCATTTTAAAATGATATAAAATGACAAAATTGGTCACCAAAAATTTCTTTCTAACCAAATTTAGTTCGGATTGGGAATGGGACCCTTCTCTAGAGGTTACCTTTCAGAGTCATCCCACATATTGGCTCAAGGTTACAGACAAGTATGGACTGTATACAAGAGACTTACCAAAATTCAATATTCATGAACTTCCAAAAAGAAACAGCCTTTTTTTTAGAATGAAAGGTTTAAATGTGCTGCATTATTTCACAACCTTCCAGTTTCCCTCTGTCAGCCTCCAGAGTATCCTGGGACACCATCCAAGACTGTGGATGAGCTCACATACAGCAAAAGAAAAAAGTTGCCCAGTTAAAATAGCTCAGCTAATAACGCTGTTACATGTCTGTTCATGGGGCAGGTTCAATTCAGTTCAATTCAGTTCAATTCTCATCAAAATAACAATTTAGTTGCCTAAATGTGCTCAAGATCAATATATTATCATTAGTTGGGTAATAATTTAAGACATACGACAGCATTAGCTACACATGCTTATACTTCACAGGGCCACAGGGGTAGAGACTGGCTAGTCTTGGGGGAGTCATTCCCTACCTTGTTTCCACAGGCCTTTTAAATGTAAATCCATCATATAACACTTTCTGTGTTCTCCCTTTGTCTACATGGTTTCTCTCTGGGCACTCAAACTTCCTTCCTGGTGGAGCAATGGTTATCTGTCCCTCAGTGATAGCCCTGTCCAGGGTGTACCCTGCTTCTCGTCCTATCACAGCTGGGATAGTCTCCAGCCCTCTCCTCCTCCTTGATTAAGACAAAGAAAATTGATGAGAGGATTATATAATTGTATAAATACAGAAAGGATTTGACATAGCTTAATCTTCTGTGTTAATTTGCCACAAGTAAATATTAAAATTATGGGCTGGTGTTTTAAGGTTGATGGGAAAATTGTCTTTGGAGCAGATACAGAAATGCACCTGTTTCCTAGCCAGATGTTTGCAGCAGTGTTGAATGTGTGTGTTAATGTGTTCAGTGTATATGCAGTAAATTATGCGTGCTAATGAGTGAAGGAGAGACAGATAAACTGTTATGCAGACAGACCAAATTAGTGTGTGTGCGCGCGCGCGTGCAAAATGTCCTCGGAGCTTCTATAAAATTTAATGACAGAATGAATTAAATTAGCGTGCAATATAACACGAACTCTCCTCTCCAGGGCTCCATCCAGCAGCTGCTGTTGAAGGCAGATCCCACGGCCCCAGATGACCAGTGTGAGGAGGACGATCCTTATGTGAGTCTGCATGAAAACACTCGAAACTGAGAAAAGTTCAGCTCCTCAAACGTCTCTAAAACACTGCAAACTTGGAACTATGGCTCCCTCTGCTGGTAGACATACAGTACTGCATAAAATTCAATTCTGACGCCCGCATACATCATTTACATTTAAACATTTAAAAGCATAAACCATCATGAATCCATTCCACCTGCTTTGGTGCAAATGAAAGTGACAGCGGGTCAAAGCAGCTAGATTTTATAATCTTGGCCTACTGTCACACTATATATTTTTGACTGACAAAAAGTCATTTCACACATTTTTTTAATCATTTAGAGGTAAAACTTTAAATATGAAAATGTTCAAAATGTCATAAATTTACCTGTTTTGTAACTACAGTGGCGTTACAACATACAGGATTGGTGTAATCATAAATACAAAGTCCAGCTTAATATGTGCTTGAAATTATTTAATTTGCTTGTAATTCCTCTTAAATCTTGGTGAGCTGCCCAGTTTTTCTTCTATTTGCTTGCCTTTAAAATCTTTAAAGAGCACTACATTTAAAGTAAATGTCTTAAATTACACGCATTATCAAGCCCACTACCGGCTATGGAGATAAATTTTCCTCAATAATATTGTCCTTTCTTGTGTTAGCAAGGTAACAAAATATACTGAGAAGGAATATGTAATCTTGTGAAACAGAGGTTATTTTTAGGAAAAGCAAAAAGAAAAAGTCATGACCTTTACAGGGTGCTGTAATATACAACATAAACAAGCTCTCTCTCTCACACACACTCTCACACACACTCTCAAACACACACACACACACACACACACACACACACACACACACACACACACACACACACACACACACACACACACACACTGACATTCCTGACCGAGCCACAGTCAGTCTGTCCTGATAATGTTGTTTAGAACATTAATCATTTCTGATATCCAGTGTTTGTTTGTTTGTTTGTTTGTTTGTTTGTTTGTTTGTTTGTTTGTTTGTTTGTTTAAATTAAAGATAAGTTTCAGTGAAAAACATCAGTAACATGTGAGTAACCGTGGGAACCAAACTCTGGAATAAGGCTGTTTTGCTTATGTGTACATTTGGCCTCTTTCCTCATTTAATTTTCACTTCCTGCAGCTAAAAACTCAGATGGAATTTTGGTCTGCTGAACTTTTCCAACTTTCTCTGTGTTTTGTCTTCTAATTCCTTTTATCCTGCTCTCCTTTTCAACTCCAGGCCTCTGGCTACGGGAGCGGTGACAATGAAAACTTGGAGGGTAAAGATGAAGTGAAGAAGATTGTGGAGGAGAGAGAGTTCACCATGGTGTGTGCACTGTTGTTTTGTTTTTACCCCATTTATTTGCGCAAGCGAGTCACAAATGAAAAAGCTTCTGTCCTCTCAGTACCTGTGGAGACACCAAAATGATGATAATTGCTGCCAGCTCTGTGCAATCTGTAATGAATTTATGCAAATAATATCACATTACTATGCTTAAGGAAATGGCTTCTAAAAAAGCCCACTAAAAAAGAAAAGAAGATGGCCAATGTGTCATTGTATAGATAAGTTATGTTCCCATAGTGATTTAAAATAAACCTGTTGATTAAAACTTTAAAAACGTAACTTAATATTAAGACTCAGTCCACAAATCAATTTTTAGTTGATTTTTTTAGTCATTTTCTGGGAACTTTAAGCTACAGAGTCAAAGACACTTGAGTTTTTGGTGATTGTCTTCCAAGAAACTAGCTAAGAAACCATCTAAAAGTGCAGATAAGAGAGATTTCAATCACACAGATCACCATCTGTGGTCCAAGTATGACTTCACTGATGTACATGTATTTCAGTCCCTTTTGTATGAACACACAATCCAGATGTGTGCGACCTCTTCTCCAGGCAGTCTGAGCTACTTAATACACTCAAAGGCCTGTCAGACGATGGATTAAAATCAAAAACTCTCTTCAGGAAAGAAAATGATTTACAGCCTTTTTTCCATCTGCAGTCATTTCTATTTATCATTCATGAGCAAGACAGCGGGCTTTTCTAGGCGTGCGGTCATGACATTTTATGATCGCAGCAGATCTTGTAGACGTAATGTTGGAATACTCTAAGAAATGTGTGGAATGAGGCTGTCAGTGTGACACTGTATTAGGATCTGATCTGAGAGCAAACATTTCCTACCATCCGTGGCAAACGCTTCACTTTCTTTCTTTTTCTTGTTTGGTTGTCTGTTCACATATACAGAGACTCTTTGTTGAATTATGAAAGAAAAAAAAAAAGAAAGGCTCTTTAATTAATCCACAGCTGCAGCTATAACTAGTGTGCTGTAATATCCAGATTGCAGAATATTATGCATTTAAAAATATAAAAAATATGCAGTTTAGTGCTGAAGGTTGGTCTAAAGATGCACACTGATTTCTTTTTTTGTTTGTTTGTCTGTTTGTTTGTTTGTTTGTTTTACCATCGTGGTTATTAGCCAGAGCTGGCCCCCACTTACATTGTGATCCCACCTCCACCCACTGAGATGCCAACAAGCGATGACGAAGATGACAACTTTGAGGAAGCTTCTGGGCAGGAAGTGGAGGTGACCACGGTGCAAGGTAAAATGCATTCATGTAAACGTTTTAATGTGGTCTCAGGAACTCTGTCCTGTGGCAACAAACAGCAGTTATCTGCCACTTAAAATATATATATATATTTTCAGGATTAGACCAGTGATATAGCAAAATTATTTCATGCTTCCCTTCGTTTGTGCTGCAATTCATGAGTAAATCGGCTCCTCCTTCGTTGCATTTCCAAGAGTTTCCACCAGATGTTGCTGAAGACACAGTGTAGCTTCCTTTCCTTTGTTCGTATGATCCAATGCTCAACCTTTTCATCTGTGCTTTATTCATCAAATCCACAGCAGTGCCATTTTTAATGTGCTCAAACATGCTTGTTTTTTCCTTTTTCTCTTTATGTTACAGCAAAGTCATTTCAGACAGGTGCTTCAGTTTCCACACCTGACACTGTAAGTCAGAATTATCTTCTGAATTTATATAACATAAATGTGTCTGTTTCAACATATTATGGGTTAAGATCATTACAGTTTTTATATAATTAAGGCAACAGGTCTTTAAAGGTCTGTAAAGGGGATGGTTGGTACTCTGCTGTAACTCTAGACGGGCTGGAAGTGACGTGGTTGATGAGGTTAACATTAAATGTGCTTTAAAGAGAGAGAGAGAGAGAGAGAGAGAAAACGGAAACTGTTTCCTGTAGAGCAAGTTTGTCCCACTTACTACAGCTGATGCTGCCCTATTTTTTTCCTTTTATTTTTTTTAAATTAGTGTGACTGCAGTCTACATAAAAAATAAAAAAAAATCCTAACTCCTTAGTCCCTCCAGGTTTATCCAGGGCAGAAAGGGGAGCCAGGCCCAGCTGGTCCCCCAGGACCTCCAGGCCCTCCAGGACCAGCCTCAGAAGAGGGACAAGGAGGGGAGCCTGGACAACGAGGCCCACAAGGACCACAGGGACCCCCAGGCACACCTGGACTTCCAGGGAAAGATGGACACCCTGTGAGTTTAACCTGCACGTTTGTGCACTGAATTTGAGGCATTCACAAGCTTCTATTTTTAAACAATTCAGACGTCCGTTCACGGAGCACAGGATGTTTTTTTTACTCTGTTGTGTTGTCAGATTTAAACATGATTGATTTGCTTTCTGTTTTTGTCTTTTCTCCAGGGAAGCAAAGGGGAAACTGGTTCACCAGTAAGTAAAATCCTCCTAGTCTTTCAAATATATAGTTTCCTTCATGTGGAAGTTATTATTTAATGTCTCAGAGGGGAAAGCTCATGTGCACTGCCGTGATTGTCATCTCTCTCAGGGAGCAAAAGGATTTCCAGGACTACCCGGAGAGTCTGGTCCTAAGGGAGAAAAGGTAAAAACCTTTAGGGTGGTTACAGAAATTTTAACATGGACTTATAAAATTAAATATATAATTAAAGAAATAAGTAAGTAATCCTTGAAATGTAGAAAATAACACAAACTTTCTTCTGTTTCTCTCAGGGTGATCCTGGTGTTGGACTACCTGGCCCTCCGGGTCCTCCAGGACCTCCAGGGCAGCCCAGCAAGTCCTCCGTGTTCCTGGTCAGTCATTTATTCATTTTGTTCTTAGTTTAAGCAAAATCAGGTGTGCTTGATTCATACAAGGAACTAAAATTAGCTCCAGTTTATTTGTGAAATCCTTGTTTCTGTTCTGTATACCTTCATATACGTGAACTTTTCATGTAGACACTGCCCATATTCTATTTCCAAATGTTGATATGAATTTGTTAGGTTGTATTTTTTCTGGTGTGATGCTAAAGCTAAGTCACATTTGTTGCAGCAGAAATCAGATCTGATGATACGCCCATCGTTTTCATTATGTTCCTCAACATTTTTACACAGCAGTGATATTCATACTGGGGATGAAAATAAATATTTTAAGTTGAAAATAAAATATTTATTTATATATTGTGGAATGAGAAAAAAAAGGCTCATTATGTTATAACCAACCATAACATTTTAGTATAAGTGACTTACCTTTTGACTAAATGAGGGGTCATTGCCTTTGTGTTCATCAGGAGGGTTCTGGATTTGAAGACTTTGACAGTGACACAGAGATTATTAGGGTAAGTGAAGTTGCTTTCTCTGTCTCTGTATACTGACACTATAGTTTACCTGTTTTACAGAGCATTTTTCCCATAACTGTAATGTTTTCTTGTGTTATCAGGGTCCCCCAGGGCCTCCAGGTCCCCCAGGACTGCCAGGGCCCCCAGGATCTCCTTCTGAGGACATCTTTTCTGGACTACCTGGGACTCCTGGGAAAGATGGAAGGGATGGACCAAAGGGCGAACCTGGACTTCCTGTGAGTTTTACCTTGGTCCATTTTCTGTTAGAGCCCAATCTAAATGCAGCAGCTTAAAAATACTAAATGAACCAATATGTTTTCTACATATTGTAAACTCTAGCAGCTCAAGTATTATAGTTTATACAGGCTCAAGTTTATACAGTATTATGGTTTCTTTGGAAGGACAAGACAAACACTGAAAATGTAATTTCTTTAGTAGATTTCACATCTGCTCTCACATAACAAACTCATTTGTCATTTGCTAATTTATGCTAAAAGTTAAACAGGAGGTATACTCTAACTCTATTAAAACTCTTTCAAAGGACCCACCTGACACACACAATAGAATTAATTAAAATCAAGAGCAGTTTTTATTCAAAACAAAACAAAAACATAATTTTGCATGAAACATTTCTGTGATTAAGGTTTTTTTGAAATGCATCTTTCTTTTAGTCTTTGCCTTCAGAACATTCATTTTTGACCTGGGTTCTGTGTTCAGGTGTCTGAGGAGTGGTTTAGTGGCTCTGGGTCTGATTCAGAGTCAGGGTCTGGTCAGGTACAATGGGCTGAAAAGACAGTATTTCCCCCAATGCCATTTAAAATGTTCATTTACTGCTTTCCTGCCATTGCTTGATGCACAGAATGAACAAAGATTGTATGTGTCTGCAGTTAAGACTTAGTGGTTCCTCTTTTGAAATACATTACATACACTAGTTAAATTGTACAGTACATAAACATATCTGCCACCTCATTTTATAATCATGTGAAAAATGAAGTTTTCCCAGCACGATGGAATTCTATGAAAAATCAAGTACGTCCTTACTACTTTTTATAAGGTTAATGCTAATCAAATGCACCTGATTATTTGATCATCATAAAGTGTGACCACTTCTATAAAAGCAGAAGTTGGTAGTTTGTGGGTCTGGTGCAGTCAGGTGTGTGTTAATACAAGGTCACAATCTTCCCCAGTGTGGATGTCCCAACAATTTCACCACAAGGTCTGACCCAAGCGCCACATTTCAGACTCTACAAGCCTCAGTTAGTATATTAGATGTTAAAGTTTGTGACAGTAAGGTTGAAACAAGTGTGGCTTCTTTGGAAGGGTCACCAAGAGAAAACCTATTCTCTCTAAAAAGAACATGGCTGCACGGCTTAGGTTTGTAAAACTAATCAAGAGTTCTGGAACAATTTCTTTTGGACAGACAAGACCAAAGTAGAGAAGTCTGGTCATAAAGTGCAGCAGGACATTTGATGAAACCCAAATGCAGCATATTAGCAGAAACATCTCATACCAACTATTAAGCACAGTGGTGGAGGGGTAATGATTTGGGTTTGTTTTGCAGCCACAGGACCTGGACACCTTGCAGTCACTGAGTCATGAACTCCTCTATATACTCAAGTATTTATTGAAATTATTTCTCCAATGGCTAAAGCCAGGCTGAAATTGTGTTATACAGCAGGACAATGATCCCAAGCAAAGCAGCAAATCTACAATATAATTATTGAAAAAGAGAAGGATTGGGTTGTTGCAGTGGCCTGGGCTTAGTCCAGACTTCAACCTGATTGAAATTCTGTGGCCAGAACTGAGAGCCTAAACAAACGTCGTTAAATCATGTGATGTACTTTGTTTTTCACGAGACTACATAGAGGCTTGTGAAAATGTTTCATTTTCAAAAGCTTGTATTTGCACCCACACACCAGTAAATGGATCAGGCCTTTCTTTCCATTATCCTCGCAGCTTTTACGGCAGGAGCTAAAGTGATGAACAACAAGCGCTTGAATTTGGTTGCAGCTGTAGCATCTGTTGGTGGAAATGTGTCTTTTTGTTTTTTTTTTAATTATAGAAGCTCTTACTAACAGTGTGAATGATGTACTCACAGGCATGGAGTATTCACTGCAAGGCTGCTTTGGTTCATGAAAGTTTTATTCACTTCAGACCAAAGAGGCTCAAGAGCTTTAATATGTTCTCATTTCAAACGGCTCGCTTTTATGAGCTCACACCAAGCAGCCCGCTTTTGTCCAAAAAATCTGAATAAGAGCCACAATTACGCAAACTATGCCAACTCTGTAATACATGTACATGTTATTCTGGTAAATCCAAATTCTTGAGGGGAAAAAAATAATTTTGTTACACTTGCAGGGAGTCAGTGGAAAAGATGGCAATCCTGGGCCTGCTGGGGAGAGAGGAGACAAGGTAAGGCTAATGATCAACATATATTGTATTGTCACTATTTAAGACATGGATTTAAGAAGAAAATCCTCTCACTGGTTTTGGCTCTCATTTGTGTGTTTTCCAATCCTCAACCTTTAGTTTTAGCCCTCTCTGATTTCCCTAGAGAAGGCCTCTAAGTGCTCTGTTAGCAAAAACAATTAGACAAAAACTCTATAACCGCCTAACACAAAGAGCCTCTTAATGAGATGCCCCAATGGACCAATAAAGCCAAAGGGGCTTGAGTGTAAACAAGTCTGTATTGCAATAGCCGCTCTGTTTTTGTTTTCATGGAAACCCGAAAGAACAACCTTTCCCCATTAAACACGAGCTAACTCTATTTCATTATGTTTTTAACAGGGCGAGCCTGGTGTGAGTGGTCAACCAGGACCAAAGGTAAGATTGTTTTGTTTTTTTGTTTTTGTTATTGTTTTTTAATCCTGTCCTGCTGGAAGGTTTTGCAATCAGACTTGTGATCTGAATGCATGGTGGTGCCGAACACATTTAGCTTTTGCAAGAACAGCTATACAGAATCTCTATAGGCTCCTCTTGTTCATGTGAATCATTTATCTGCTTATTTATTCATTTATTTTTGTGTTATTTTAAATATTAATATTATATATGGATATGACGATGTCTAAGTCAAGACAGGCAAGAGAAAAAAAAGTGGTGATGGTTTGGATGGGGAGTAGAAATGGGATGATAGAAACAAATAGAAATGCACAATGTATCGCCAACTGCTGCATCTGTAAGAAACAAAGAACAAAACAAACATACAGCACGTGAACACAAGACATTTGATAATACACAGATACATGAATCCACAAATCTTCCTATAATGTGTGTGTATGAGTGAGAGAGACAGAGAGAGAGAGACGGTGAGTGTGTCTTTGTCACAAATGTATTTCATAATGAGGGTGGGAAGCTGCAACAATACCCACCAGAAGCCTGAAGGCACGCAGAGATGGAACCAGGACAACCCCCAAGACGGTCCAAGACCTGAGGCCACACATCTCTGTGACATTCACTTGTCCATCCCAGGAGGAGAAGGAGAGAGGCCCCAGATGGGGTGCCCACAGCCAAAGGGTGAGAATCCCAGAGAACCAGAGGTAATGGGCACTCGACCCTGCTAGAGGCTGGCCACCCTGGTACGAGCCGATAGCAGGGTCCCAGGGTTCCAGTGCCCGAGGCGCCCAGGACCACCTGGCAGCGCCACTCTTCCCCGACATGGTGGAAGTCCAGGCCAACCTGTGCCACCAAGGGAGCGGGCTGACGACCTTCACCCACTCACCCTGGGACCAACAAGCACAAGTAGGGACTGGCAGAAAACCACTGGCTCAGTGGGCACCCTCATTCCCCAAAATCCGCCATGATGTTAAAGAAGGTTGACCTGGGGTCAGCAATGTCAATGCCCCGGAACACTACTGAGTCTGGGTCAGCACCCACCACCCCCACCACAAAGAGTGTATTGGAGTGTGCAGATGAAGACTCCTCTGGAGATGTGTGACAAAGTGAAGGGGCAAGACTAACTGGTCTGGGTCCAAGACAAGATGCACCCATCTGTCTCCTGGACGCTCCACACCCTTTCTCATTACATGATGAAAAACTTTGTATTGTGTTCTGATAATTATCTGGATTTTACTAGGGATTGGTGAAAATGAGTAGTTTATTTGAACAGTAAGATAATATTTTGCCCTACATTATTACATCTCCTGCTTTCCATAGAACACGTGTCAAGAAAGACAACACGGAGAACAAAAGAGACACACCACCAAGGAGACAGATGACAGAAAAACTAGAATACAACTCAACTAAATCCTGACTAATAATAACAGCATAAGATGCTGTTTTAACATGTTTTCAATAAAACATAAGGAATCAAAAATACAAAATAAACCCATAACGCTGCGTCACAGACCAAGCCCCGGACAACATGGTGATATTCCTTTCAGGTCATTATTATCTAAATATGTTGCCCATTTCTTTTAGAAATAATTAATGAAGTTTTGTTCTTTTTTTTTTCCTTTTTTTTCTGCCACCTGTCTCGTTTGGTTCTTTAGACAATAATTCTGATGGATAAAGGCCAAGAAAGATGCCCAACGGATTTACTATACCAAGTGGACCAGCCCCGCCTTGCCGTACTGGTCCATTTGATTGACCTTTTTTTTTATTGTTTATTTTATTTTATTTTATTTTCAGTTGTTACATACATGACTGGGGGAAAGGAAAGGGAGAAAGAAAGAGCGGGAGGGAAAGAAGAACAGCGGGGAAGAGAGACGGAGATAAAGGGCACAAAAACAAACAAACAAACAAAAAAAAAGGTGGGGGGCAAAAAATACATATATATCAATCACCTGGATCACCTGTTGAGAGGGAAAAAAAAGACAGAAAGCAAGCAAAAAAGAGAGCAATATAATAAACAACATCATTGCGGTAATCTATGTGTAAATACTAAATATTGACTATTATTGCACAGCACGTAAGATCGACAGCGCACAGTGTGCTTTGAGGTAGCAGCAAAGGAAGGTGTCGTTTGTGTCCGTGAACACCTGTGTGTAAACCTGTGAGCATGAGCACACTTGTATTCAAAAGGTTCCTTCATGTAACGATCTGCTAGAGGGTGTGGGCCATAGCCCCATCCTGGTCCCTGGATCTCCTCCAGGGACCAGAGACCCCCAGAAAGCAAGAGTCCAAGGAAGACCAACGGAGGGGCAACTGTGCCACTCTACCGATAAGAGCTGAGGAGAGCCCCAGATGAGGGATCACCCAGCAGCCGCGGAGCAGAAGCCAGAGAGGGTTGCAGTGATGTGCCCCTAAGCAGCCAGCTGTGCCACAGTGGACCGAGCCCCAGGCCCAGAGGCCGAGGGCACTCCACCCCGTCCGAAGGGCCACGACCGAGCCACAGGCACCAGGCCCCGACAAGCCGCCACCGGGAGTGAGCCGGTGCATACCTGAGCGCCCAGCCCATGAAGTGTTGTTCTTTCAGTAATGATGTAATAAATCTCCAGCTCCTAATTGGTGGCGTGACTCTTTTCTGAATTTGATCGTTTGTGATATCGCTCATAATGGAGCTGCTAACTAGAAAGTAGTCTAAGCGAGATTGTGAGTGGTTTACTGGTAAAAGGAAGGTGTAATCCTTGAGAGTGATACGTACGCCAAGAATTGTAAAGACCAAATTCACTCTTGTATTATTTAAGAATGATGGACTTCAAATTCCTTTGACTCACTGCTGGATTGAGCCTGTCAATTTCTAGGTTGAAGTCTCCTCCTCCTAGGTTGAAGAAGCACGCTGTCAGAATGATCTGAGAAGGAAGAAGGGAAGGAAGGAAAAACTAGCAATACACAGATACTATAAATCTGCCTTCTGAATCTGCAATAGTGTTGCTAACTGAAGTTTTTGGGGGGTTTTTTTTGCTTATTTATATGGCTACGCTTCTTTGTTTTGAATTGTAACAGGCTGAGAACACGGGTGGGAACTGTGGAGAAGTGAGTTAGGGTTAGTTGAAAGACGATGTCTGCCCGTGTCATTTAATCTGTGCTGAAGTCGATTGAAATGTGTTTTTTAATCTTTTTTTAAATTACTTTTAAAACTGTCAAAGAGTAAATCGGTAGAGAGAGTCAGTAATAGGAATGTGTGCAATTTGTGTTTTTTCATTTCGTCTCACAATACTACAGCATAGCTCTGCTCACTTACCTCCCACAAAAGGTTAAGATCTGCTCATTTTGCTATTCATTATATTTGATACATTGACAAACCACCATTATCGATATTGGCAATCATAATTCTGCTCACTTTTTCTGCTTGCATTGAGGCAAATGGTTTCTTGTGCTATGTTAAAGCAACTCCTTACCTGCTAAAATATTTTTTTACTTTTAAAAGTAAAAAAAAAACAAAAAACATTTTGTCTCTTTCAGGGAGATCAGGGCCCACCAGGATTCCCAGGTCTACCAGGAGCAGATGGTCCAGAAGGGCATCCTGGTCCTAGGGGTCTGCCTGGTCCTCCTGGCCCCCCAGGGCCTCCAGGAAGAAACTTCATCCCAGACTTTGAGGTATAGTGTGTTTCACTACTAAATGTATGGGGATAATATATCTAATGTTTTGTCATTTTTATCATTAGAAAATCATAAAGAATAATATGCAACTTTAGCTGATATGAGTATTGATTTGTTTGTAGAACTAGAGCATGATGACAAAGAACGTATAATAACTATGCATTGTTTAACCCAATCTCCCTGTAAACACAGAAACAGTGCAAATGAATTGTCCGTGAATGCTGCAGCGTGTGTGTTATAACAAAAGTTTTGATCATTAACTGTGCATAAATTTGATGTGAGCCCTCGTTTCCAACAAACATGTTGGCTCATTGCTAGATGCCTTTGCACTTTTTTAGGACATGGAAGGATCGGGGCTAGAGGCCGCTTCAGCAGCGACATTACCCAGAGGTCCACAGGTACAAATGTGGCACGATTTTAGTGTATTATCATTTTTGCATTTCACGAACGGCTGCTGTTATTACCCGAGGTTTGATTTTGGTTTGATTTTCACAGGGACCTCCAGGACTCCCAGGACTTCCAGGACCCAAGGTAAAATATTTGTGTGTGGGTCTATGTAAATGGCTCTCCCTGAAAAATGTTCTCAGGTTAAGTTGGATGGGTGAACATTTAAAATCTAAGGCCTTGGATGGCATTCAGTGATGCATACAATAAATTGCTGTTTTTGCTAAATGCAATTTGTTTTTTTAAATCTAGATTTCTTTATTTTGTCTCCTTCATCCTTTTCATAGGGTCAAGATGGTTTTGTTGGTGTTCCAGGAAAGCCAGGACAAAAGGTTAGTCTGCTGAAGATATTAAATCAGACAAGCTTCTTGAAAGTCTGCTTGCTTTAGGTCCATAAATGACCATTAAGTAAAAGGCCTTGTGGTGAGAGGAGATGTTGGCTTTAGGCTGCATGGTGCTCTAGAAAGTAAAGATTCTGTCATCTTACAGGTTCACAGCCAACTTTTGGATTTGGATTGGAACATTATAATCAATATCATTGATTTGGTTATTTATCAGTTTTTCAGAAAGAATTCCTCAGTTTTAAGAAGACAGAAATCAAGTCACCTTTTTACATCATAATGATGCTTATTTTTCTTCATTCCTTCTGCAGGGAGAGCAGGGTGTTCCCGGGGACCCAGGCATTCCTGGTACAGATGGACTGACTGGGGCAGAGGTCAGTGATCTAAATAATTCTGACACATTTTAATAAGCAGTGTGCCCTTTTTTTAAAGACTGATGCTTAAATAAATGATGTTCAGTCAAGCTGTAAATTATTTCAGTCTGCACTAGTTTGCATGCATCAGTGACAACAGATGTAACTCAAAAACAGCATAAAAAGCCGTAGCTTGGGTGGGGTTGGGTTGCAAAGTAGATTGCAGATGCAGCAGCAACTGGAGAGTAAGGTTAACCAACTTACAAAATGCAACAGTTATATATGTGTCTTTTGTTTATGTTTTTTAAATGATTTTACACATACTACATTTTTACTAGTCGGAGAGAACAGACACATATTTAAGTGGCACTAAGAACTACAGCTAATGTTTAATCCTGTGTCTGTAGGGACCAAAGGGGGACAAAGGTGACCAAGGACAAAAGGTGAAACCATCAACAAGTTGCTAGACAGATACTGCATACATGCACTGCTATGTGCTGAAAGGTAAAAATGTCAACTATTTTATTATTTTTTTTATTCCAGGGAGAGCCAGGACAGGATGGGCGTAGTTTGCCTGGGCCCCCAGGACCACCTGGACCACCAGGAACCATCATCAACCTTCAGGATGTAAGTAGTGATACTTTTGGTGACTCTACTATTTAAACATTAGTGATTCTCTGTCTTACTGTTAAAACTCCTTTTCTCTGTCTTCAGCTCTTATTGAACGACACAGATGGTGCCTTTAACTTCTCAGGGATTTTTGAAGCTCAGGGACCCGCTGTGAGTACCTGACCAAAATTCACTGAGTGTAGACCAAATGCATTCTTTCTAATAGCAACCAGAGGGCGACTCTTCTGGTTACAAAAAGTCTACTGGAATACCATCCCACTGCTGTTGCTCTTTGATTTATTTCATTATATAGATTATCAATTATTCAATTGTGAAATCTCATAATTATTTGCAGGGACCAAAGGGTCCAAAGGGTGACATGGGATTGCCAGGTTTGCAAGGACCGCCTGGACTTAAAGTAAGTGGGATGTACATACAACATGATTTGTTTTCTGTATGGACACTATAATGAAAACTATCAGGAAGTTGCTTTTTTTTTTTTTTTAAATGTACTTGTGTGTACACACAGGGTGAAAAGGGTGAGCCAGGATTTGTCATCTCAGCAGATGGATCCATGATGTCAGGCCTGCCTGGGCCAGTGGGACCCAAAGGATTCAAGGTTATATTGCACTTTTTAGACCTAACTCCCTGATAAAGTTTTCTGTGTATGTGTATGAAGAGTGCAGGATGGTACATAAATATAGCTTTGTTTGCAGGGAGAGAACGGTGTACCAGGGCCCCCTGGAATTCAAGTAAGTGATTGCAGAAAACTAAAGTAAATGCTAATGAATGCTGGTTTTATTTCCACTGATATAGATCATCAGGTGCATCACTTTTTCTAATTCCCAACAGGGGCCCATAGGACCAGCGGGACACAAGGGAGAATTTGGGCTCCCTGGAAGACCAGTAAGCACCATGGACTCTCCAAACACTGTCTAATTAAGAGTAGATTAACATATTTCTGTGCATTGATTCACAAATTAGAAGATTAAGATGAACTAAAACAGTGCATATTTGACACGATTAGCTTTCTCCAAACTAATTTTCTCAGTTCATGTATTGAAACTCCTGTTTGATTTGGTTTTATGTTAAATTTGATCACACACTGACTTGTTCAGCAAACTATCCAACTATCCATCTCCCAAATTTCCCTGCGGGAATTGTTGAAGTTAAAATCTATGTAACTTTCTTTTCTAAAAACTTAATTGCTTTTTGGATAACAACTCTCCGTCTCTGTAGGGTCGCCCAGGCCTCATGGGACCCAAAGGAGAGAAAGGGGACTCTCGAGGCCTGCCAGTGAGTCACGCTTTACGGTTTCTATGTATGAATATTGTGCACCTGGTTTTGATCATAATCTTCAAATGAAGCATAGGTTGCTTTGATTTCCTTGTGCCAGTTTGGCAAAGAGTTTCATTTCAGTTTTTTCAGTTTTGTCTTTTTTTCTTTTACTCTTCATAGGGACCTCCCGGCCCTCCCGGCCCACCGGGGCGCCCAGGAATATTCAACTGCCCCAAAGGAGTAAACACTTTTAATTTTTTACACAGTTCTTGTCAATTGTCACTTTAAATTATGTGTTTTATTTGCTCACTGTTTCCTTTTCTTCCTAAAGACAGTGTTCCCTATACCCCCCAGACCACACTGCAAAACACCCGTAGGTTTCTGACCGTACAGCTGCACTGTATACTAATAAAGCATAATAAATCGACAGCTTTAGTGCAGCCTGTGTTAAAGAGCTTTATGTAAAATCCCACTGGTAAAATTATATTTGTATTGTGGAATATTGATTTCGCACAGTCTGTCTGCTTATCTGCAGTGCATACTTGATTTTTCTCTGACACAGGCTGCATAAAAGTCAGCATGTAAATGAATTATCCATCGGACTTTAGAGTGTATGCTGAGCCGACTCTGAAGTGCATCTTGATCAAACCTCATGTGCACAAAAGTACAAAACTTTTTTTGTGGGCTACCATGCCATTTTTTTTTCTCTCTTAACACCGTCCTCTGCTTTTCCTTCTGTGTACCGATAACACGCATGTTTTTCATTGTAACACCTTTTATCACTCAAAACATTTTAACAGCTGCTCCAAAATATCCCTGCATGATGCATTTCAAGTCTGTAAAGATGAAGGCTAAGTGCAGGAAACAAAAGGAGGTAGTTATAAAGTCGCACCTGTAGAAAATCTGCATGTGTTTGCAGTTGCTGATCAAGTGTAGTGTTAACATGCAAAACGGGGGTATCAGTACTATAATGTATTGTAAACTGACAAGGAATTGTGTCACTGCCTGTTGTTAATCTGCATTTTTTCTGTTATTTCAGCTTAATTCAAATGGAACCATTGCAGCTGGTAGGTTTGGTCACCTTATCTGTTTCCTGTAAATTAAACATCAACTAATTATGGAAATAGTTTGCCAGAGACTGCCTTTACACTCAAAATACTTTTAATAAACATACCCAAAGTTGCAGCGTATTTACAGTACATTTTGTTGTCTCAAAGGTAACTGTCAGATAGGAATAAAAGGGGAGAAGGGAGAGAGGGGACTTCCAGGGATACCGGCTCCACCAAGTGAGTTAAAAATGTCTTCCTTAGTATTAAAATAAAAACACTAAATATATTAAGAATTATCAGAGAGAAAAATCAATCTTAATATAAAGGAGGCTTAAAAAGGGTAATTTATGTAGCTTAAAAGTGTTGTTTGTTTTTGTTTCTCCTCTAGTGTCATATAATCAAAGAGGAGGCTGGGTAAGTTTTATAAGGGAAAAACAAAGGTTGCTCTTTTCTCTTTTTTTGTTATGGAATGTGTGCTTGAATTTTAACCACAAATTGTATTTAAAAGGTGAATATAGCCATTTGTTTTGTGGATTTATGATCAGGTTGTAAGAATATGTCTAAAATATTCTGAAAGCTAAGTCGGGTGAAGACATAAAAGAAAATATTAGTGGTAAACCAGTTGGAGACAGTTTAGCTGGAAATATATAGGCAGATACTTTATAGCACCTTCATTCAAATATTCTAAGGAAATGTAGAGTTCATACCGGATGACAAAAAGAAAGAAAGAAAAAATCCCACAAATCATTATCATGGATTTTGAACATTTTTTAACTACTGAATGACAAAAATGGCTCAAAAGTATTTTTAACAATTAAAATTTGCCCCAGTTGTAGCTTTACTGCTTGTTACAAGTGGAAAAAAGTGGTTATCATTTATCAATGAATGATTTGAGACTTATGTCATGTAAAGAAAGAGAATTCAGTGCCAAATTATTAGTTAATTTTAGCAAACTTTATTAACAACGTTCAACCACATGTGCTGACTGTATGACAGCAAAGGCAGCTGCTAATAAGTACTTAGTAACATTCAATACTAGAATTTCACTCACTTGAATTGGACCACAAACTTGTTGGACAGGTTGTTAATACAATTCAGCAGACCTTTTAAATCATTTTAAATACTCATATAAAGAAATACTCCAAAACATACCAACAGGAGTTCTGGCATTTGAAGCCTAGCAGGGAGCTGGTGGCTACAGCCATGTTTGTCAACTTCTGCCTGTCAGTGAAGTCAACCACACTCCAGATAGAATTAAACTTTAATAGAAATTTAACAAGTTGTGAAAACGGTTTCAGCCCATGTAGAGTTGTTGGGGAAAGTTGGCTGCGTAAACTGCAACCATGTTTTGTACCAGACTTGATTTCTGCTCTAAAGTTGGTGTTTTTACATGGGAGTCTTTATAGATTGACTTACTTTTCGAAGTCTTTAAGTAGACATTTAAAGGACTGTAGTTTTTGGCACTTAATCGTTTTTCAGTCAGCAGTTGATTACTGTGTGATGGTTTTGCCTGTGTATGCACTAATAGGTGATGAATGGTGACCAGGGAATCAAAGGGGAAAAGGGAGAGGCGGGGTTCCCGGGGATTTCAGGTATCCCTGGAAGATCAGGACCCGTGGTAAGTTTTATGCATCATGGTATATTTTTGAAAGAATAAACCTTAAAGTGTTAGTAATTCTGTCCTTTATATATTTTAGGGGCCCAAAGGAGAATCAGTGGTCGGTCCCCCTGGCCCCCCTGGGCCGCCAGGGCCTCCTGGTATACCAGGCTATGGCAAGCCTGGTCTTGTTGGACCTCCTGGGCCACCAGGACCTCCAGGGCCCTCTGGGTCATCCTTGAGATATGGTTCAGGTAAAACTCATTTAACTGCAAATATAATAAATATAATCGTCTGAAGGATGTATAGTTACTGTAACTAATGAAATAAAAGAATCACTTGCTATATTCTACATGGAAGATACTGAGATCTTTGTTATTGCAGGTCTGACCATTGCTGGCCCCCCAGGCCCTCCTGGACCTCCTGGACCACCTGGACCTGCTAGTCCTTCAAGTAACACAGCGTCTGTAAGTCAGTTTATCTGTGGCTGAGCTATATATTAATATGACACCAGACCCGTGATTCTCCTAACTGATTTTTTTCTGCGCATTTTGTACTTTTCCACATTTGCTTCTCAGCTGAAAACATTTTCGACTCGTGAGAGTATGATGCAGCAAACAGTGAAAGATGCAGAGGGCACTCTGGCATTTGTTACAACGACAGGAAGTCTCTTCCTTAAAGTTTCCCAGGGATGGAAAGAGATCCAGGTACTAATTTACAATGGTGCTTTATCAGTTTGGTAAAATCGGTTTACAGAAATACTTTCATGTTCATATTAGTACACTGGTCACAGAACAAACTGCTCTCCATCATGATCATGAATAACACATCTCACCTGCTCAACGTCACCCTAATGAGGCAGCAGAGCTCATTCTCACTCATACTGATTTAACCCTTCTCCCATAACGCTTCAGGAAATCCTTTCTACCTTTCTATGTGAAACTGTACAGTAACTCTTCTTTCTGTGACAGGTGAACACACCTGTCAGACATAAACTTCCACACACATATTTCTGTATTATACCCGCTCTTGCAGCAGTTTCTTGGATTTCTAGTGTACATATTATTAATTCAATTCACACTACTCTCTTGCACAATATCAGTCTTACTTTTTGCTCTTCTTTAACTTAACCTCTTTTTATTTTTTATTTTCTTTGGGGGTTTTTTTTTTATCACTGTTGTATATGTGAACTTTTTGGCTAAACTCACACTATAAGATTCTCCCTCTGCACCTGTGCCACTTCAACTACACTGTTTATTTTTTTTAGATTTCTTTGTCCTGCTGCTGTAAGACAATAATTACCTTTGTAGGATCAATAACATCTTTCTCGCTCTCTCTCTAAATAGCTAAGGTCAATGCACTGGAACATGTGATTTAACTGCAGAAAGTTCAGAATAAGACGCACTTGATCCTTTTAGTCTGATATTTGGACTTGTATAGATGCTGGAAACAGTTTTTTGAGGTCCAAGTTTTTTTTTCCATTAAACTAATAAATGATTAATGAGCTGCAAACAGGAAAAAAAACAGAAAATATTACTGAATCAAATCATCATTATTGATTTAAGAGCAACGTGAACTCAAATACATCAACTTTTGGTATATATTTTCCTAACTTTATACTTCTGTTTTGTTCACACAGCTTGGCAGCCTGATCTACCTCGCCAATAACATTATCCCACAAGATGAGGTACTTATTGCATAACCTGTCAATATAAAAAAAATGCCTTTGTGGAATTTGGTGTTAGAGTATTCATCTCTCTAACACTGATTTTCAATGATTCATTTAGCCTCGAGCCTCACATCATGTAAGAGGAGACACCATACAAAGAATACACTCTGTTAAAGGCAGGGTGAGTGCTTAATTATCATCGAAGCCCTTGTGAAGAGATTTGTTTTTAGTTGTCTCTTGAACAACCTTGGATTAACACTGATCTGTTCCGTCTTCTCCCTGAAGCTCAACCTGGTGGCGTTGAACCAGCCTCACTCAGGGGACATGATGGGGCTTGACATGGCTGACCGGATGTGCTTCGAGCAGGCCAAGGCGATGGGTTTGGCTCCCAACTACCGTGCCTTCATTTCATCCCACAGACAAGACCTGGTTCACGTTGTCTATCCAGGTTTCCGGCAGACTCTGCCAGTTACCAACCTCAGAGTGAGTGCTGCTTTTTACTGTCAAACAACCACTAGCATCAAAATTTCATCATGTCCGAAGCATATGTTTTTAAATGTATCGAACCCGCTATGTCTGACCACAGGGAGACATGATGTTTAGGAATTGGCGCTCAATTTTCACTGGCAATGGGGGGCCGATCAATACCAGGATACCCATCTACTCCTTTGATGGCCGGGATGTCTTAGCTGACCCCTTCTGGTTTGTACACTTCATTTACTGAATTTGTTTCTTGGAGTCTGTTCATCTGTCTACAGCAGTGATATTTTCTGTTCTCTTTGCATTAGGCCTCAGAAGAGTGTTTGGCACGGCTCTACCAGCCAGGGGCTCCGCGCAACAGACAAGCACTGCGAGACATGGCGAGCAGACCATGTATCCGTCATGGGCCAGTCATCAAGCCTGACCTCAGGTCTGCTCATGGGTCAGGAGACTCGAAGCTGTTCCAACGAGTACATTGTCCTGTGCATTGAGACCCACAAAAACCCGTAAACCACCCTGTCCCTGAATACCACTCATGCAAGGAAACCCATCCGAGCCTCCACTGAAGTTAAAACCTCTGGAAAAAGATCTGAGCACCCTTCTTGGAAAAACGATGTCGCTTTCTGCACATCTTTGGTTCTACGTGTAGCATTTTGTGTTCTTTTCCGACTCCACTTTCACACTTACAACATGAATGTTACTAATTCTGACACCTTTCCCTCTACTGGCATCACACAAAGGGTTTGAGGCAGTAACAAACTGCTGACATCAGCAAGGTATCTCCTGGGAAGGTAAGCTAATATTAGGTTGTTGCTACACTCTGGAGCTGAAACTAGTTTGTGAACTGCTTAGCAAAGAAATGAATAGAAACGACCCTTTGTGTTGTAAAGCAATCCAAAAGATTTCCAACTTGGCATATACAATACTGTAAAACCCAGGACAGATGCTAACATGGGCTGCTAATCTTTTTAGCATCCTTAATAGTCTAACATCTCAAATGCAATGTGCTAAGGATTTAGTCATGTTAAAATGATACACGCAGCACCCAGATTTTTGTTTTGTTTTTTCAAGAAAGGTGGCAACAAGACACATCTGTGTTATGTTATGCGAACCATACATAAAGTAACACTCATGGGTTTTCCCCTCACTTGTGCAGGCGTGTTGAGGATGAGAGAGGTCCTTTTTTTTTTCGTAGTTCTTCAGGAGACTGGAAGTAAAGGCTGAGGTTGGCTGCAGGAACCTGCACCTGCCCTGAAGCGTGGCAGTCCAAAGACTTTTCCAATGGAAGTGTAAAAGGCAACTTACATATTTTTTTCTATGTTTACAGGTTGTCTTGAAAGGTTTTAAACCAATTCAGGAAAAAAAAAAGTTCTATTAAGACCAGAACTCTTCACAAACAACACGTCCCTCGGACAACCAGTGTTGCCACCAAAGTAACTTTTGATGCACTGTACTTCATTTTTTATATTTTCTAGTTCAATATTTTCATTCTTTAAAACGTGTTTGTCTTGTAGCTTTTTCATCTTATCAGCTCTTTCTCTTAAGGGTATTTAATTTAAATTCAATGATTTATTTATACTGTCACAGCACATAACAAGAAATCAGATGGTTAAATTTAAGAATGTAATTTATCATGTGTTGTTTGTCAAATGACTGTTTCTTCTAACTTTTTGCCTGTTTTCTTTCTTTTTTTATTTTCATATGTTGTCTTTTCATTGTTTTTTTTTTTCTCAAGTTTGGAGAATTCTGGAGAACATTAGCGACATCAAAAATAATTTCCATCCACTGTAAAAGTGCCATTAAAACAAATCATTCAGTTTTATGTTGGAAAGAAACCCTAGAAACTGTCTAAGGTCAAAGTGAAAGCATGTGTTTTGTATAGATATTGGTGCTTTATGTTGAATAAAGACTTTTCATAACTTGTGTTTCTTTCATTCTTATTTTAGAAAAAAAATAAATCCTGTGGTTATTTAATCTGCTTCAAGATTTTGATTTTATAGCACAAAGACTTTATGCATTGGTTCAGTTGTATCACTGCTGTCAACCTGCCAATTAAGAAAGATGTGTTTGCTAATTCAAGTCAGTGCATGATGCTGTTAATATTAGAGCGTGACCAATACAGGATTTTTTAGACCATATCTGATATTTGATTTTAGAAATCAGATATATTGAATTTATATTTTTAAGACACATGAAAGATAAGCAAATTTGAAAATTATTATGTGTAGTTATGTATTTATTGTTTACGATGTTTCCAGCTTTACTTGGATCTGTTGGATGAGGTGCTTGTGGCGTTGCAAATGCTCTGTTTTACTTTGCTGAGTGCCTTGTGGTGGATAAACCATGCATCCTCAACAATCATAATATGACTGAAGGGTGTTTCTCTCATCTCTTCTCAGCTTTCTTGCCTTTTTAATTTCCGTTTATTTATTTGATTTGTTATAGATGTTAACCGTCATATGTTGGCAAATAGCTAGCGTCAATTCTAATATATTAACCTTCCTGATGTAAATCGCGCTTTATTATTGGCCATCTGGAAATATCATAACATGTATTTTAGTCATAAGAAATTGAAGTTTCCAGTCCTTTTCAAGGTAATATTTTAAAGTTGTCAACTCACACCTACCCCAGACTGTTCACTGGGGAAAACCTTTAGTTAGCAAGACAAAGGGTTATAAGTATAATGACCCCTGCCTGCTGCCTATTGCTGAGGGGAACTCAAGATGGAACAGAGTTCAGCCCCTGTCTATGGCACTGGTTCCAAAGTTCTCAGAAATGCATTGATATTAGCCTGACTATATCTAGGTAATCTCTGAGGATCTCTGTTCTGATCAGTTTGGAAACTGTGGTGGAGAGCAGGTGATTAGAAGTGCTATCCATCATGAGGTGTCCTACTAGCCTTGTCACCACTTACTGGATGGAACATGAGGCCCCTTCCAGGGCAGACTGATTCACTTATTTTGCCACAGGGACAGATTTTAAAGGGCTTTTTTTTTTTTTTTACAGCACCTTGCAGTTTGTGGTGCAATAACATAGGGATTTCTCAACTTGGCTGGTGGTATAAATAAAGTATGTAGTATCTTACACTAAACACAGATATTGAATCAGTTATGTACAGCAGCAGTTCAGGCACATAAACAAACAGTAGAAAACAGATGACGCACAGAGGAAGAGGTGCTTCTGCACCCGTGACATTGTGCATGACTTTCAAAATCAAGCTTTCATGCACTTCACTTTTTAACACAGCTAATTTGAAGTCCTGATGGATGTTTTGCTTCTTGTATGATTATTGAATAAAATAATCTTGAGTTTAGAAGAAATGTTAATTTGCTGCAGCCCTACCACTTCAGTAGTAATAGTTATGCTATAAGTACCTTTGCTGCACTGAATGTCATTCTGAGTTCGCGTTGCACTGGAGGTTAAAGGCTTTGCAAACACAATCTAAATATGGTTCTTCAAACAAAGGTTACAAAGATCTGGCACGGAAGGAAAAGCTAACCAAATAGCCAAACCCCTTTGCCTTCACATAATAGAGCAGTAGTTGTGGGGTAATAGAGTTTGCTCTTATTTTTACTTTGACAGCTTTTGCAAGTTTTTTGGACATGAAGGCATTCAAGGTGCTGTGACACTATTACACTTTTATTTTTGTGTAAGTTTAGCGTAAGTGGGCTTAATCAGTTGCTTTAACTTTATTTAAAGGTTCTGTTTGCGCTTCTCCTGACTGCAGCAACAATTGACGGGCAGTCTTTTCATGTTGGCAAGTGTCCGAAGCCATCTGTTCAAGAAGACTTCAACGTTACAAAGGTATAATATTGAATTATTAGTGCTATTAATGACTACATTCTGCTGAACTTTGATTTCTAACCTTAAACTGTGTGCAGGGTGTTCAGCTCTATTAGGCCTCGCTTTATTTTATGTTTTAGGTTAATTGGAGGTAGTTGTTTTAATGAAGGAAAACACTGTTACTGGTGGACTCCGTGTGGTCATAAAATAAGAAGAAAATTTCTTCTGTCTTTAGTATATGGGTACCTGGTACGAAATTGAGAAGCTTCCAGCTGTGTTTGAAAGAGGAACATGCAACCAAGCTACATACAGTCTTCAGTCCGATGGAACAGTCAAAGTTCACAATGCGGAGCTCCTGTAAGGTTTCAGCTGTTCTTCTGCTTTGCAAAAAATTATTATTTTTGGCCAAAAATGTGCCTATCTAATGTATCTAGGTGAAACTACTACCCTACCCTGCAAAGGAATAAATATTGATTGGTGTCACCCCATGTGCTCTTGTCTAAATTACAGGTCTGATGGGACGGTAAACTCGATTGAGGGAGTTGCCAAAGTTAAAGAACCATCTCAACCTGCTGTTCTAAGTGTCAACTTCTTTAAAGGTACTTTTTTGAACACAGCTTGTATATTTTAATGAAATAAAATATAAATACAAAGTACTTTCAATGGTACTTTTTTTAAAATATACAATCTGTGTCTATATCCAGGTGTTGCAGATGGTGCCTACTGGGTGCTCTCCACAGATTACCAGTCCTATTCTTTGGTGTACTCTTGTTCTGACTTCTTTGGAGTTTTTAACATTGACTTTGCCTGGATCCTGGCTCGCACTCGTACGCTGACTGAGGATGCCATCAAACAGTTACATGAGAAGTTGACTGCTGCGGGTGTCAATGTAAATCGCCTTGAAGTCTCCAACCAGACTGCTTGTGATGTTATGGTTATGACCTGACCTTATCTGACCTCTAAAAATTGAACTAAAAAACTACAAAGTGCTGATTACCTGTTTGAGCTGTAATAATAATAATAATAATAATGGATTGCATTTATATAGCGCTTTTTGGGGCCCTCAAAGCGCTTTACAATTCCACTATTCATTCACTCTCACATTCATACACTGGTGGAGGCAAGCTACAGTTGTAGCCACAGCTGCCCTAGGACTATGATATAAATGTGTTGATAAAATTACAGAATATGATAAATAAAATGCAAACACTTAATAGAAGCTAAGCTACTCTTCGATGCATGACTCTTTTGTTGCATTCTGGCGAAGTTTGTTCACTTTTTCCACCTTTTCAGTATTAGCTTATTGTGTAAAGGTGTTTAATTTGACTAAAAATAGAATATCATCCATCTAACAGCATGAATACAACTTTAAATGCTGTCAAACTGGGATGCAGTTAAATATGTTTATTCACTTAGATTTTTACTTTTAGTTTATAGTGGCAAAATTATGACTGGCCAGAATGAATCCTATTTGCCGCTGAAGGCTGTCAGAGAAAGCAAAACAAAGGCGCACACACACACACACACACACACACACACACACACACACACACACACACACACACACACACACGTGTGTGTGTGTATATGTGTGTGTGTGTGTGTATATATATATATATATATATATATATATATATATATATATGAAACATGTTTTTGGCGTAATTTAGTGCTTGAGCACTGGAGGAAGTAATCATTTATTTATTTATTCGGTGGGTTATTATTAACAGATAGTTCCAGGCGGGAGGGGTGCTTTTATTTTGAAGAAGACAATCCGGTTTTTACGTAGCTGTATGCGTATAAAAAGTGGGCGGTACCGCTTTAAGTAGCTACCAATGACTGCGGTAGCTACGCGCGGCTCGTTGATAAGTATATGTCGAAGACTTTTTCTGGCATAAAAACTGTTTAATAGCATTTCTTTTACCCGAGAAGACCTTTTTCAAAACTAGAAACATGTGCTTGCTCTTGCTGTGCGTCTTTCTTTCCAGTTTGCCATTTTATTTATCAGCCCAGACTGATAGACAAAACGAAAAACCCATAATAGGTAAGTTAAGGCGTTATTAAAACGATATTTACTACAACTGTTATCTAAGCTAACTTGCAGCTTTACACTTGGGAAACATCGGGCGACAGTTACACTAAACCTGCCGTAACACAGTAAACTTTTTGCTGTTTTTGTATCACTATGGAAAATGCCAGCATTATAACAGAAGGACATGTGCGCTGTGTTTTTGTTCCAACAGGTGTACTGGCACAGGACGTTTATTTACCCCAACCTAGCCAAACAGCTTACATAGCTGCCTCCTATGTGAAGTTCCTGGAGTCAGCAGGAGCTAGAGTTGTACCTGTCATGTGAGCTGTTATCATCTGCCGACATTACCTCTGCATGTTATTATCTGACTGCATACTTTGTCACACTTTTATAAGAGGAGGTGTTGCGTAATGGCGTGTGTCTAACCCAGTGTGTTTGCATTGAACTTATTGCTTCTGCAGGATAAACCAGACACTGGAAGACTATAAGACACTGTTCAACTCAATCAATGGGTCAGTACATATACAGTTAGACAGTTGGAGCCCTGTTTGGTGGATTTAGGGCTTTTCACAAACAATAAAAGGTGTGATTGGATCTATACTGGATGAGTAACTACAGAGGGATAAAGATGCTGAGTCATTGCATGAAAATATGGCAAAGCCTTATTCAAGCTAGGTTAAGAAGACAGGTTGCGATCAGTGAGCAGCAGTGTCCTCTGTTGATACATGGTTTATAGATGTTGGCACTAACAAAAAGACAATACTCTGAGCTGAGAACCAACGAACCATTTTGATTAGGAGTTTGCTGTAAGGGTACAAGGGCTAACGTCAATTGAAGGCAGGTGATCTGCTATAGTGAGCCCTAAAGGGAAGAGCTGAAAGAAGAAGAGTTTACCATAAGTTGATGGTGATTAATTGCTAGGTATGTGAGTTATATATCAATAATTATAGATTAAATAAATATATTTTTTCAGTCCTTATCCATCTAAGATGGCGCTGGAGTGACGGTGTACGGCAGCCTTTCCAAGTAGCTCTGCAACACCGCACCTTTTTTGTTAACTTTAACTTTTTTAGACTAGGCTTTTCAAACTTTTTTTCACCTTCCTCTACTTATACCTCTTAGATATAGCGATACAAGATGGATAATGCACTTTTTAAAACTTCTGGAACCAGTTCCTTCATCTATTCGAGAGCGGAGCTGCTGGCACTAAAAACAAAGGGACAGACCGGGTGTTGTGCCAAAAAGAGGAGCTACAGAGGCTGCAAAGCTGGAGCGAGGAGAGCGGATCACCGGAGGCGATTCAAACCATCAATCCCGACAGTGATCATGGGCAACGTGAACTCGTTACAGAATAAGATTGATGAACTGTGCGCTCTGAACAACCACAGACTATACCGTGAGTGCAGCTTGTTTATCTTCACGGAGACGTGGCTAACCGAGCTAACGCCGCAGGCTAACGTAGACCTATGCGGTTTCACATCCGTGAGAGCCGATAGGGACACGCAGGCCAGCGGAAAAAGCAGAGGTGGGGGACTCATTGTCTACGTTAACAACAGATACTGTAACCCTGGACACGTCTCCGTTAAAGTTTCGGTATGCCGTCCGGACCTGGAGCTGCTAGCTGTTAGCTTGCGGCCATATTATCTACCTCGGGAGTTCAGTCATGTGATCTGTGTGTGTGTTTACATCCCTCCGAGGGCCGACACAACAGCTGCCTGTGAGAAAATACACACAGTCACAGCAAGACTTCAGACACAAAACCCCGAGGCTTTCATTATTATATCTAGAGACTTTAACCATGCCACACTGGACTCTACTCTGGCTGCTTTTCACCAGTTTGTGAATTGTCCCACAAGGAGCAACAGGACAATTGACCTACTGTATGCTAATGTGAGAGATGCATACAGAGCCACCCCCCTCCCCCCACTAGGGAAGTCAGACCACAACCTGGTTTACCTACAGCCACAATACACACCCCTCGTCCAAAGGCAGCCGGTCACAACGCGCTCCATCCGGAGATGGACCCCAGAAAAGGAGGATGCTCTGAGGGACTGTTATGACAACACAGACTGGGATGTGCTCCTGAGCCCACATGGTGAGGACATAGAGGGGGCGACACACTGTCTTACAGACTACCTCAACTTTTGTGTGGACACGGTCGCCCCTGCTAAGACGGTACGGTGTTATCCTAATAACAAACCGTGGGTAACACAGGAAGTCAAAGCTGTCCTCAACATGAAGAAGAAGGCTTTCAGGAGCAAAGTGAAGGAGGAGATGAAGGCAGCACAGCGGGAGGTGAAACGCTGCCTGAGGGAAGCAAAGGACACCTACAGGAGGAAGGTGGAGCAGAAGTTGGAGAGGAACAACATGAGGGAGGTCTGGAATGGTGTGAAAACCATCACAGGCCACAACACCAAGAAAAGCACAGTGGGGGGGACTGTGGAGAAGGCAAACGAACTTAACAACTTCTTCAACAGGTTTGACCAGCCCACAACCCCCCCACCCTCACCTTCACTACAGAGTCCAATCCCCACTCTCCTACCTCCCTCGCTTCCCCCCCTTCCTGACACCATGACACCCCCCTCCTCCAATCCCTCTCTCAGCAGCAAGACATCTCCCCCCCTCCCCTCCTCCCAAACATCTCCCAGTGTCACAGTGGATCAGGTCAGGAGACAACTGAGGAAGCTTCGCCCCAGAAAGGCAGCAGGCCCAGACAAGGTGTGTCCTAGGATGCTAAAGGCGTGTGCTGCTGAACTTGGGGAGCCGCTACAACGAGTCTTCAACCTCAGTCTGCGACTGGGGAGAGTGCCCGCCCTATGGAAGACATCCTGCATCGTCCCAGTCCCCAAAAAGAACCGGCCCAATGAGCTGAATGACTTCCGACCGGTGGCACTGACGTCACATCTTATGAAGACTCTAGAGCGGCTCTTCCTCAACCTCCTCCGACCACAGGTACAACATGCCCAGGACCCACTACAGTTTGCATACAAGGCGGGTGTCGGAGTGGAGGATGCCATCCTGTACCTCCTACACAGAGCCCACTCACACCTGGATGGGGGAAAAGGCACGGTCAGGATCCTGTTTCTTGACTTTTCCAGTGCCTTTAATACCATCCGGCCCTGTATGCTTCAAGAAAAACTGAACAGGATGGAGGTGGACCCCTGCCTGGTGGCTTGGATCTCCGACTACCTCACCGACAGACCACAGTACGTCAGGCTGAAGGACATCACGTCTGACACAGTGGTCAGCAGCACAGGAGCACCACAGGGAACTGTGCTGTCCCCTCTTCTCTTCACCCTGTACACCTCTGACTTCTGCTACAACTCTGAATTATGCCACATTCAGAAGTTTGCAGATGACACGGCCATCATGGGGTGTATCTGGGATGATCAGGAAGAGGAGTACAGAAGTCTGGTGAGGAACTTTGTCGCATGGAGTCACACAAACCACCTGCAACTCAACACCTCAAAGACTAAGGAACTGGTTGTGGACTTCGGGAGGTCTAGAGCAGGTCCACTGCCGGTTCAGATAGAGGGGGAGGAGGTGGAGGTGGTCAACAAGTATAAGTACCTCGGGCTGTGGGTGGACAATAAACTGGACTGGTCATGCAACACAGAGCACCTGTATAAAAAAGCCCAAAGCCGACTGTACTTCCTCAGGAGGCTGAGGTCTTTTAACATCTGCAGGAAGCTCCTGAGGATGTTTTACCAGTCGGTGGTTGCTGGAGTACTTTTCTATGCTGTGGTGTGCTGGGGGAGCAGCACAGCAAAGAAGGACTCATCCAGGCTGGAGAAACTGATCAGGAGGGCTAGCTCTGTGGTCGGCATGAAGCTGGACACTCTGGTGACAGTGGCAGAGAAAAGGACATTAAAGAAACTGATGGACATTATGGACAATGCCAGACATCCTCTGCACACGGCCATAAACAACCAGAAGAGTCTGTTCAGTGACAGGTTGCTTCTCCCAAAGACAAGAACTAACAGACTTAAAAACTCCTTTGTCCCACACGCCATCAGACTGTTTAACTCCTCCCTGGAGGGGAGAGGGAGGGGAAACAGGAGGACAAAGGAGGGGGGAACAACTAAGCTGTAGTGCCTCTTCACCTCACTGTGCAATACCTTTTGTGCAATACTTTTGTAAATAGTCAACGGTGCAATAGACTCAATACTTGAAATGTGCAATTCACTTGTATTTTTATTTTTATTCCTATTTATTCTATTTATCCCCTTCGTATATTTTATTTATATTGTCTCTGTATTTATATATATATATATATATATATATATATATATATATATATATATATGTGTATGTATGTATGTATGTATGTATGTATGTATGTATGTATGTATGTATGTATGTATGTATATATAAAAAAAATAAAATATTCTGTAACTTCTGTCGGTGCTATGCTTTTTTGGAAATCGAATTTCCCAGAGGAACCCACCCGTGGGATTAATAAAGTTCTATCTAATCTAATCATTCATTTAGATAGATGCATTTTTAATACATTGTTGTTAGTATTACTAGTATTTTTTAATTGATCAGCACTGCCTGCATAATTGGTGCATCCACGTAAAAATATCTCATTTAAAACCGCAACATATCAGATTTTATGGTATATTTATCTTATTTCATGTTTCTCATTTTCTTCTTTAATTTTGACTCAGTTTTCTTTGTTTACAGGATCCTTTACCCAGGCGGCGGTGTCAGCATCGTCTCATCTGGTTATGAAAGGGCTGCTAAAATCTTTTATGAGCTCGCTATTGAGGTAAAGGTTGAAAATACTTTTATCTGTTTAATGATGCTCATTATGATGTATATTAATAAGGGTGGATCTGACAGCCGGTTGTTGGTGTTGCTGCTATAGCATCATATTATGTTGTTTGGAAGACTAAAATAATGATGGCTGGAGCTAGGCGGTGTGTTGGTTTGTTCAACGCTAAACTGGTCAACTGACAAATACCCGCTCTGGATTTTAAATTGTAGTGTAAATATATTATTATAAGTTACGTAAATATTAAGATACTGTTTTTGCATCTGACTGAAAATCCGTAACATGCAGTCCGTTAAGGATTAAGAACAGATTATTGTTTTGGCTGTATGGTTTTATTTTTATTTACACATGGTCATACAAAGACATTTAGGAATGAGCACTGCTAACGTACATGAAGACTTACTCAGGCAAGACACTATTAATAAAAATAATAATTAAAATTTTTTTTATCATGACACACTGCTAGAATCTGTGCAGATTCTGCTTGAATCTAATGAACAGTTCCTTGGTGTGATGCCATTGCTTTGTAGCTCAGGATTGTAAATGATAAATCATGGAAGTATGATGAAGTGACAAATCCCACGTAAACTAATAAAGACTAAACCAAAATCAAAAGTAAAGGTGAAAATATTTAAATTAATTAACTTTAGCTAAGTTTAAAAAGAAAAGAAAAAGCTTTGTGTTGGAAACACCAATATCTGTATAGCTGATCTGTGAGAAAGCCTGAAATTTAACTTCTCCTACGTGCGGCCTTTTCACCCAAACTGCAGAGTTGCTACATCATAAAAATGTGATTGATCAGTCTCCGTGACAGCCCTGGATCAACACTGATTATCATGTTTTAGGGCAACACCAACACTGTCATTACAAAGTGTCATAACAAAGAGTGTGAATTATTTTCAGGCAAACAAGCGTGGCGACTATTTTCCTGTGTGGGGTACTTGTCTCGGGTTTGAACAGCTGATGTATTTAACAAGCAAAAATACAATACTGGCATATACCAATACGAGCGGCGCAGCATTGCCTCTGAACTTCACTAATGGTATGTTTTGTGTGACTAAACATTTTTCATTTTGCTTCTCACTTGTGAAATGGTAGTAACCTGTTTTTCTTGGGGTGTTTTTTGCAGCATTGCAGGTATAGTATAAACTGTGAAAGGAAGAGATTTATTTTCTTAACATGAATGAAACTAGATTTTAAAACAGTTTTTCAGTGAATAAATTAAATATTATAGGTGACTGAAATAGTAAAGACTTTAAAAATCCATCTTTGTGTTTTAAACTTGATCAGTTTTCATGTCAAGCCTGTACCAACCACACTTTATCTGAGGATCATATCTTTAGATGAACTACCTTATACAGCTAATGAGAGAGTGCTTATTTGTTTGTAAAATTGCTGATTAATCATTAAGGTATGCTCCCTTCCCAAAAGCTGAAGACAGCAGGATGTTTAAAGGCTTCCCTGCTCAGCTCATGAAAGATCTAGCCTCTGAGCCACTGACGGTTAACTCTCACAAATGGAGCTTGGGAATGTTGGTATGTCATTCATTTCTATCGTCTGAGATTAGACTGAGTCAACAGCTTGATGAAAAGCGGCAGTTGCTTGAATGCAGTCTAACTAACCTGTCATGTCTATTGCTTTCAGACTTACAATACAAATGAGGAACTGAAGAAGTTTTACAAAGTTCTCACTGTAAACACAGATGGAAATGTAGAGTTTGTGTCAACAGTGGAAGGTACTGAGTGTCTAATTCAGCATTATGTTACTAGGTTTTTAGCAAAATAGGACACTTTTTTTTTAAATATTCTTTTTCTTTTTTCTGTACCTCTTGGCAGCATATGACTATCCTATTTACGGGACACAGTGGCATCCAGAGAAAAATGCTTTTGAATGGACACGGCCTTCTATTCCCCATTCCCCGTCGGCAGTCAAGACCACCTTCTATATGGCCGAATTCTTTGTCAATGAGGGTAGGAAAGCATCATTTTTGCTTCCTTGTAGACTGGTCAGTAGCTGAAAATGCCAAGTGACTTGTGATGTGTAAATTTGGTATTGTTTTCTCTCGCCACAGCCAGGAAGAACTTTCACAAATTTGAAACTGAGGAGGGGGAGAGCAAAGCGCTGATATACAACTACAATCCTGTTTACACTGGGACTAAAAGTGCCTTTGAGCAAATATATTTCTTCTGATGAATTTTAGCAAAGTGCCACTCCTATTCAGCAGCTAATTCGCTGCTTCAATCATGACTTGAAAATATTTACACATAATTTAACTTGTTTGATTTTGTATTTGTGGTACTGTGCATCTGTGTAAACTACAGCTGAATTGAAATGGAAAGATTTATGCAGGCAACATAAATATTGGTATAGTGCAGGATTTAAATGGATGTTGTGCTTTGTGGATGTTGTAGCTTGGTTTACAGTTGTGTTGCTGTATTTTATTACACTGTCAGGCTCAGGGCTCAGTTCCCCTCAAAATAGTGAAGAGTTAGCTCGTGAGTTGAGTTGAAAGTACTTAGATGTGATCTAATAAGATATCAACTGTAAATTATTTGACAGGTTAACCTAGCTTCTAGGTTGGAGCTGAAGTGCCTCAAGGACACGTTTTATTTAATGATCAGCAGGTGGCCAAAATAAATCAGATTTTATAAATGTTTCTTATAAATTAGAACAAACAATAAAGCAGGACATGCTTTAGGGGGTGGCTAACTTCTGCTGAATACCTCCTCAATATATTAGTCTACTGTTTCCTCTGATTTTCAGGCGTGCCAAGTCTGGTTCCCAAAAACCAAGATGGCAAACTAACAAGCTTAAGCCTTCAAAATTATAGTCCACAAACCAATGATCACTGTCCAGTGTTTATCCAGTCTGATGTCACTGGCCATTTCTGGGTGACCGTGCTTCTTCAGTTTCCAAAACAAAAAAGCACTTAAGCAGCACTAACAGATGGAAATGGTCCAAATTCTTGGGCTACTATTAAAGTATTATGTAAACTATGGGAGACCATGGCAGTATACTAGTGACTAAAACAAGGTTTTTGCCACAGCACCCTCTCTGACAGATTTCACAACCTGCGATGAACCAATTATGGATGCACTGAATGACTACTCAGTCATGTCTCCAGGTGTTTATGTCTGCAACAGAGCAAGTCTTAACCATCCAGATGTAATGTCTACTACCTCATGACTAACTTGAGAGCTACTGTTAGCATAATGTAAACACGTTAGTACAGGCAAAATATAGACTGAGGGTTAAGTTATTTTAAATAAAATAACTCAACTTCCCTCATTGGCAGAGATAAACTTCAGCCATCAGAACAACTAAGATGACCCCATGCACAACAGCACAAAGGTCAGTCATTAACATACTGTTCCACAGTTTGGACTAGCCCCTACAAAAAATACCTGATCCTAATCTTAATGTCCCTTTGACATCTTAGCACTGCTGTTATTCTTTTGTGAAGTGTCCAAATGTTTGGGATAGTGCACAGGAATGGTGCCAGTAAGAATTTGCAGAGGTCTAGGCTTGTTGCTGTTACATCATCACTCAACAAGAGGATATTATGTTTTTAGTTCTGCACTTCTCAAGTTGCCATAAACCCTAATATAGCTTAAAAATCCACAAAAAGGTCACAAAAAATGTCACAAGATGCAACAATCAAAAAATAAAAATAAAAACAAAGTCTGATAAAATATCAGTTTTTATTCTAACATTTACCTTCATGCCACAGTCTGCCATTAATGTCCTTCTATGCTTTGGATAACAAAGTTGAGCATCTGGGGAAAAAAGTCCTCAACAGCCATCAACAAAAATTTTGTTGTCATTGGCAACAAATAAAGTCCACTTTCAACTTAATTCAAGGACAGCAACAGGAGAACAGAAATGAATAGTCAAATGTAACTTCCAAAATGCTTTATGCACAAATAACACTTAGGTAATAGTTTTTTCTTTTCTTTCTTTCTTTCTTTCTTTTTTTTGTTTTATGTTTTTTAGAATAAAATGATATTTGAATAACATTTACACATCAAGCTGACGAGACTGGGATCTCAATCACAATACTACTGGAAATGTAACTTATGCAATCCAGTAAGGAACATTCAAGATGTCAAAAATTACCATGTTGACTCAGCTATCAGGGATAGTGCTGCAAATTACCTCATAACATGCACTGAAGCGTAACACAAGTGGCCATTCAAAAAACAAAACAATAAATAAATAAATAAATAAAAGATGTTAAATTAAAATTGTGCCTCAAGGAGTCATTATTTTGGGTGATATGACAAAATGATTTTTCTCTCTTATGTAAATGCATAATTTTTCAGGATGCAGGGTCCCTTTGGCTTCTTATGACACTTGCTCAGTGTATTTGCTGATGTACACTTTTCACTTTCACTATTGCACTTTCCATCATTTTCTTCACCTATACCATTCACATACTTATTATAAGCAACTGTGCATGCAGATTATGTACATTTTTAGCTTTGTCATGGTGTCAGTGGGTATATTTTCTGAAATGATTTGTCTGTTTAAAAAAGAAAAAGCCAATTTGCTGCAACTAGTTCAATTTCAAGCTGTAAGTAGAAAACAATTAATATTCACAAGGCATTAAGGGGAATACGCTTACTATGAGTTTTATCTGAAGATTGATACTACTCACATATCTGTTAAATATGAAACGACAGCTAGCTTAAGGTTCATGTAGCGTAAAGATTTGAAGCAGAGAAATATGTACAGCTAGCCTGTTTCTATCAAAAAGGGTTAAAAATGAATATACTAACATCTCTGGTGACTCTAGGAAGTCCTTGCTCCTGGCCAGGATACAGTCCACACTGCCATAACCTACCATAGTGTACATCATAGATTAGCTAACAGGGGCTGACCCAGAAACAGGCAGGCTGGTGGATAGTGGTTTCCCAGAGTGCCCAGTCTTTGCGCTAGGCTTAGCTAAGTAGATACTTGTAGCTTCATATTTAACAATCAGAAGTGGTATCAATCTTGCCAACATGTTAAACTATTCCCTAAAAATCCACTCTAGAGATGCAACCTCACAGCTGGATGTTTTTTGACAAAGTAAGGCACAGTGACTAAAACAAGTTAATGCTTTTTTTGTTTTTGTTTTCAACATTTGAATAACCGCGAGCGTCACAATAAAACTGTGTCAGATAAATAAAGGTATTTTTTCTCTTGGAATAGTTTTCAAAACAGGGAATTCTGTCAGCATCACTGAAATACGTAAAATGAAATTTACAAGATAAAACTAACATCAGGGCAAACATGAGTACCAAAAGAAAAACATGTTATAGCTGGATGAATGCTTGTGTGCTATTTTACATACTGTAAGAACAACAGACACAATCACAGTCCAACATGAAAAGTTCTTCACAACTTTAAAAATAGTAACATTTCCTGTATCCCCACTATTCCAGACACCCATTTATGACCAATGCCAGTTAGCGTTTTTCACCAGGGGTCTGATTTTCATTAATATACAAGCCCACAAGTTATGTGCTATAAAGTGTTCCTTCTCCTCACAGCTTTAAGTCTGTGTGAGAGCTGATCCTTTCTCTCCACTGCTTTCGAGGAGCTGGTCCTTCCCCTGTTGTGGAGAAGACTGCTTCCCGTCAGTATTTTCCCAGACTTCATATCAGGTCATCAGTCTTTACTGGCTCTCACGAGCCTTTTTGATTCCAACTTGGGGCAGGAGGGAAGGGAGTAAGAATGGGTGGAGGATCAAATGTGTTGTCTGCTGGAAAAAGGCAGTCTCAGGTGCAGTGTGTGGACACGGGGAGGAAAACGATGGACCAAAGACAAATGAGAGTTGCATACTGTGGACACCAGGGACAGAATGGAGGGAGGTAGATGACCAGATGGGTTGGAAGGATCTGGGGCACAGGAGGAGGCCCTATGAGGCCAGTCTAACCCTCATCTTCAATCTCTTCTTCCAGAGCCTCCTCAAACACTCTTTCTGGTAGCCTGAAGCACTCCTCAAAAAAGTTCACCAAGGACTGACTGAGATGCTGCCTCGTTGCTTCACTGTGGATGAAGTGGCCCTCGTCTGGGTAGATCTTAAACACAAAGAATAAGGGAAGAACATCACTTGAATTCAGTGTTTAGTAATTCTTAATTTTTTTTTAATTTAACCAAAATTAATTACAAAATCATTTACTGAACTTCTAGGGGACTAGCATTCATGCTAGTCATGCTACTAATATGATTACTGAATGGTATATCTGAAGAAACTGGATACAAATGACATTTTTGGTCTTTAAAAATCTTTTTTTGATGCTGATGAAATAATCTTCTGAAGTGTGCAGCAGGGTGGCACAGTGGTTAGCACTGCTGCCTCACTCTGTGGACTTTGTTCTTCGATTGCAAGGAGGCTACAAAGCTCTGTGTTTCGTGAGGTAAATTGGTCTTTCTGTCAATAGCGTCTAAATATAGTGTACACCTACAAAGAAACACAGCAAAGTTTTTATCTCAGGTAGCTAAAATCAGTTTTCATGCTAACAGCTTTACTTTGTTTAGTTCCTCTGCTGGTTGGCAGCCATCTATCATTTGACATGGACTGTGGATCAGAACCTCACACAATCAATTGATTTCAGTTTTATTTATATACCACCAAATCACAATATCAGTTGCCTCAAAGCACTTTTTATTATAAGGTATTGACCCTACAATAATACCATCCTGGCTAAGTGAAAACAACAGTTTACTCCAGGTGTGTCAAACACAAGGCCCAAAATCCAGCCCAATGGATGGCTTTGGAAAATATGAAGGAGGGCATACATTTTGAACCTTTAATTGTATTTTAATAAATTTAAGCGTTTTCCTGCATATAAAGACCTCCCCTACGACAATTTATACTATAGCAGAGTAATTAAGTAATAGATCAATTAATAACAACTCTTTCTTAATTATGTAGAAAAACTGAAAAATGTTATTGAAATTTCAGATCTTTTTACATTTAGGGATCTCAGGGATTAAATGTGTAGTTGAACTGTTATTACTAACAGACAAGGTATCTTCACTGGTCTGGCTCACTTACGATTAGATACCTGTTCAGCTGCATGTCAACGCAAATATCTAATAACATGACAGCAGTTCAGTACAGTTAGGCATGCACACATGCTCCAAATAAGCAACGGAATAGGGAAGAAAGGTAATTTTAGTAACCTTTAATGTATTATTGGTGCCAGTAAGACTGGTCCGAATATTTCAGAAACTGCTGCTCTACCAGGACCATTTCTATGGTTTAAAGAGACTAGTTTGAAAAGTGAGTGGTAGTTCTCTTAGTGAAAATGCCTTGTTGATGTTAGAGGAGAATTGTCAATCCACTTTGAGCTGATAGGAAGGCAATAGTAACTCAATTAACCATTTGATTATAACCTAGGTATACAGAAAAGCATCTCTTAATGTGCAACATGTCCAACCTAGAGCAGCTAAAGACCACACCAAGTGTTCAGAGCATGAAGGTTTCAGTTTTCCTGTTGCAACACTGGGATGGCATATACAGGGTGTTATCAAAAGAATAATCCGGTTATAAAAGGTTATACCTTTTAAAGTAATGTACATAGAAGCTTGGTTTAAATTTTTAAATACATGGCTGAACATAAAGTTTTACATATAAAACTTACAATGTTCACAAGTGCTCAATATGTCGCCCTCCACACGCATGGCAAATGTCCATACGATAGTTAAACTTGTCCCAAATTTTTGGGAGCATGTTTGGACTCACTGTAACCACTGCTACCTACCAGCAACTATGTGAAACTCGTGAATCCCCTCTTTCTAACAGTACATGTTTCGCTTGTTACTGGTGTAGGGCTGCAGAATTAAAGCACTTTGAAACTGGACGACTCTTGTTTGATATACCCTGTAAAATATAAAAGCATGGATCCTGTCTTGCATCCATGGTTCAGGTTGTTGCAGTTGTGTAATGGTATGGAGGATATTTTCTTGTCACACTTTGAGCTCCTTAGCACCCACTGAGCATTGTTTAAATGCCATAGCCTACCTTTGTGATAGCAGCCGACTAACACGTCATTTCGCTCAAATCATGTCAAACTGGTTTCTTGAACACAACAGAAAGTTCGCTGTACTCAAATGACTGAATTTGGGATGTGGTGAAATGGGATATTCACATCACTGATGTGCAGCCACTAGAGCTGGGCGATAGAACGATAACGATATGTATCGCGATATAACTTTTACTCGATAGAGAAATTAAGCTATCGCGATAGACCTCGCCGCTCTTGTCCTCAAAAAAAAAAAAAAAAAAAAAAAAAAGGTCAGTCAATCCAAATTAAGTAGCGCAGAGCCGAACCAATCACAGCCGCAGCGTCACGTCGCGTGACTTGTTACGTACAGCGCAAGTGCCAAGCCGCACGTGTGTTTGTTTGGGTAGCAGCCAGCGGGTAATGGAGCCAGCGCGTAATGGAGGAAATGAGTGTGCCGACTAGAAAAATCAACCGAGCGTGACCGAAGAGAAAACTTTGAATCTGTACCAGAATAATTAAGATAGTTCTGAAGGCAAAAGAGGTTCCAACCTGGTATTAGCAAAGCTTATAAACTATCTAGTAAGTGTATATTACCAGAGCTCAAAGTGTTTTTCAACCGACAGTAACTAAGTGATAGTGTTTATTTGAACCCATCATAAACTAGTAGAGATCTAATATTAATACTGTGCACACTAATGTGTCTGTTGGTCAGTAATGAGCTTTGATGAACATTCGCCAGCAGAGCAATGTGTTATAAAGGGATTAGTCATGGTGTTAATGCAGGATGCCCAAGGAGGTCTTATAATCTCATTATGTGTGAGGCAGACATTGTGAAGGGCTAATCCTCTGCCTGCTGCGAGACCACCACTGGGATCACAAAGCTCCCAGAGGTTGGACTGAACAAGGAAAAGAAAGACTGCATACCTGTAGGGTGTAGTTGGCCTTTTCACTGATGAGCTGGGCAATGAATTTCGCTGTATGTTGAAAGTGGACTTTTTCTAAAGAAACCAAATGAGACAGATTATTGTTTATCTTTTACATATTCAGTTATGAAGATGATTATAATTCCTGACCTACCGTCAGCTGTAGGATGGATAATCAGAAACTTCTTATCCATAAACTGAGACGCTCTGTGGGCTAAATTTGCCATCTAAAAAACACATTTCAGCAGATTATTTTGATAATTATTACAACTGGAAAGAAAATGAAAAAAAAAAAAGTAATAAAATCTTACCGTGTATGCTCTTGTGTCAGGTTTGGGCAGTCCAAGGTATCTCTCAGAAAATGCAGAAGCTAGAGGGGGAAATAGGCTTCGGTTATCTTTTATTAGCTTTGTTGTTAAGATCAAATCAAATCTTCCATTAATCACTCTTTGTTTGAGGGTGGTTTTTTATCCCTATGTCTAAATATATTCAGCCATCTACATATTCCTTAGTTTTGAGGCTGTTACAAGAGTCTTCATTTGCAATTCCGCAATTCCAGTGTCATGGCACGTCTCTCACCGCCTCTGGCAGAGCGAGAGAAATCAAATAGATAGGAAATCAGTCACACCGCAATGCCCAGCTCCTCCTTAATTTGCACTTTCCTGACTCGGTGCGCCTCCAGCTACAACAGCACCGCACCTCGTTCCTTGTTCCCTGCGTCTCTCGTACTGTCACTCCCTCGGTGCACAGCACTTCTGCATTTCACACATTGTATTCCTCGGGTAGCCGAGGTGAGGCTGGTGTTGTTAACTTCGTCTGGCGCTGATGTGATTGAGTTCTAGGTTTGTCTGCACCATCATACTCATGAGTGCCTACTTGCGTGACGCAGTCCCTGAAAAGATATCCCCGCTGTGGGGTTAAAGGTGCTAGATTTGCAATCTGTCTTCCCTTTTCCTCTGAATATTCTGTCAGTGCTGCCTGAGCCTGACTGATTATGCAGGGTTACTGCATTTGTTTAGTACACGTAGTGGAGTGGTGATTTTTCAAATGCAAAAAGCTGCAAACAAACACAGCTTACCATACAATTCAAAATCTGTGATGGGTGAGAGGACAGCGCCGCATTTTACAGGAGATTCCTCACCGCTGACCAACAGGCTGGTCACATAGCCTCCATACACCTGAAGTACAACAACTGCATGTTAACACAGAGATACTTGAGTGTAGAATGGACTATTTTGGTCAATCTTTGGACCCAGAATGCACATACTGACACTATTCTTACCTTTCCAAATGCTCCGACTCTGTTTTTGTCAACATAGGGCTCCTTTAGAATAAAACTGTCAAAGATAAACATTGGTTCAGTTTGACTTTTAGAAAAACTGTCTCACAGTAGCAGCTGTAGCTCTAACTTACAAGATGTTTTAGCAGCTGTTTGCAATAAACGATCCATTATACTATATTAAATTCACAGTGTTTGTTTAACACTTGCACATTAAATGCACGTTTTCAGTTCTGCCAGACCAGCTGCTATCAGTGTGTGTGCAAAATATATTTTCATAGCAGTAACTAATGAAGAATTTACAGATGATAATGTAAATTTATTTGTGTGTGTGTGCGTGTGAATAAATGTGGCTTTAAGATCTGGCAGATGACTTCTGCAAATTACACAGTTTAATGTGTTTTTCTCAATAAAGCAGCACGACTTTATCCACATACTTAAGTGCATCCTTCTGATCCTGCTCCTCAAACACGCCCAGTTTCTTCTGGATCCGATGCAGCAGGTTGGTGCCCTGGAAGCCGCTGCCTTGCCCGTCACAACGCAGCACGATGGCGCCGAAGCTGCTCACCAGCACCGTGGCCCAATCCAAGTGAAACTGCTCTGACACCATCTGGTCACCAGGTGTCCCATCGCTGCACCACAAGCAGAGCAGTGAAGTGAAATCGAGGCTACCACAAGTGATGCGATCCTTATTTCAGTCCTAACTTTGTGTCCATGTGAAAATAAAGTGCATAACCTTATGTCCCAATTTTCTGCAGTCTATTTTTTAAATTAAACATTTGAGCTATACAGCGCAAGAAAAGCAACAGCAGATGAACAGAAAACAGAGAAAAATGGGGACATGGAATAGAAAAACTTACTCAAAATCAACGGCATGCCTGCTAAATGGTGTAAGAGTTTCAACTGCAAGTTATGACTGTGATGAAGAGGTGAAATAATTCCTAATGATTTAAACTTCTAATAAATCATTTTTACAGGTATGAATGACGATACAATAAATTATAGTAGTGTGTTTTTTTTTTCTAAAACGGTGAGAAACCTAGATCTGACCTGGAGAATAAAAATATAGTTCAAGGCTGGAAGAAAGGAACGCTCATGAAAAAATGGTGGAGAGGAGGTTCAGTTTGTCACAGTGTAATTATTATCCAGCAGGTGTCAGGGACAAAGAAATTTATCTGCTTGGCATGTTTGCATTGATATGGACGGATATGTCCTCATATAACTTGGAGTGGAGACTGCATTGCTAATAGACACACACTTTTGTTGATACATACACAAGCAGGAGCAGAGGGTAGTGTGACGTTTCGACAAAGCCAGCTGGTTTCAGGATCTGCATCGACAAGGCTGCAATGTCAAGTCAAACAACTGTTACACAAAAGCAACTAAGGTCTCTTTCACAAACACAAAACATAACCCCTGGTTCTGTGCACTAAACTTTCTAGCTGTTAGTGCCGCAGTTTTGGATTGCTAAATTAAGTCAAATTGTATGGATGTCTATGAGAAAATGCCTTAATTTATTATCTTTTCGGAGGTAATAGACTTCATGGCTTCAGTTGCTAGCTTAGCAATGCATGTTCAAAGTAAGCTGGATCATGACTGTAGCACAGAAAACAACCCATTTTATATGCTTAAGAACCACAGATAGCATAACTTATGGACACAGCTACTGTGACATCACCTGTTGGCTTCTGAAGGCCAGTTTTGAAGCCTTGAGATGAGCATTTTCATGGCTTGCTGAAAAATTGATGTGACAGGTCTGGCTCTCAAACCGCTTGCTCATTTGACAAGAACTTGTGATTAACAATGAAGAGGAAAATGCCACAGAAATTCCTTTTTGAAACATGATATGGTCGAGATTTACGAAAAAAGTGTGACCAAAAATGGGAGACTAAAACCACATACATACAACAAACTGTTCATAGAGGGCAAGTCCAAGGCTATTTTCCCATTCGCTTCTATATGAATATTTCCCTAGAGTTATCATTTTCCATTTAGAGTGATTTTAATCTGGGCCCACATTTTTCATCTGGCGTTAAACAAATATTAAAGCAGGGTTTTAGAGCTCATGTCACCATATGAGCATTCAGTGTCGTCTGGTTCTCAGGCAGACCTGCCCCTTATTCCTCACATCTGGCTTCAAAACATGAAGACAGCCATCATGATGGCTATGTCCATCTTTTACATACAGTCTACAAATAAAATATATTTCAAACTTTATGGGTTTGTTTTTTTTTCTTTTTTAATCAGGAATCAGTTTGTTTTGATTGACAAACATCTTTTGGCTCAGTTTACCTCAGCTCCGTGGCATCTTTTAATATAAAAAGAAGTGAAATAAGCTCTGTATTACTCCATCATTAGCATTAAGTTCCTAATAATATGCCATTATACAGTAAGAGTCTGGTGGTCTGATACATACTATAGTCGTCCATGTTGATCTCCTTGTACTCCACTATGGGCATCTGCATGGACTCCAAGGTCAGCCTCACTTTCTCATTGCTCTCCAGTTTATAGACTTCTACAATACCTGAAGAGAGTATGTGAGATAACAGTTTACAGTATTTTTGTCAGGCAGCTCATGTTTCAAATGACTGATTTGTTACAGGAGCAGAATAGAGAGTAATCTCCTTATAGATGTGCTACATAAAAATTTTAGAGGCGATAAGAAAAATCTCCCCCCCCCATGAAACCTAAACATAGAGATGTAGAGGAGATGTAAAAGCAGGCACCAAATCAAGACGGCCAAATTGGAATGAGATGAGGAGACTTCATACACTAATTCTAATGTGATCTTGTCTCTACCATTGCTTACAGCAGGACATTAGAAAGACCTACAGGTCACTTAGAAAGACATGCCTTTAAATGCAGCATACTGAGTGGCAGGAAAAAAATGGATTGCACTTACAAAAATGCTGTTGTGAAGGTGAATACATCGAATAATATATGGTAATGAAATTTACAGAGTTGTTTTTTAACATATTCAGGACGGGGAGATCTCATTACTTAAAGATGATAAAGACTGGCACACACATACACACTGTAGTAATCAAATAACAGTATGCTGATAGTGCTGTTGGGCAGGTTATAATCTAATGAGGACATCCATTGTGAGGAGTAATGTCATTACGTCTGTCATGCCACACTTGGCCTGTAGACAAACAGTGACTCAGTGCAAAGGTGATCACTTTGCACTACACTGCAAACACTTCTGCCCCCTTTTGACAAGGTCAGGTTAAATATAGCAAATATGGTAATGTAGAGAAGGTCATTTCTAATGTGTTTCATTCCATTCAGGCTTGTAAATATTCATTTGTGTCAAAAGGTAGCTTCCAGGGCTGAAAGAGGAAGCAGGAGCGTCAAAACTGGAGTTCTTTATAAGGCCACTAGGGGCTAGCCCCTAAGGTGAGTCAAAAATCTGTTCAAATTCTAATTCAGGCGAAAAATTATAGCTTGTGTACAGCTAATTTCCTCCTACAAAAGTAAATACAATTCTTCTTTAAAAATAAATAAATAGATTTTTAGTTTAAAACTCACACATTTAAACTTTATTAAGAATGTGGATACAGACAGGTAGCAAGGGCGACATTGTTGTGAAGTTTGAAGATCATCCATAAAAAACTGTGGGTAATAAAAAGCTTTTACAGATTTTCCACGTTTGATGTGACCCTGATTTCACCAAAATTAACTTTTTAACTTTGTAAATTTGGACATTTTAACATGAGAAGCTAAGGCAATGACTTGCTTCTGGAGCCAGCCACTAGAGGAAATATACTTTTTGACATGGAGACCTGCTGCTTGGTTGAAATACTCACTTTCTCTGTCTTGTGTCTCACTTTCTGTGTCTCTCTGTGTCTTGTAAACAGCCACAAACGGGATGTCCGGCCCTAAAAAGAAGATCAGAGCTCAAATACTATGTATCTTTATATTTGACCATGACATGTGGACATTCTGACTTACTATGGACTGTTTAAAAAAACAATTTATTAGGGTGGTCTGCCTCTCCCCACCGCAGGGAAAAGGGTAACACCACCTGGGTCTGGGTGCAATTCCCCCCTCCAGGGGCAAGGGTACCTAGACCCGGATTGTAGAGTACGCTTGGGGAGTGTGATTGTGTGTACAGCGTCTCTTTATGTCTGTCTCCACGTTGGTTGAGTGTGGAGTGAGTGCATATGAGAGCATGAGGGTGGGAATGGATGTTTGTGTCTGTGTGTGCCTGTATGTCTGTGTCTATATGTCAGGTTGGGTATCAGACGCCACCTCTCTGGGGACACCTCAGGCCCTCCAAGGTTTGGAGGCCTATCTCCACCCACCACCACTTCCCCTGCCGGTGGCGGACTCCCTCAGGTGTCGGTGTGTTGGTGGTTCTTTGTGTCTGGGGGTGGGCGTCCGGGTACACACCGGCTCACTCCTTGGCGGCCGCTTGTCGGGGCCTGGGGCCTGGGGCTCGCTCGGGCCCCCTTTGGAGGTGGGGTGCCCCCGGCCTCTCGGCCTAGGGCTCGGCCACTCAGGCGCAGCTGGGGGCCGGCGGAGCTCACGGGCGCGTCACTGCAACCCCCCCTGGCTTCTGCTCCGCGGCTGCTGAGTGAGCCCTCATCTGGGACTCTCCTAAGCTCTTACTGGAACAGTGGCGCGGCTGCCCCTCTGTTGGTCTTCCATGGTCTTTTGTGTTCTGGGGGCCTCTGGATGTCTGGAGTTTTGATCTCCTCCATACCCGCTTCACACCCTGGAGGACGGGGCTGAGGCCCCCCCACACTCCCTAGCAGATCATTACATGGAGAAACCTTTGGAATGCAAGCATGCTGATCCACACAGGTATGCACACATGGGTATTCACAGACGCGGACTAAAGCTTTCTTGGCTGCTGCCTCAAAGCACACTGTGCGCTGTCTATCTTGCGTGCTGCACAATATTGTTTATTACTTAGTAAATACTGATATCTATGACTAGCTAGTTTATTGTGATGGTGCTTTGTTTTCTCTATTATTATGTTGCTCTTTGTTGTTTGCTATCTCCTCTGTTTGTTTGTTTGTTTGTTTGTTTTTTTTTCTCCATACAGGTGACCCAGGAGTTTTTTTTTTTTTTTTTTTTTTTTTTTTTTGTGTCTCTCTTCCCCCCCCTTCTCACCGTCTCTTCTCCCCTTTGGTTTTCTTTCTTTCTCTCCCCCTCTCTCTCTCATTCATTCCCCCTGTCCTATTTATTAAAAAAAAAAAAAAAAAAAAAAAAAAAAAAAAAAAAAATGACAAAGGATGAACTGAAGCTCTGCCATCACGTAATGTCGCATACTGCTGTTTCTGATGTCATTTGGAAAAAAAAAAAAAAAAAAAAAAAAAAAAAAAAAAAAAAAAAAAAAACAATTTATTTTTAAATCACCATAATATTAATACATAGGTTGCTGTATTTACTATTTGTTTATAGCAAGGGAAAAGTGTATGTTTCCTAACAAATGCACACTGATGCCACAGTGTCCTTCAGTGAATGCACAAAAAGAAAAAAACAAAACAAAACCCTGAAAGATACCAGATCATTTGTCTGACAGACAAAGAAGCACATCTTTGCTTATTCAGTTTATGTAATGCAATAGCTCTAATAGCTTTTCCATATCTAGGCCACAAACAGAGGCACAGCCCTAAAACCTCAGACTGCAGGGAGGAGGGGCAGCAAATGAAGTGATTGATGCACTTAGCAAATTGAGAATAAAATAGAGGAACACTGTGGTTGTATTTGTCGAAGAGCAAACCGGCCGCTCTCTCCCTGGCTCCTTTTTCTCTCCCTTACACTCCCTTTCCTTGTGATTATGATATTATAATCTCATCACATGAGATCACAGGCAGGCTGTGAAGGAAAGAACTGCACTACAAATACATGAGGTACAAGATTATTGACTGTCAGAGACTGTCAGAGGTTGAGCACAAAGGGTGTGATTGCATTTTGGTCGGTTCAAGTCTGATCTTAGATCAGTGGTGGTCAGTTAGCAAGTATTGACACTGAAGTGTTACATCAGTGATTAAATATTGAGGCTACAGGCTTCAAGTCAGACTGAGACACAGTTTCTGCTGCGGCATGACAACAGTGCTGTGACATTTTGATATTTCTCTGATCACCAGGAGAAGATTGTCTCTTCTTTTGATATTGAATAAATGGATCAAAGGTAGGAGAAGTGCAATGATATGGGATCTCTTTTTTTAATGGTGAAAGAAGCTTTTGACATTGTGACAAGTAAAGTCATCCGAGCACCGGCTCTGTTTTTGCCACAGTGCTGTCACTTTTCGGTGAACTACCTACCAGCAACACAACAGAAATATGAAATCATTTTAGCAACAACATCTCACCAAAAGAAAATTGGTAGAAACATTTTTACTACAGTGTAATTTCTAAGTACTGTACTGTATGTTTTATATATACTTCACCTCATTTCAAAGACTTTGCTACAGTTGCTCACATTTACATACAAAACATATGATTAGTATATAAAATATCATTACAGGTTTTAATATCGTACACGCACTGTATACATGTTATTGTACATCACTGAGAAAGAGGAAGTAATACAAGAGCACTATTGCACAACTCCCCCCAAAGGGCAGGGGCTATACTAAAACGCTGATATTTTATACTGATGTCATTAATTTTCAATAATGACATCTCCATCGTGACATCATCGTTTTCATAGATCATTTGTGTGGTCCAGTACTGTTAACATGGAAATCTAGTGTGATATATTAATCCTTTGTGTGTCATGGTGAAGTCATACACTGCTGTACTGAAAAAAATATTTTAAAGAGCTCAAAGAAAGTGCTTGTCCCACAATGATTTGAAGTTTGGAGATGATCCAGTGGAAACTAAAGCCTTTTCCTAATCTGTGTGACTGTGACCTTTGACCTATTAGCATTATATACTAAAATGGTGTGTTTTATCGTCTTTACACATATGACTGGAGCAGAATTGGCTGAAATCCTTGGCTTCTATAAGCTGTAAAACATACATAAACACATGAAATTATATTTTTTTATAATGTATATTATATATATTATAATTTTGTATGTCATGTAACTTTATAGGCCATCGAATTGAAAAAAAAAAATGCCCGTACATCTTTCTCCAGGCCCTTTCGTAAGATATAGTACTCGATTTATCATATTACAAAAACTGATCTTGGAGATTTTTCACATTTGGTGTGACCCTGATTTTAACATCTGTCTGATGATTTAGCTTCAACATCAGACAGATGTTGAAGCTTAATAAAAGCATTACTTGAATGTGCATTCAAGTACACCAAGCTACAGATTACTGAGAGAAACCACTTTGAACCAACAGACACACCTATAGCAATGACTACAAAAGCGATCCCTTTTATGTGATTAAATTATTACAGTAAGTCAAAGGACACATACATGACTAGCAGTGTAGGATGTGTATTCTCTTAAGTGTAGCTAATTTATTATCATATAAACTTCAAAACAAACAAAATTTTAAAGCTTAACATTATGACACAATATGACATTTTATCCAATGTGTACCCTCTGGCTTATGCTTATCATGTGTAATACAACAGGATATTATGTGGTTGCATTTTAACAGCCTGCACTTCTCTTTCGACTTCTTCTTTCTAAAGCTTTTTACTGTTTTGAGGCTTTTAAATATTCATTTATGCTTTTAAAGGCTAATTTAACATCTGGCCAGGGGTCAACAGTTGAAAAATTACCCAGTGGTAATCTAGTAAACTCACTGGTACACTTGTAGTAATGTTGATTAATGTGTATTGTCCCTGAAGGTATAAACAAATAAGAAATGCAAACTGGAGGATTGGCCATTTATATGATGGCTGATTTATCATCACAGAATTGCATTGTCTCCTTGCACATGGCACACTGTGATGTAATAAAAATAGCAATGCCCATTTTAAAAGTTTGCACTCATGCACTTTGTAACTTCATTGTCATTGTTAAAAGAGAGTCCTGTGTGACATCTTTAAGTGGATAAGCTAAACAGAGGCTGAATTCACACATGGTACTACCTTGGCAGTTGAGCAGGAAGTAGCTCATGTTGAGGCTGAAGGAGCCACTGATATATCCACAGCTGTTGGACAAGGCGCAGGTCAGACAGCGACGGTTGAATGAACCAAATGTGTCCGCACTATGGAAATAAATATGAGTGTTTGTTTTTAACATTGAAACTAAAAAACACTTTTTCCCAACTATCAAAGCCACTAGTTTTTCAAGTGCAGTGTAAGTTCGAACAGCTAATACCTGTACAGATGCCTTCGCTTTGGACCATCTTCAGTGCTCAAGAAGTATCTGTGTAAACATAAAAAACGCAAAAATGGAATGACAGTCATGTATAATTGTTATTTTTGGTCTACTCTGTGACTTTAGCAGAGCTGTGTTCCCCAGTCAGCTTTGGGACTACCCCAGTAATACCCCGACTAGAAAAGATGTTTTATAAAAGAACCCAGAACAGAAATGGGACAAATCTTACCCCCATTTGGCTGGGATTTTTTCAAATCCCTGCAACTCTCAGGGAAAAAGAGGAACTGTGTGTCTATATATGTTTGGATGAGGGTATAAATATGTGAAGTCATGTTAGTCCGGGGCGACCGTGGCTCAGGGGGTTGGGAAGCGTATCTGTAACCGGAAGGTCGCCGGTTCGATCCCGGGGCTCTCTGTCCTGGTCGTTGTGTCCTTGGGCAAGACACTTTACCCTACTTGCCTACTGGTGTTGGCCAGAGGGGCCGATGGCGCGATATGGCAGCCTCGCTTCTGTCAGTCTGCCCCAGGGCAGCTGTGGCTACAACCGTAGCTTGCCTCCACCAGTGTGTGAATGTGAGAGTGAATGAATAGTGGCATTGTAAAGCGCTTTGGGTGCCTTGAAAAGCGCTATATCAATCCAATCCATTATTATTATTATTAGTCAGATCACAGTGGGAGTGTAATTATCAGGGAGTGATGGGAATGAGTCACACTCCTCATGGGTGCAATGGAGACTCGAGGCAGTTTTTATGTGTGTGCATTCAGGGCAGTTTGTTGTGTGGAATTGTTTGAGGTGGCACAGTAGAGCATCTATTTCCCAATATTTCAGCCCTAAAGACCATATATACCTATAATAAAAATGAAGAATGATTTTATTGTCAAACCACTGAAACAATGGGCTTGCCTCTGTCCATGGTGCTGAATTTCTAACCTTGTTTATCTGTTTATCATTTATGACCACATAAGACTCTTCAAGCGTACCTTGCAAGTTATGGGTTGGGCACCCTTTTGCCTTCAATCCTGTCTTAATTCTTAATGACATAGATTCATCAAGGTGCTGGAAAAATTCTTAGAGATTTTGGTCCATATTGACATGATAGCGTCACACAGTTGCTGCAGATTTGTCTGCAGATGCCACAGTGCAAATCTCCTGTTCTCTTATATCACAAAGGTGATACCTGGATCCAGATCTGGTGACCGTGAATTCCATTTGGGTTTTCCAATCTTCTGTTGCCCAATTTTGGTGTGAATTGTAACCTCAGTTTATTCTAAGCTTATTGGAGTGGCACTCAGTGTGGTCATCTGCTGCTGTACCCCATCAAGGTTCAATGTGTTGTGCATTCAGAGATTCTCTTCTGCATATCTTAGTTGTGGTGAGTTGTTACTTGAGTTACTGTTGACTTCCTATCAGCTCAAAGCACTCTTGGAATTCTATCCTGACCACTGGCATCAACGAGGCATTTTCACCCAGGGAGCTATTGTTAACTGGATATTTTTCATTTTTTTGACCATTCTCTGTAAACCCAAAGAAATGTAGATGAAGAGAGTATGGGTAAATATCAACAGATCAACCTGCCTGGCACCAACAACCACGCCACAGTCAAAGTAAGCTAAATAATTTTTCTTTGCCATTCAAAGCTTGGTTTAAAGTTCTGCAGATATTTTTGAGGTTACATAACCCAATTAGATGTTTGCGTTAATGTGCAGTTGAACAGGTGTATCTAACAAAGTGGGTGGTGAGTATAGAGTAAATGTAACCAGTTGCAAATGTGTGGTAACATGCTTTTTAGTATGATTGAGTTCTGGTGGCGGCTTGGGGGTTTGTGCATGCTCACATTAGTTGGTTCTCCTCGTTGTAGGCCAGAACTTGAGTGACATCCCAGTCTCCAGATGTGATAGATTGCAGTGTGTCTGTACTAATGTTGGGCTGTGGGTGTAGAGAAGCAAAAACAGCAAAAATATGATAGTTATCCTCCAATGCCACCAACAGTTTCTGTATGTGACAGGAACAGGACAAATATTTCACTACAATCACTGTACAAAACATCAGATGTACCACCTTGGCAATTTACAGGTGACAGAAACTGCTGCAAATAATCATCTAGAAGGAATTATGTATGCAAAATGTCTTTCAAACAATTTTTCATTAATATGGGCCACACTTTTTGAAAGTTTGATATGAAAGGTTCATCAGTTCCAAGTTAACTTCCTGTTAGTGATGCAAATACTTGGCATACAAATATTCTCTCACCTGGGAGATGGACATGGAGATGTGAAAGAATTTGCCCCTGCCTCCTTGAGGAATGGCCCGTGTGAAGAACAGCTTCAGACCATCTTTGGAAAAGAGCGGCTTCTCATTCTGAATACACAGAGAGGGTTGATCTAAGTGTTTTCACTTAACAAGACATAAAATAAAGACTGCTACAGACAACTAAATACGCAGGCTGCTTAATGCAGTAATTATACTGGCATTCCCGCATTATAATTTAAAAAGACAGCATACACTGCTTGGAACAAAGCCATGTTAAATTTAAAGCTTGAATTTAATGACTGTGCATGTCGTCAGGCAAGAAATGCCAGGCAACAAAGCAAGTAAACAGTGGCTATAATTTAATGACTGCTACAAAGGAAAGGATAAGTACCTCAGTGCCTTAATACTCTAAATCTACCTTACACACACGTGTGTATTATCATTCTCACCTGCCTGTGGAGCCACCCTTCACTTTCATCTTCGTGTTTCTGTGGAAACAGATAAACAGACTTCAGTTGGGATAAAGAAACAGCCTTTCATACTTGCGGCATATGTGCCATGCACACTGTGCTCACCTTAGTGCAGACTCCCGTTGTAGCCTGACATAGTGTGAGGATTGAGATGTTCTGTGCTCTGTTCAGCCAATTAATGGCTAGTTTGGTGGTGGTGGCCCATTTCACCATGGTCACATAGTACTCACTGGCAAACAGAAAGCATATTTAGCATTTATTATCGTTGGTATCAGCTGCAATGCGGGTAAAAATAAGATGATGGAAAAAGTGGTTGCATCTGAACACAGAGAAATCAAGCAGTGTATAAAGAGGTGGAAAAATAGGCTGTAAATATGAAGAGACTAAATAGAGGCATTAAACTTAAACACAACACCCTATTAAGGAAAAATGCATCACTGGGGACAGAAAATCCCCCAGTCTGTGCAGCATATCATATAATAAAAATACCCACTATGACTCTGTAATATACTGTATTCAAAAATATTTTATTATCCAAAAATCCATATTGCTTTGCATCACCTATGATAACACATGTATATACAACTCATATTTAGGACTTTTCTGTTGATCTACAGATTTGTGATTCTGAACATAAAAAATTTTTTCATCCTCATTTTTCATCCATGTACAGGAAAGGTATAAATCTCCATATTTGGACACTGGATGGGTCGGCAGGGAAGCCACTTACATCAGTTACAAGTCCCTGATTAGATGTATTTTTAACCTTTACTTGTTTTACTTTACATTTTAAGTTATTGTTGTTACTGATTTACATAATATACATAATTAATGATTCATTAAAAAATATTTATCTGAACTGGGGACTCTAAATACTCTAAATCCTACAAAAGTTATAAACCCTCTTTAACTGAAGCTTAAAGTCTGTCCTGCAATCACATCTTGACTGTTTGTACAGATATGCCAAAAAAAAAAAAGCCAATGATTTTCCACCGGTTTTATGTGACTGCAAATCTGAGCCAAATCTACGCTGTGTAAAATGTGCATCGGTTGACTGAGCACAGAGGTAGACTGTTTGATAGTTTTGGATGACTCACCCTATCCTGGGATCATCAGGCCTCCTCATTTCAATGGTGTGCAGAGGGCCGTTAAGGTTCACGACATAAAGAGTGATGACTGGATTTTCCTCTCCAGCCTGATCAGAATGAAAACAAAGTGAGTAACTGAGCATAATATCCCATAAAAAAACAAAGCAAAACATAAAAACACTTTGCTTAAACCATTCTATTTCTATAATTTAAACTATCTGCATCAGTACAGATGTTTAAAGAAGGAAAAAGTATACCTTAGGGTAATGGTACTCTTTCCCTATTGGGTAGGGTGAGCCTGTAAACATTGGCAGCTCCATCCTGGGCACCAAGGTGTCATTGATGGTGGCGTATGCTAACCTGGCACCATCTGGAGACCACCAATGGGCAATGTGGGACTGGAAAATCTCCTCTGGAAGAGCAAATAGAAAATGACCATCAATCATAATCATAGTGAATAACACAATCCAACAGCAAAGACAAAAGTTAATTACATAGCTGCAGGCCAACAGCATCACACGGTTGTTACTTGTTGGGATTATAATGGAGCAGGTGTTCTGGGGAAAAACTGCATTTTGAAATTTATAAATGCTCTTTATGATTACTAGCACTATTTGTATTGGTTTGCCTCCCTTTTCTTTCTCCCACTGGTCAGCATATGTGACTTATGCTTGACTTTCTTTTCCTTTTGACAAGTCAGGGCTAAACAGTATGATAACTCCCTCCTGAAAGTAGAAAATCCCTCAACTATTCAGGTGAAAGAGCAAGTTTTTCTTAAATCCTCCACATGCCAAAGTGCCCTTGGCCAGGACACTGAGCCACAATTGGTGGATGAGTGTTTGTATGAATAGGGGAAGGAGAAGCATTGAGGATTATTTTTAAAATACTACTGCTGACTATTTCCCTAATTTGGTCAAACTGATAAAAGATTCAAAGTTACCCTTTTTGTCCTCTCAGCAACATACTATACATACAACTATACTTTGTGCCTGAGCTGCTAAATTTGGAATCTCCCACTCACTATCTGTCAAACCTACATGTGAAACCACTTGCTACCCAAAAGTTTGAAGTCATAAATCACAACAGCATTTAATCTCAGTACACAGCATGCTGACCAAAATAGAACTCAGCTACATTTCCCTGAAATAAACCTAACAGCACTTTCTCACCAGGTACCACAGCGCAGATAACTTTCTGGGTCGTTACTACATTTCTGTGTGTACCATTTTCAGCAAGAGGCTCAGCTCATTTCAGGTCGGTGACCTAGACATTTCCCCCGAGCCCCTCTGTGTGCAAGCGTGTCCACATAAAATAACACAGCGATCACAGACACTCCTGTTTTACATATACAGAGAGAATAATGGGGAAATGAGAGCAGTCTAGGTCCTTCATCTCCTTTGCAACACAAAGACAGACAGACAGACAGACACACACAATTGCGTCTGTCAACACAGAGTGTCTCATTAGGAAATTATGCAAATAAAATCTCACTGAGGGAACTTTTTGGCAGCATAAAGCATAGCCTTGACAATCCTACTTCATTACTAAGTCTGTGGCGACAATGCAGACGATATCAAAAACACTCCGACTCATTGTTACAGCCTGCCACTAGCTACATTTATATCAACTTTTGCAATTAAAACTTCATTAATGCTGTTTATCTGTGGGACTGGGTGCTGGCTTTGGGGAATTAACAACATCAACTACCAATTTGCATTTTCATTAACCACGCATCGCTTGGTGGAATTACTTGATATGCAGCATCATTTGTCAAACACCTCCGGTACAAACGCCTATGTACATTGTTCTCTTACACAGTTCTGCAAAAGTAGTTGTGCTTGTAACCTTCTACTGATGGACACTGTTTCATGTGTTTCACTGTTTCAGACTATTGTTTGCCTTATTTTGTCATATAGTATCTATCTATATATATGTACATATATCTATTGCAAGCATATGGAGAAGTAAATTAGTCTTAAATTAGCTAAAATGAGCATTTGAAGTGCTTTAAACACTCTATTTCAGGCAGTTATTTCTATGCTTGGATCTGTATGAAGTTAAAGGGTGGGGATATCCCCAACATGGAAATCTCAGTTACTGTCAAAACACAAGGCCCACCCACCTGCTGTTCAAAACTATTGTTTGCCAAACGCAACCAATCAGGCGTATAAAGAGAAGGAAGGGAATACACTGTAGCTGCACCAAGGGTCAGTATAAGTTATATAAGAATTATTGTGAATTGTGAATCATGCAAAGCTACACTTGTAGAGAGTTTTTGTTGTTGTAAACAAAAATATGAGTTGAAAATGAGCTGAATAGATTCCTTTAAAGAACCTGAAACAATACACATCCCTGCGGAAGTAACATTATAAGGAAAAAGGCTAATGGAAGCCTTTAGTCCCATTAGTCTTTGCTCTTTTAGTCTCCCTTGTGTGCCCACTTGCACCCTGCTGGCAGTGCTCAGTGGGGAATGATTGGATCTCACTGTCTGATGCTGAACAGAGCAGCATAGGACAACAAAGCACTGATTGCATTTTCAAATGGTGAAAAATAAAATAAAATATAAAAATGATTTCCCGCATGGCCAATTCTACCGCTGCGTGCCAACTTCACCGGCGGCAGCTTAAAAGGCTTTCCGCGCGGAGTGGAACGGCCGAGCTGTCAGATCCACTCGGCTGGGGACGCCCAGTCACCTTGGCCAGTCAAGGAGAAAGCAGTTACGTCTCTGGAAGCGTCCTGATAGGTGTGTGATTACAAAAGAATGTGCAGGGACAAAAGAGAAACCAAGAGAAGAGGCTGTGAGCGAACCACTTTTAATGAGCCAGCTCTCATTTTCTCTCTTAAGTAATGAGATCACATCTCCTGTCTTTTTACAGCCCACCTCATTGTGACGAATACGAAGGTGAGCTGTCGGAGGCTCATCTCCTTTGTCCATGTTCTCCATCCTGGTGTGCAGACTACATTATACACTGAGTAGAGGACATTATTAATGCATGAGATGCCATAAGTCAAGCGGCCATTGGAAAATAATGAGTGCAAGGTGACAGACTCAGGAAAGCTGAGCTAACAAGAAAAAAAGAAAATCAGACATCCAAGGTTGCAAATATGTGATTTAAAAAAAAAACATTAACAGGATACAAAAAAATATAAAAATGCTGCAAATATTCCGTAAACTGTGGCACAATAACACCACGAATCCTTCTCAGTGTTTAGAAAAAAATGACCACATGCATCCAACAGAGGGCAGCAGAGAAACATGCCAAACACAAGGTGAAGAAGCAATGCAGCACAGAGGGAAAGCCTACCTTTGTCTTTAGTGTCTGGTGCATACTTCTAGGTCACTGCTCCTCTGTTTTGGAGTCCAGCTATTTTTCTCTTTGAGATGAGTTGTGTTTTTGACATTTGTATCTATACGAGCTATAACATTTGCATTAACCCACCAGTCACCTCTGCCAAAACAAACAAACAAACAAACAAACAAACAAAAAACTACACAAATCAATGTTTGATATGTCCAATTAAGTAAATTTTAACCACAGAGCACGGCATTGAATACAACTACATATACCTGGCATGGTCAAGCCCTGCTAGCCCTTTATTCTGGCTTGCCAACAACCAAACTGGTTAGATGGCATGAAAATCTTCCAGCCATAGCGCCACAAAAATATGACAATAAAGTAGCTGATACTAAATACAGCACAACTATCAGTGTGTAGATTGAGGATGTGTTGCAAGTGATAATTAAGCATTAGCAGAGAAGCACATGACAGAAGAAGTGAGATTTTGCAAAGCATCTACAAAGCCTGCAAATAATCTGTTTGTAGATCTGGCTTAGGAAACCGAAGGATGAACACTGTATTACAGGGCATTGGTTTTGCAGGTTTATATTCAGAAAGGAGATTTTAAAAAGATACAAGAGGATTTAGCCACTTTACAGCTACACATTTTGCAACAGTTCACTTCCTGTCATTTCAGTTCAGTTATATTTATCTAGCATCAACTGGCAACACAAGTCAGAGCAGGACACTTTACACGATAAGGTAAAGAGTTTCCTCTAACCAAGAACTTGATAAGTAGCTTCAACATAAGCCCAGCATTTTGCACATTAACAAAAAGATGCGATGTGAACATGTTACAGTTTTTAAAAATAGAGGGATGACTGCAGAAAACAGCATTTGTGGGTTTACAAGGTTAAACTGATGCATGTTTTTATTCTTTCCTCAAACACGCTTTGTAAAGTCGGCATTTAGTTTTTCTAGTTATAAGGTGCAAGCCAATTTACTTTGAAATATAGACCTCAAACCTCATGAGGATAGTGACATTTTTCACAAAGTTGAACAGCGTCCAGTCCAGACATAACGTTATGGCTTCTGCTGCCTATAGCAGACACTTACTGAACTGCAGTCTGCAAAACATAAGGTCCAGCAATTTTGAGCTTAAACTTCTTCAATTTTGTAACTTCTTTGGTCTCTTATGAGTACCACTTTAATGCTACACTCCCCACAAAATATAGGATAAGGTAAAGAAAAAGACAAAATACCACACTTCAAATGTCCTAGTCAGTGAGAACAAAATACTCACAATCTGTCTCACATCAAAAAAGAAATACGTGCTTTGGAACAGAGCCTTTGTCAGAGCACTAGAAGTAAATACAGTCAGTTCAGTGTTATACACAGGGGCAGCTTGAAGTTGGACCTAAACGTAAAAACGTTTCACTGAATCTAAATAATTGCAGGTACGTAATTACATTTAATTTTGGCCTCATTACACATACAACAGAAAACGCTAAACTTCTTACACTAGTACCTCTTGAGCACCAACAAGAAGATGCACTCATGAATGAAAACAAAGTGGCCAAAAATAATTATTAGTTTTTATTAGCTTCACTGTCAGTATTTGTTATTTTTATGACTGTAAAATGTCAATATTACAATAGAAACAACAATTAGACTCCATTGTTTTGGACTTCAGGTCCATGTCTAACCAAAGTGATAGCACATTTTCAGTCAGTGTTGGGTGGTTACCCTTTGTCACATCTCAAGGTGTAGACAGAGTGAGGAGGGTGTCTGCTATGAGAACCTCAGAACAGCATCCTTACTTTTTGCGGATGATGTGGTTCTGTTGGCTTCATCAGAGCGTGACCTTCACTATGCACTGAACTGGTTTCAAGCCAAGTGTGAAATGGCTGGGATAAAAGTCAGCACCTTCTAACCTGAGGGTATGGTTTTCTGCCAGAAAACAGAGGGAATGATTCCTCTGGATTGGGGGAGAGAGACTTCAAGCAAGGTAATTCAAGTGTCTAATTCAAGTGAGAGTTGGGCAAGCTGGGGCAGTACTGCTGATGCTGATGCGGCACTAGAAGTACTGCAGGTGTTGTACCAGACTGATGTAATGAAGAGAGAGCTAAGCTGAAAATTGAAGCTTTAAATTTACCAGTCCGTCTATTGTCTCCCAACCATCACCCTCTGCATGGTCATGAAATATGAGCGATGACCGAAAGAGTAAGGTCACGAATACAAGCAACCAAAGGGTGGCTCAGCCTTAGAAATAGGACGAGGATGTCAGACTTTTGGAGGGATCTTGGAGTAGACGTGCTGTTCCTGTATGTCGAAACGAGCCAGTTGAAGTGGTTTGGACATCTGGTTAGGAGGCCTACTGAGTGGCTCCTTTTGGAGGTCTTCTGGGCATGCACAACTGGGAGGAGGTGAGGTAGACCCAAATGTATATCTTATCTGGACTGGGAATACCTTGGAAATCCCCAGGAGGAACAGAAAAGTGTGGATGGGAAGAAGGACATCTGTGATATCCTTCTTAGCCTGCTGCCACCATGACCCAACTTGGGATAAGTGGAAGAAAATGGTAGGATGGATGGATGTTTGATTTTAGGTAACTCAACACAATTGAAATTCACATAGAAATGTGCTAAAAATGATCTCGATTAAAACAGTTCTCTACTACCACAATTGGTAACATTGAGAAGTAGAAGGTCCAAATACAAGTTGTCAGTCTAGTCCTAAACATTTCAGATGTTTCTTAAGTGACGGATCTTATTTTGTCTGATAATCTCCAAACAGCATGACTCACATCCACCGACAAACTATTTCTCCCGTCTGTTTCAGACAAGCCCATATTTTCACACCCTTTACTAATCTTTCTCTTTCCAGTGAACAAGTGTTGATTATGTGGTTACTCTATCTCCTGCAGAGTCTGACACAAACAGACTGATAAACAGAAACCACCCCTACAAACAAGCCTCTCGATGCAAACATTCATCTAGCCAAATATCTAAGGGGCAAACACAAGTAAAATCAAAGCAACAGCGGGTTTTTATCTGGGCACACCAGAGCCTAATAAACAGCCATTTCCTTGGGCTGCGTCACACTGCAGGATGTGTCAGTATCAGTACAGCCTCAATAATCAGACAGCCAACAGATGACAGAACACACGACTATTACACACAGCCCAATAGCACTCTTGGCTGCATTTCCTCTTTTTTAATTTTGCTTTTCTTCTTTTCTCCCTTCTCTCTCCATTTCTGCTGTCTGCACATTACTAGGACACACACACACACACACACACACACACACACACACACACACACACACACACACACACACACACACACACACACACACACACACACACACACACACACACACACACACACACACTTATGGATTAAGACAACATTGCAAGCAAGAGGATATTCAAGCCCTGGGAGATTATTTGCCAACCTTTTCACCCGTTAGCATCAAATCTGCTGCACAGCGACAGGCACAGCTTAAGACCTCATTCCTCCTCAGCAGCAGTGTGACCCTCAGTTTGACCTTGGCTGGAGGATGGCCTGAGTCATTAGCATGGAAAGTCTGATGCCTTGCAGTCTTGCTGATGAATGTAAACATTAGACAAGCTGGCAAGGCTTCTAAGCTTGCCTGCAAATGCTTACATCATATCTGGGCTAATGCCAAATCTATTTACAGGCTTACAAATACAAGTTTTTCAAAAGAGATTTATTATTAATGGGAATGAAAAGGACTTTTAGTGCATTCTCAAATGAAGATAAATAAATAAATAAAACCTGGCATAATGAGGCCATCAAAATCAGCTGGTTCCAAGACATTTTGGCATAGATTTATACGCAATATGAACATTCCTCAAAGCCTCAGCCTCAAAATTTGCAACCCTGTTTGATGTCAGGGGTATCTCTATGTAATCATAGTCATAGTCATTACCAGCACAACCCCATCCACTGTCTATGGGGAAAAGAGTCAACTGGAAGAAAATTGACTACTAGCTTAGTTGCACTAGCCTAAAAATAAGAGGGAAATTCTTGCCACTATGAAAAAAAATGAGAAAAATCAGGAGTTGCTGAGGGACTGCATTACAGATTAAAAGTACATTGCAACAATTGCGCGTGCAACCCCTTCAACCTGTGGGCAAGCACAGTCAAGTTGACTGCACAGGCTGTCTGATGGCAAACAATCAAGTTTTCAAATAACTCCTTTCTAATTTATAAAGGCAGAAAGACAGCCAACATGTTGCAATCAATCTGCGCCAGTGAGCTCCCATGTGCGCTACTCATCTGCGATACATCTCTTTGCAATAGAGGACATCTGGCCGTATTCTGGTGTATATAACTGTAAACTGACGAGTGCCTGTGTCAGTTTACAGTTAAATCACTGTCCTTCAGCACCCACATCACTAATTGTGCAGGAATTTCTGTTTCAAATCAATGAGGCTCTGGCGAGATTATGAATGTAACGTAAATTTCTGGTTAACATGAATATTTATGTATCTAGACTGCAAGAGTTTCATGATTGCCAATTTATGACAAACAGCAGCCAGCCTGACCCCATTCAACTGCAGAGAGGTGGTAGACTGACTCTGTCTTGTCTTTTTATTGCTGTTTTGATGCACAAAAGTCACTTTGAAGACAGAAACTGACATTGAGTGGTCACACACCTGATCCTTGTCTTTGAAGAAGGTAACAAAATCGTTCTTGGTCATAATAATGCTCTCTAGCCAATGTTTTCCAACCACAACAAGCCTGTTTCGTTGTCTTCGAAAAATCCCTCCATTATTGAATAAACATAATTCTGATGACAGGCTTTCAAATGTGTTGTGTTGAGATAATAAAATAGCCCCTGTTTTTCTCAAAATAAAACACTTTACCACATCACATTGTGCACTTAAAGCACACAAAACCAATTGTATAGTCCTATGATTCACTTTTATCTCAACATTATGAAGCTGATTCTATCTTTTATCTCTGAGTGAAAGATTTATCTGGTCAATAAATGATGAGTGTAAATTACCAGGCCTTCAGCAATCCATAAATATGGGGTCAGACACTGCAATATCGCTCCGATTAATGTTTAAATGGCTCAGAATGGATATTGCTCTTGAAGAATGGACTTGCTTTCAAATATCAGCTTGGTTAGGCGGAGATAAGAGGGCTGTGGGTGGACAACATTAAATAAAAACAGATGAATTTTGCAGGAAAGGCAGCCAACGGGCTCTAATCCTGATGCACCGGTGACCTCAGATAACCTCTCTGCCACAGTGTCTAAACCCTGACATCTCCTTGGTGGCAGCCTCACACTTTCAAACAGATATGTGATGTTTAGCGTTACTCCAAGATTAACAGCTTGTTGTGTATCATTGGCTGTCTCCATTTCTGCTATCTCTGTATCTGTGAGTCTGCTGCTCCCCATCTCCCTCCTGCTCCGTTATTAAAACACCGTTCCACTGGAGCAGAGTGTTCACCCAGCGCAGCAGATATAAATTCATTAGTTGAATGCTAACACAGTCCCTGTCACGGTTTATACTGTGAGGCATACAGGTGAGCTTTGATCGGTGGTGTTGACGCTCGGAGAGCACTTTGACATCTATATCTTAATGCACAACACACACACAGCCGCCGAGTTAATGCACATCAACTGATGTAGAACATTCATTCGTTTTCAGGGCTGTGTAAAGCAGAGGCAAATTGACAGGATATCCATTTTTTTAATTTACCTGCAGGAAATCAAGCGCTACATGCAAAAAATACTAATGTGGCTACAGACACTTGGGAGTCATGCTGTCTCATGTCATTACTTCTAAATACCTGAGCTGCTGCAGAGTGTTCAAATTAGAAAAATGTAATACAAGGAGAATACACGGGACAAAAGAGGTTTACTACATGTTTTCCCTAATTGTTATCAGAACTAACACACTATTTTCTTTCATGGAAAGAGTTAGATTAGAAAATGAATGTCAATCTTATGTCTGTATGGTGAACGTAAATTGTAAAGACTACAGCCTGTAATGGGTAGAGTAGCTTACAAAAGTAGAGAGCAGAGAGAACCATTAAACATGCCTTGTTACATACGGTCGCATCAAAACTTTATCAGTGTTCTTCATAATATTGCTTCAGTTCTTTGAAGTTTGTGAGGATTTGTTTATGCACAGCTGTCTTGTGGTCAGACCACCACATTTTAATCTGGCCAAAGTCTGGACTTTCATTTCCTTTTTAAGCTATTCTGCTGTATGTGCTTGGGATCATTGTCTGGTTGCAAGACCCAAATTTGGTCAAGCTTTAGCTCTTGGATAGATTCCCTCACATTTGACTCTAATCACACTGATATACAGAGGAATTTGTGGTCAATTCAATGACTGCAAGATGCCCAGGTCCAAAACAAACTCAAATCATCATCCTGAAAATTGGCATAAAATGTTTGTGCCAATATGCTGCGTTTGTTTTTTGGTTATACGACACAGGGCGATTGTGGCTCAAGTGTTGGGAGTTTGCCGTGCTGGTTCGAGCCCCAGCTTGGACAGTCTCGGTCGTTGTGTCCTTTGGCAAGACACTTCACCCGTTGCCTACTGGTGGTGGTCAGAGGGCCCAGTGGCGCCAGTGTCCGGCAGCCTCGCCTCTGTCAGTGCGCCCCAGGGTGGCTGTGGCTACAATGTAGCTTGCCATCACCAGTGTGGGAATGGGTGGATGTGTAAAGCGCTTTGGGATCCTTAGGGACTAGTAAAGCGCTATACAAATACAGGCCATTTACATACATCGCAGTTTTGCTCATCTGTCCAAAGGACATTGTTCTAAATGTCTTGTGGTTTGTTCAGAAGACACCTGACCAATCTAAGCTGTGTTGTCATATTCTTTTTTCTTCAGAGAGAGACTTTCTTCTGGCAAACCTTCCAAACACTTAGCACTTGGGTTTCTTGCAGTTTCTCCGAGCATTGCATAGCATTTTGTAATTTGCTATGCTTGGAAAGATTGAGTTAACACAAGCTCACACTTGCTGATGATCAAGTGCATATATGCTCATAATTCCTATAGAAGCAATACGAGTCTACGTCTCCTCAACTACTATGCTACCATTGTATTGTATTTGAGCAGCAAGAAAATCGTTTGCCTTACCCTCATATAACCAATCACTGAGCCCATTGAAGATGACACCTTCTTTACCGGTAGATACCAGACGAATAGAACGGCTCTCCACCTTAGACCGATAGTAGATGTTGTTTTCAAAAATGAAGATCTAGAAGAGTCAGAAATAAAAGAAACGCAGTCAAAAATTTGAATGGAAAAATTGACAAAACATCTAGAGAAGTACATGTCCTCAAGATCCTTGAGCTCAGATACTGATGTTTCAATGAAACTGACTACCAGCTTTCCTATAAATTTAAATGTTGTAAAAGTGAATGAGGTCTTACCATAACAGCACAAAACAGAAAATCTGAGGACTGTGTTGTATTTAAACTGAAGAATAAGATCAACCGTAGGGTCAGAAACACACTCATTTTACACACAAGACACCACTGCACACATTTGCAAAAGCACTTTTTGATTAGAGAGAAACCGGCATTCCCAAAACTAAAAAGACAAGAAAATAAGTCTTTTCAATTTCTGATAAGACAGCAAACCTTGGGACCAGATTTTGACTTTGACGCTCTCCTCCACAGGCCTGCGGGGCTTTCAAGATAACTGAAGGTCAACTCTTTCATTACAGAGAATAATAGATCATCAGCACCCACAGTGAACGTGGTAAGGCGGGGCTGCTCTTGGGGCTGGAATTTTAAAATGTTACAGCCTTAATGCCATGCTGAAATCAATCTCAGGGTATTACAGAAAAGGGCTCGCTCGGTATCTCAAGGATTTGGAATCTCTGGCCTCAAGCAGGTATCATGGTATCAGTTTGTGAATGATTCTCCAACAAATATTCCCACTGAGCTGTATGAATGATGAAACCAGTCAGGGAGCTGGAAATTGTTGCTTGCTGATTAAATACTTCTTACAACAGTGCAAAAAGGGTCAAATACTACATAGAAAAATCTCCTGTGGAAATCTAAGTCAGCTGTGTATAAACAACATGACAGTAAAGAAAAAAAATGCTAGCTAAAAGTTTCTCAAGCAAACAGACCCTCTTTAAAAGTAATACAATGTGTGTCACAATTACTTTCTCCTGAGGAGACGTAAGCCGTGGGCCCGTGTGCTTTGGTGTCACACTGGTACAGATGGAGTCCCTGTTTAGAAGCTAATCTAGGCCACAGCACAGAGAGAAGACCTGGCCCCGTTCTCTGAAGGAAGGTAAAATTCTACCATTGATGGCAGTCAGTGAGAGTATTTGGAGCAGTCTCTAGATACGTTGGTCTGGTTGGACCAGTCACACCAGCAGAGTAGGGCAGGTTAGGTCTTAAACATATTTAGTCAAGTTAATCTAAGTGGTAATTAATGTTATCATACTAAAATTTCTAAACTAAAATGGGGCACGTTACTACATGTTATGCTTGTTTAACACGAGTGTGAACGTGGTATTGTGAGCTTTTAATCATTCTGAGGCCAAGTGTGTAATTGCATAGAGCTGGATGAGAAAAATGTAGCGTAGGTTCCAGGGTTTTTAACTTTTCACTCTTAGTAAGGATTTCCCTTGTAATTCTCCAAGGAGGCAGGAGGACTCTTAATACTTAATAAGCCTTGAATTATTTGTCACACACATTGTACTTCTATATGTAGTGTGATTTGAATGAAAACTGTATTACAGTTTCCCTTTCTCGGTCTCACTGTCTTAAGCAAACACAAAGTCTTTCTAATGGCTCAGTTACACTGCAGTAAAACCTGCCAACCTTCTTGTGGTTGCTCAGCATTTTTATTGGTGTTTTTTGGTTTTGTTGCATTTACTTTAGCAACTGATTGCATACAGTTGCGGCAACAAGCTAGTCGCAGACAGATTGATCGTGCAACACACCTCAACCTGGTCACGCACTCAGGTCTCCTGGTAGTAAGCAACCTGACTTCAGTCATTCTCTGATAAGAGAAGGTTTATGGAGTAGGGAACTTGACTCAGCTGGCTAAATGAAGTTCTGGCTGGACTCAGGGCAGAAGTATTTAACATGAAGTTCCATTTAATTTGTGTAGATGGCAACAGATTTCCAGTTGTTGCCAATTTATCACGGTTAATCACCTGATTATCACAAACAGTTTACATGCAATTGCCGACTTGACACCATTCAATATCAAATTGATTCTGTCTTATTACCATTTTATTACCATCTTAATGCACCAATGTTGCTTTGGAGACAGCAGCTATGATTGCAGACCTGGTCCCTCATCTTTGATGCAGCCATTTCAAACGCAGCAACATTGGAACTTCACTGCACTATGATCACAATTATGTTCATGCCACCGTTGTCAATCAGTTTTCCGTAATGCGACTGTAGCGTATTGTCAAGGTCAAAGTCAAATGTGTTTATAAAGCACATTTAAAAACACAGAGTTGAGCATAGTGCTGTATAATAAAAATATACAGCTCACAGAAAATCAACACTAAAATGCAGAAATGCTGTGGACAGCGTACATCAAAATATGACAATATAAAATAAATACAAAACAAAACAAAATAAAACAAGAATGTCACACCGGGGCCAAATAGCAAGGAGAATGTATGAGTTTAAATGTGTGTGCAGATATGTAGATTATTCCATAGATCCGGTGCTGTTGCTGCAAAGCTTGATCGCGTCTCTTTTTTAATTATGTTTTAGGCTTGTGTAAGAGCAGCTGTTTACAGGTGTGAATGTGAAGGAGCTCAGACAGATAGAAACGAGCTAATGTAACACACCCAAATCTGCGTGAATATTTGTGGACCACATGTTAAAGAGTATAAAAGCAAACTCCTCAACCTGCTTTTGTTGCAGAGAAAACACAACGACCCTTATTTATCCACTTACACTGACTTTTTAGCCTAACAAATTGCTAAACATGTGTCTGGACAGCTGTGTTTTTGCACGGGCATGTATGTGAGCAGTTTCTATGGGAACGTAAAGGAGATTTAATCATGTGCATAAGGGATTTGGGAAAAGGATAACAGGTGTGTTGATTTACGTATATTAGGAGTGCAGATATCACAACACATGCCTTGGCTCGAAGTCTGTGCCAGCTTGTTTCAGTTGATGGACGTCTCTCGCAACCGCAACCTCCTTGACAAGAGGGCACCTGAACCTTCAGGAATACCAGCTGCTCAGTTTCATGCTAACAAAACTCAGCAGCTGAAAGTAATACAGCTTCATGACTAATGGTGGGAAACTTGAGGCTATATCAATCTAGCAAGAGCGTTAATTAATCCAGTGACGAGATAACAGGTAATTAATAGCATTGTGCTGCAGGATGTAATCACACAGTCTGACTGCCCTGCAAACCAACACACTGAATTTCATTAATACCCTGACAAGTCTGATTGTGTGATGAAGGAAGGTGTATGTGTGTGGGGGGATGCTTCATCGCAGAACAGTTGCAAAGGACCATTGCTTCTTGTGATTCAAACAGCAGTGTTTAATTTCAAATGTGTTAACTGGGAAATATCAGCGACTCATCGGGATGATTCAAACCCTGAGGGACAAAACTGTTTGTTTTCAAGGATTATAACTTACACCATATCAACAACTGGAGGAAAATGGGGCATTTGAAAGATAAAGATTAGCTGTGCCCCAATTCTAGGACCATGCTCGTGGAGCAGTAATTGTCATACCTCACCAATGAGACCAAACCGATTCAGAATACAGGCCTTACTTGGACCAAATTTAAGGGTAATAAAGGTCATGACACCTTAATTATGGTGTAATAAGGTTTCATCAATTACTGCACTACTAATGCACTACTATTCATCCATAGTTCATCTCATGGTGTGATAGTGCAGCACAGATAGAGAGCATTTCTCTTCATCTGCAGGTCCTCTGTTGTATCCTTTGTAGCAGACTCAACCTTCCTAACTTTGACAAATACAGCTGGTGTAAAGAAATATAACGGCCTCCTGACTAATGGTAAAAAAAACAAAACGATGCATGAAACGACACATTTTTAGACATAGGTTGTAACGGCCACCGTTTTCTTTGTGAGCATTTATTACACAGCGTGCCACTCTGCATTCGCTAATTTATCTAAGCTAATATTTGCCATATGCTTGTTATTTAAAAAATAATGATCTGCCAGTGTTGGGTTTGCAGCTCGCTGCACTCAGGTGGCCACAACAATTGATTAAAGCAGGTTTAAACCAAGGGCACAAAAAGAAGCCAGAATTCCACTCACTCACTGTAACTCCTCCCATTGGGTTGTGAAATATATAGGTCCCTCTGGCTGAAGCACCTTCAAATATAATTAATTCTATCACCTATTAAAATTAAAAACAGGCAGCGAAGGACACAGGTTGTGAAAACTTAACTTATATTTCCGTCTGTGTGCTGCAAAGTTGGGTTTTCTGCACTTTTTTTTACACCAAGGGCAAGTTTCTAAACCTCTCAGATGGATCTTTCCAGATTTTTTTTATTTATGTTTAGTTTTTTTCCTTTTTTTTTTTTTTTTTACTGAAACTGAATGAAAAATTAATTAGTTTGAAAGCAGATATGAAAGAGGGGATTCATGCAGCTCGTACCAGTTGCTGATCCTGGGGTCCCCAGCCTGCATACTGAAGCTGAGCATTTCGCACCTCTGGAGGGTTCAGGTTCCACGTTTCCCTGGGGCGCACAGACAGGTGAAAAAACCCCCACTATCAGACAAACGTGAAGGCACATAAACACAATGACTGTCTGCTCCCAGTGATCCGGCGGCAGAGGAACAAGTGTACAACATCTGAGAACAAAGCTTTAAGTGTATCCATAAATACCCCCACTCTATAACAGTGTCACCTCTCCTTATTGGGAAAAGTGCTGCGCAGTGCAGGCTGCAGAATTAGAGGTGCCACTGCCTCTGTGTCTTTGTCTGGAGCGCAGAATGAATGAGGACACCAGCGCAGGTGTTTTTTGACGCAGCACCACTGGGTGGCAGCATTTAAATAGGTTTAAGCAGGAGAGCTGCTGACAGTGCTGTCATACTGTGACCTGGTGTGGAAGTAATTCAAAAGGGAAATAAGTAAGGTGGACAGTCACAGCACAAAAACGCCTCTAATATGACTTGGCAGGGGAGGCTTTTTAGCTAGACTGGCAGTAGTTTTGCTCTTTTCTGTCACTGAATGGCAACAAGGTTCTAGGTTTGAACCTGCTCAGTGTACCTGCGTGGGTTTGCTCACAGTTACATTCATCAGCTGGTAAACTGATGCTTCCAAACTGGATTTCCTGTGTGTCTTGTTTTCACATCGCATTCTTCTAATGGTCTTCAATTAATTGCATTACAGGTGGATATGACAAAATAATCAAATACAGTGAACAGCCGCCTATTCGCGGTTCAGTATTCATGGATTTTACTGTGGAACGTAACTTCAAATTATTTGCGGAAAATTTGCCTATATGCTGATTTTTTTCATAGAGCACATCTAAAATATTTGCTTTTTTCATTAAAATTAAAATATGCAGTTATAGCGTTTTCAGTGAAGTGGTCCCTAACCCTCGCGAATACCAGGGAGCGAATGTACCTCAAATTTTTGTACACATTTGTGCCACAATGAGCGTCAGTTCCTGTTGAGCGTACATGGTGATCTGGAAACACAGAGGGTATAGTGCTAACTATGCCCAGCCAAGAAACAACTATCCACTGGACCTGCAAAGATACAACACTGGTAGCAAGAAACAGGAACCCAAAAACTTAGGGCATGCCAACCGCATCCAAACTGCCGACGTTTCATTTTTAATGGGTAAAAAAAGCAGTGATGAGCAGGTTTGTAGCTCTGTAACCTTGAATTCTGCGTGCACCTGTTTCTCCAGCAGAATCACTGTGAAAATTGCTGTGAAGTGCACTTTGGGATGGTTTTCACCAACTTTGCTGTCGGCTTTGAATTAATACTTAAACAGCAGCAGAAAGATCTTGTGCGTGGTCTCATTAGGATAGAGATTTGTGTCAGTCTGTGAAACTGTAGCCTGAGGTTTATACTGTTAACTGGTAATTACGTGACAATGCATCAGAGGCCATGTTGCAGAATAATGCAAAAGAAATGTAAAGAGTGGTACAAGAAGATACTTTCTTTTGGCAGCGACTAAGTAACATGATGAAATATGTTTTAGAACAGCAAACAGTACGATTGTGATCCTACCTAAGTAAATGTTAAGAAATAAGGTTTAATTGGTTTTCCTCTGTCACGTTTCTAGTTATAATAAAAAGCAGAGAACACACAGAAACATGAACACGGCAGGTTTTTCATTGTTACGTGCTCCTTTCTTTAGCTGTTTTTAACAGCTTAACGTTGAAGGACGAGAGATCTTCAAGATCTCTTGACATTGCAGAAAAAGGCTCATTTTCAAAACAAGGCAGTGCTATTAGTGTAACTTTCTTCTGTGAACTGTAGTTCATTTTGACAGGTGTGTGCTGAATCTAATCCTTGCTCTGGTAATTTACCTTCTGTTTTTGAGCGCTTCTTAAGTCGAGGTCTGTCGTCAAAGGGCTAACTCAGGACAGGGTGAATGAGGATAAACATCTGCCTATGTTGTGGCTGCGGCTGACTACAGCTGCGATTTGAGGCTGCGGATTATCTGATAGCACCGTTTCGCTTCGCAGACTGCACAAGTGCAGGTTTGGAAGTAAACAGTGTGGTTGATGTCAGAGGTGCTTTGTGGGAGGTAGTTGGCAAAACAGGTGTAAATGAGTTTCTTTCACATTTTCACAGGCAGAAAGGTCAGGTGAGATAATATGAGAAAAACAATTTTAATGGAGTGACTCAGCCCTGATGTGTACTTACGGTGTTTCCAGACTGCAGATGATGTAGAAGGCCGTGTAGGAATACTGGTACACCTGGAATGAGATGTAGGATATTTAACCTTGACATTTTAATTCTTGCCAATTCTTTGTTCTCATAGCAGAATCAATTAAGACATCATAATTGCCCTGTTTACTTATATTAGGTACAACAGTATCTTCTTTGAAAGTAAAGAAAACAAAAACTGCATTAGGACTGATGATAATTAATCCTTTGAACTTCAAAATGAAAAGAATCCTTGTTAAGCAGGTAATTTTGAGGAAATACTGTGAAGTGCTGCCATAAAATCTCAAGTTTCCTTCTAAATTAAAAAAGAAGAAGAAGAAAAAGAAGAATGGTCTCATCCCAAAGCCACAATGCTCCATATCAATATGACAGTATTTTATTCATATCAGTACCAAAGGCTGACAGTAACCCACCATCCCCTGGAAATTCAAGGGTTTAATGTCTTATCTTGCTGCAGTGATGTTGTGTACTCGACACTGGGTCAATACACTGTGACACCTCAGTAAGGCTGCAATTCAGTCACACATTTCTGGCCGCATCCAGCGGCATCTCTGATACTCGGTGCAGTTTGAGGAGGGGGAAAAAAAACAGACAAAGGATTCTTCAGACTGCTGTGAAGTCAGAATAGTCAATATGGAGCCCAATTTACCATTCTGTTGTTGCAATAGACTTATTTCTCTACGTGCGTGCTGTCAGAAAACAGTACATGTGTGACATTGTGCACCTCTGGGCCACTTCCAGCACTGTTGCTATTTTTAGATTGCTGGCTGGAAGTCCCATTCTGACCACTCGCGCTCAGAGTTTGGGATTTCACCATGGAGCTCAAATTTGCCCAGAGCGAGAACATTAACTTCTGTGTCGAATTGGCCTGACTTTCATGTCGAAGATCATTGCTGGTAATGAGAGCTGTGTACCAAGACACCAAGCAGGAGTTTCAAGTCAAAAAGTCCTCACTGTCCAAAGCCTGAAGGCAGTGCATGAGATCAGGAGTGCAACCAGGAGCAAGGTTGTTACTTGAATTTGTCCCCCAAGGTCTGACTGTCAGTGTAAAGCGCTACTGTAAAGCCCCGAGGCACTGGAGGGTGGACATTTGGTCCAAACGACCTGACCTGTGACTTCCAGGGAGTGATCAAAAAATAGCAGCTGCACTAGAAATGGTGAAAAGGACCACAACGACATAACCCTGAAGGATAGATCGATTTAATTTAAACCAGCTGATTTTGGATTTAATCGGCAGATCAAACCACACTTATGTCGACCAGATTAACGACGGCTATGGCGTGTCTTTGAAATCCTAACCTTTTACTTTTTAAATGACAGTTTTTGTTACAGTAGGCACTCAACAGTCAGACATTATGTATCCAGGAACATCACCCAGTAGAGACACATCTTCAGGAAGAGCGTTTGTCCATGTTTTATAATACAAGTGGGGTATTTAATAAAAACATGAACCATACCGCATCTCATAGTGCATGAATGTGTGCCGACTGTGCTACGATGAGCATATAGCAGGAATGACTGTCATCTATCAAGGTGATGGCGGTCTAGTTGAATAATAAATGCAAACACGTACATTCCACCACACTCGAGTGTGCTGTAATATCTTCAATTCATCTCAGGCAATAACACAAGGTTATACAGTGTTTCTGCCAGCATCCTCCATAAACTAACAACAGGAACCAGTTCTCTCTACAGTGACTAAGTGGTGACGCAGTAGTAAACAGGCAACTATCATCTAACTAAATGGATCAATATATTTGATCCACCTGTATCAGGAGCTAAAATGCTTTGATGCATATGATGGTGCTGCTGTTGATCTCATCTCCCTGTCCGCGAGGCCGTGTAGCACCGAGGGGTTTGTTTGTGCCTCCCTCAGTACAGTTCTGCTTGGCTTAGCTAGCCCCCGCCACCCTCGCTGACAGGCATCAACGTGCGACAGGCCTTCACACCCCGCCATGATTACTTTCTCCTCCCTCCACCCCCCCCACTGCCTATGCTTCATTGCAGGCCTACACCCCACCCCTCAGCAGCGGTGGCTGACATATTTGGCTGTCAGGTTGCTAATTCAAAAAACAAGCAAACAAATGAGATGCTCACCGGTGCAACATTGTAGGCCAGCAGCACATGCTTCAGGTCAGGAGAGACCTCATACTTGCTGGCTTTGTACATTTCCTAGGAATCAAAAGAAGGATGTTAGAAGAAGAAAAAAAATGCATACAATAAAAAGAAGAGACCTCCGATCACGCATGGCAGTTTTTCATTAAACTGGTCCTTAACTGACTGCGTTTGACAGATTGCTTGGTTCCTAAAGCAAATGGGAGCTGCATTAGTCTTTGCACTAGGGCTTGGTGATTTGATGGCAGACATAATGTTGCGTGTTGTCACCCAAGCTGCTGTGACACTGATGCTACATCTCCATTTTGACATTTCACCAAGTGTTAAATATGCAGCTCACATTTCACTCTGAAAATGGATCATTTGTGGGGAAAAAACACACAAAAAAGCTTTAGGTTCTTTGATTTGTTGACACTATTGGAAATGTTTGAATCGAACTCATAGGCAATCATGCTCAGCCCTTCAGTGCTTTGATTGTAAGACGAAAAGACTTACAAATTTCTTGTTATGCACTAAGATGGTTTGCTCGTTGGTGTCGACGTTGAACTTGACGACGTCGCCGTCCTGATTGCGGTACAGCAGCTCATTACCTGGATGATGAGACAGAAGACAGGAAGAAAAAAGTTAGACATTGGTAAGAAATTAAGAAAATTGCAGACATATTGATAAAGCCAGAAACTATATTCTGTCACCAGTTCTGCAAATTAAAAGTGTGGGTTCAAAAAAATATTTCCCTTCTAAAAATTAAGTAAAAGCAGACATGATAGTCAGCAGCCTTCATTTTTTTGTGTTAATGGAGTTGTTACCTGTCAGGGACACTGACAACATAATTAAACTTCAGAGGATGCTTCCACTTATTAGATTTTTAATATCAAAGGGATATTGAATTAGACTTGTTTGAGTTCCATCAGCAGCCAAAAATAAATTCGTTTTTTGTAATCAACCAGTATAACAATTATTAACAGGTCACTTAATGGCACAAATGCTTAGTGGTGCAATCAAAAATAAAAGCAAAGCAAAGCAGAGCAAAGATGTGCAGCAAAAGCAGAGAGAGCAGGGCTGCCCAATTGTCTGTGTCATGACTGTGATCGCAATTCTGATGCCAACAATTTGTCAGACTGTGCCTTGTTATGTTTTTCTGCTATATGTGGCCAAATGAAGAGCTCCGTCCTCAATAATAAACTGTCTGGCATCAGGCCTTTGTTTCGCAATGTGATTGTTACAGGATTAAAATCCAGTGTGAATGTATGCATTTTATTGAAGAATGCAAGCTGCCTTATTTTTAACTTTCACAAACCACCAACTACTTGCATTTTAACATTAGTTCATTTGAAACAAGACTTAAAATGTCTATTTGGTACAGTTTCAGTCATTACAGTGTGATAAAACATTCTTAGTGACAAGTACTAAAGAGCAGCTTTTATTTCTTTACCTCACCTTATTTACCGCTAAACTTTGGTCAGATTTAATTAACACAGCATCAGATTTTAATTCAAATATTGCTCAGTCCTGATTGGTGCTTTCCCCAGTGTAGACACGCCCACTGTATGTATTATAGTATGAATCAGAACTTTTTACTTTTTAAAAATATTTTTTAGACCTTTTTTATCTAGAATTTTCAAATGTATTATTGAAATAAGTTTACACTTAAAATTACATTTTTTTTCCATTTGAAGTTGATCTTAAATTGTTTAAACTGCTCCCACTGGCACAGATTATAAACAACAACAAAATAAACTATCACAGCTATGCAGATGACACACAAATATATATCACAATGTCACCAGGAGACCGAGGCCCTGTACAGGCTCTTGGTAAATGCATTGAGGAAATCAATGACTGGTTGTGCCACAATTTTCTCCAGCTAAACAAAAACAAAACTGAAGTAATAGTCTTTGGCGCCAAAGAAAAACGATTACAGGTCACCAGAGAACTTCAATCTATACATCTAAAAACCACAAACCAGGCGAGAAATTTGGGTGTAGTGATGGATGAGACCTAAACTTAGAAAAACAAATTAAGACAATAACAAAGTCAGCTTACTATCACCTCAAGAATATTTCAAGGATAAAAGATCTGATGTCTCAACAGGACCTGGAAAAACTAGTCCATGCATTCATCTTTAGTAGGCTTGATTACTGTAACAGCATCTTTACAGGTCTACCTAAAAAATCAGTCAGACAACTACAGCTCATTCAGAACTCTGCTGCTCGAGTCCTCACTAAGACCAAAAAAGTGGACCACATCAGTCCAGCTCTGAGGTCCTTACACTGGATGCCTGTCCGTCAGAGGATAGACTTTAAAGTTCTAATGCTGGTCTATTAAGCTCTGAATGGTTTAGGACCAAAATACATCAATGACCTCCTGACCCAGTATGAACCTTCCAGATCCCTCAGGTCATCTGGATCCGGTCTTTTATCAGTTCCCAGAGTCAGAACCAGACACGGAGAAGCTGCATTCAGCTTTTATGCTCCTTATATCTGGAACAAACTCCCAGAAAGCCTCAGATCAGCTGAAACACTCAGTTTATTTAAATCCAGGTTGAAGACTCACCTGTTCTCAGCTGCATTTGAATAAAGCACCAAATCCACACTTTTAAGCTTAAATTTCAAAACTTACATTTAACTACTGATTTTATCTACTGTTCTGATTTTATCTGTTTTGATTTTATATACTGTTTTGTTTGTTTGTTTGTTTGTTAATTAGTTAGTTAGTTTATTTGCTTGTTTTAATCAATTTTAAATCATGCTTTTTATTTGTTCTTGTTTCTAATGTCTCTGTAAAGCACTTTGAATCACTTTGTTGTTGAATTGTGCTATACAAATAAACTTGCCTTGCCTTACTATTTCTTCCATTCATGTAGCTACTAATCAATTTAACAGATATTCACCAATATTAAACTTTTTCTCCATTATGCATGCTTAACAATTCAACTTAATAATTCATGGTGTTAACAATTTCAGCTGCTAATTAATACTTCACCTTGATTTTTTTTTAATTCTTAATTTTAGGCGGCCAGGGAAGGATACGTTTAATACAGCTACTGCCCCCTTTCACCTTCAGTCTATCTCCGCTCCCCTGTCTTATTGGTTTAGTGATCCATAGGCACATGAGCAACCACGCCATTTGGTGAGGTAATTAGAACCCAGAGATTGTTATGCAGAGTGCTTTCTATCTGCTAGCATATCTAATTGTCCATTAGAGGTGACAAAATTACCATCACAATGGCTTTAATTCAGAACGTGCTTGGGAGAGCGGTTTCAGACATTTTTAGAAAGGCATAGCCGAACGCCCCCTCAACAGCTTTTGTCTCCTTGTTAAAAACCATTGGCATACTAACAAGGGTAGAAATGGACTCCTTCATGGAAATCATGGTGATAAATAAAAAGATGCTGATTTTCCCTCCCCATCATGAGTCATTATTTTAGTTTGACTTTGTTTGACATCTTTTTAAAGGTCTACTTTTGTATATGAAATGCTAATTGCCGAATATCGCGGCTTGAATGAGTAAAAAAGGCAAAATGGTTATTAAATCAGATGCCAAGGAGATTGACAGGACTTTATTTTGCTTTGTGACACACTTTGTTTTCACAGTTGGGCTTCGGCTTAAATTCAGAGACCCGCATCTCTTTAAGGCACCTTTTTCATCTTTATTTCTCACCAAACTACTGATCTCCGTTAACCACATGCCTCGAGACACTTCACAGATACCACAGATCTCTCAAATCCTTCCCATCACCACCCTTATATAAGCCCTCCTGCTGAGTTCATCATTTTAGACCTTATCATCACTCCTTCACCTCTCCTGCTCTTTGTTTTGTGCTCTTTCAAAGACACAAAGCCATCTATTCTTTCACAGGACCCTAGGCATTATGTCTTCCCTTCAATCTACCTCTTTCTAGCTCTCTCTCTTCCCCTGACGTTCTCCCTCTTACTTTCCTCTCTGCCTTGACTTGCTGTGCATTAGCCCAGAGCGCTGTTTTCTCCTCTGATCTATACCTTTCCATGGCAGTATGTCTTATTAAAACAGCCTGCTGCCCTGGGCACAGCCCTAACCCAGCCTCACTCCAGGGAGTCAGAGGGAGCGGCAAGAAGGTGGGAGAGAGGGGGGCAGAGATGCAAGGCAACATAACTTAAGTGAGGCAGACAGAAAGAAGGCCACAGATTTACATAAAGTTTGCATATGAGCTTTATGGACAATTTTTTTCGGGGCGGGGGACTCTGTCCTCCAGTCCACATCCTAATGTTTGCACAGGTTTCTGCATATTCATTTGAAAAATAAAGTAACAGCTACTAATTGAGGCTCACTGAATTGAGCAGATTAGCATTGATACAAAAAGATGAACAAAGTGATGACAAATTAAACAAATTAAAACTGAACTCAATTTGTTCAGAGTGATCAGATTATCTTGATGGAAGTGGTCCCTTCCAGGACGATCATGCCTTCATTGATGAGGTTTGATGAGTATGAAGAATGGATCGGTTCTTACACACAGCTTTTCTCCTCAATGCGCTTCATGCCACACGTCTCATACACCCATTCACAGAAGGACTTTTTTCGTTATCTGCATGCTGTCTTGCTAACTTTTACACTCCGATGAACACAGTAGCAACTCAGGGTTTAGTATCTTGCCCAACAATATTGCGGCATGCATAGTGGAGCAGCCACCAAAACCACCAACCTTCCGATTAGTAGACAACCTACTCTAAGCTGGTCCTAAGCCTTAGCCAACAACCACTGTATATTATTCAGAACTGAATAATGGCCTTTGTGGTCACTAAATCCTAATCCCACTCTTCACATATAGGAGATTTTGTACAGACAGTACTTTCCAACATCATTAAAACACTAAATGAGGGAATATCTAGTGGAATAATACTGTTCCAACCCTCCAGTAGAGTATTAGAGGCTTACAGAATCAATACCAATCAATATCAATACAATGAATTATTCTGCTGGTCCAATACCTTACTAAGGCATTTTACTAAGTCTAAGCGAACATCACTAGACCGCTCTCTCTCCTGACACCTCTTCCAATACTTCAGAAAGGTCAGTCAAACATTCTGGAAGGTGGTTAGGAGAGATAATCTCTCCAGCCTTTTCAGGTCTTTTCTGGGGCCTCCTCACAGTTGGACAGTTCCAAAGCACCAGGAAGCACCTAGATCAGATGCCAACCCAGCAAACAAAGTCATATTATCTAATAATTTATGGAAATCTAGAAAAAGATAGCCTGAACTCTCAATCTATAGACATCCATCAAAGACATCCAACCCTAACGATGCTCTGCCATTACTTTTAACAGATGAGCTTGTTATGGTTAGCTCCCTTTTCTCTCCAATAATTTGCTCTTACTATCATTTTTTCCCCAAGGCTGTTTGTTTCATGAGCGCATAAAACTTTGTTCAAAAATTCTACAGGTTCCTTAAATATGCCTTTGCAACCTGGTCTTTCTGTTTTTGAAGTTTTTCAGGGGTTTGCATCTTGTAGCTAATCCTCAGATGTTACAGTCATGAAGTATTGATTGTTGGCAAGGAAACATGTCCATGTAAGTCCCGGAGAGCATTCTTGAGTGGCTGTGCAGTCATTAAGCTTGCAGTATGCATGGATTTCTGCTCCTTCACAAGACCTCTGCCTCTTCATCTACCAGCTCATTTGTCATTTTTGAATTTATTTTTGCATTACTGCTTTAATTTAGTAGTAAAATGCTGTTTCCTGCCAAGCCATATTCTTTAATATTCCTACAATAGATTTTTGCTTTTTGAGACACATTATGAAAACCTTAATTTCCATGGTAGCCTATTTACTTATCAAACTGAAGTGTAAATTTCCACTCTCGTGTTTGATAAAATGGTAAATAACAAACAGCTGCTCAACAAGCACGTAGCCATTAAATTTAGGGACGTGTGTTAAGAGGGGGCGCATCTCAGGCCATTTTTCTTTTTTCTCAACGCTTGTGTTAATCTACTGAAATTAAGGCTGAAAATTGGTTGCATAATTGCGTGAGTTCTGATTAGACAGAAACATTGCTGGAGGCTCAGACAGTGAGATACAAGGTAAACAAGCCAAAGCCCTTACGTCCTCTTAAGTTGTGAGCTGGAGCAGCCAGACTTTTTTCAAAGCATTCTCCAACATGGTGCTGCTGCCTCACCTTTTGTACCTCGTAAGTTCACTAGTGTCCATAATATACTCTACAGCAAAATGGCTAAAAGATGTATCTATCCATTTGAATTTTTAGCATTTGTTGTTGCAATCCTAGTTTTTAGCACCTCACTTGGTAAGAACAGGCTCACCATCATTATCAATATGACTGATGGCCTAACCTATGCAAACAAGACTCACATTGTACCAAATTATTCATCCACCTGTCCTGACACTTCAGTAGCTTCACTGTACTCTTGGCTTCATTAAAATTCCATTCAAACTTTATGGTTCATGTGCAGAATGGCAGGTTAATTAGAATGACAAATTAGAGAAGGCTAGTTAATACTACTTCAAGGAAAATTGACTCTAGTAGTCTCTCAAAGTTAAAAGGAATCCATAATGCAAAAATTCACCTCCATTTTTAAATGTTACAGTAGCTCTGTGAGTGGTCAGGCTGTCTGAAATAATGTGACATCATACATAGACATTGCAAAAAAAAGTAACAACACTGTAACAGTTCAGTGTTAAGATTTTTTTAATACAATGCTGCTGATTTTTCTGTCTGTCTGAGATCTTTATCCGACTTGAGGTTTTTCGAGAAGACATAACACTTCATTCACTGCATTCACTGCTCTCCGGAGAGTGTTCCTGGGTGAGCAGAGTCTTTAACAAGCATGTTATCAGAAACAAAACCACAAAAGCTTTATTAATCCCAGCAGGGGGATCGTGCTGTAACAGTTGCTCAAGACTGTCGAGGCTGTAAATCACACAAGAATACAAGAAACACAATATAGTACAACAAATCCATGAAAGCACTGGAAGGCCGTGTCTTGTATTTTATAATAGGAAGGTAGAAGGTAAGAAGTCACCAAAGTTGTATAAGTAAACCAACAAAAAAGGGGAAAAAAAGACATAATTCAGTTACTGTTGTAACTACTCCTTACCCTAACCATGAAGTGGGAGCACAGATCAACTGTCCTCTCATCCTGAGCATAAAAGTAATACATATAAGGAAATAATTTATACATCACAAAAGGGAATGGAAATATATAGTACTTTAATGGCCCTAACCTTGAACAGTTCCCTCCACATAATACATCACCATGTGATTAAAAACCGCAGTGAAACGGGTAGTTTCTTTGGGCTATATTATAAGTCCTGAGGTGAGCCAGGGTTTCAGTGTTAACTTCTGGATGAAATGGAATTTTTCTTGTCAGTTCCAGGTCATTTGTCCATGCCCAAGGCTATGCATGATGACTGGTTTGATGAAAGTGACACAAGCTGCTGGGGAAAATTATAGTGTCTGTCAGTGGCTAACTAAAACGAAGTCTCCAATACAGAAATACAGCCCTAAAGCTTAGATGTGCAGTAAAATATAGGTTAATAAAAAATTCAACAGGAGTTTTAATTAAAAATCGCTCTTTATATTTCTAGTAATTTGGCTTCTTTCATCTATGGCTCTTCAAAGGGTATTCCCCATAATAGATGTGTTTATTTATCTCCACTGCTGTAAAGCAGGACAAGCAGCACCACGGAATTCAAATTCTATTTTTGACTTACTTGATAAATGAGTGCGCTACCAAATGAATGGCAGGGCAAACAAATGAGCAAAAACCTCAAATATGAACTTGCTGAGAACACATGAAACCACCCACGGCTACAGCCAACCTGCTTCTGGCCAGTTTTCACAGTGGAAGTCATTTATGTTTATCAGGAATGCCAATCAGTCTCGCCTGCTGGCCTCATTACTCACCGACACTTCAGCTTCTCAATCCACAACCAGCGCTGGAAAAAAACCCCCCAAAAAAACACATGCCAATTTATTTCTGCTTCATGCTGTTTAACATTAGGGATGAAGAGAACGTTTTTCTTTGTAATTATCTGATTTACTTGGACCTTGAGTATATCAAGGCAGTGGGGGGGACAGTAAAAAAAAAAAAGAAGGAATCTACAGATCAGAGAAATCAGTGCTATGTTTAAAGAACTAAACACTCAATAGACCGCTTGCATCAGGATCCCACAGACAGGACTTTTATCTTAGACAAGGCAAGTTAGTTTCAGTCAGACCCACTATAGGCAAACCAAGTTTCTTTCCCTTTTGCAGCGATTAGACCACCCTGAGTCTTCCTTTTCAAGCTGTTCCTGCAAACCACTTTGAAACCCACCCTTTTGTGCTGTAAAGTGGCTTGCAGATGCAGTAAATTGCTCAACAGCAGTTTAAATAAAACAAACTATATGAGATTTGATATTGTTTAGACAGCCAACACACATTTAATAAAAAGAGAAGTGGAGTTGAGAATTTGCAAAACATGAAGTCCTCAAAAACTCTCCCCTCACCTAACTCCATATTCCCTTCAAGATGACTCTCACAGGCTTATAAAAGTGTTTTCAGGGTGCCTCCATCAACTTAGACCTTATTGCTTTTTGTTGCCTATCAACTCAATTTGAAATGAATCCTTGAGTACTATTATTGATTTACCTCACAGCCAATAAAGTGACAGTCATTTCATCAGTTCCAGCTGCTCATGTACACCTCATAAACCCACGGCCTCTGTTGCTGTTTGATTTGCACGGCTTCAATGTGCTTTAGCATTTCCTTCAATGTGTGTGTTATAGTGCAGCACTACTGTGTTTCTTTGTGCTTGCAAACAAATTACTGAACTTGGATAGAAAATAAAAAAACAAGCATATGCTCATAACAATTAAAATCATTCGGGAGGGGGGGGGGGGGGGATTCTAAACAAAGTATTAATGACACACAACATAGCAATGATCAGCCGGTCTTGTTTAAAAAGATATTACAGTGAGTTACCTCACTGTTCAAATAAACACTTATTCATTATTCACAAAGTAAATCATAGAACCGTTTGAATCCGAATGTTGACAAATACATAATAATTGCATGTGGATTCATTAGAAAAAAAATGCTCCAAGCATAAATAACTGTGTTTGAACACAATTATCCGACAGGCTTCTAGCTGCTGGGGGATGCTCAAAGTGTTTTATCAATGTAATACAAACACAGCTAAGCTAGAATCCTCAATGATATGGCAGATATGAAGCTGCTGATTTAAATAATTATAATTGTACACCGTGTGCAGTAAGTGTTATAAGGATTATTGTATTCTGTATAAGGTTGTCTATTCAAACTACATACACAATGATTAAGCATATGTAACTGTAAAATCATGAGAATACCATAAACAAAGTCTATATAAAGTAATTAGTCTTAGTTGTAGCTGCTGAAAAGAGTAGAAAAATATTCTGACGTGTTATTTAATGCTGACGTTCTTGTGTACTTCTGCTAATTAACATCAATTCTGTCTTCTGCAACAAGAAGAAGACAGCACAACTGGTGTTTTTCAAGCACATTTGCTCATTATTATTATGCAGCAATGTGGTGCTGAGGGATTAGACTGTTAAAAGTATTTTTAAAAATTAAGAACGGCTGTAAAAACAAAAAGAAACAGCATGTGAAAGCAGCTTAACCAAGTCAGACAGCTGGAAACATCAAAAAGGCAAAAAGACAAAATTTGATTGAGTTAGCTGAATCAGGTAACTAGCTGATCAAGCTATCTTCAGAAGTCTGTTAATACACACACACACACACACACACACACACACACACACACACACACACACACACACACACACACACACATATATATACATATATATCTATATACATACATACAGTGGGGCAAAAAAGTATTTAGTCAGCCACCGATTGTGCAAGTTCCCCCACTTAAAATGATGACAGAGGTCAGTAATTTGCACCAGAGGTACACTTCAACTGTGAGAGACAGAATGTGAAAAAAAAATATCCATGAATCCACATGGTAGGATTTGTAAAGAATTTATTCGTAAATTAGGGTGGAAAATAAGTATTTGGTCACCTCAAACAAGGAAAACCTCTGGCTCTCACAGACCTGTAACGTCTTCTGTAAGAAGCTTTTCTGTCCCCCACTCGTTACCTGTATGAATGGCACCTGTTTGAACTCATCATCTGTATAAAAGACACCTGTCCACAGCCTCAAACAGTCAGACTCCAAACTCCGCCATGGCCAAGACCAAAGAGCTTTCGAAGGACACCAGGAAAAGTATTGTAGACCTGCACCAGACTGGGAAGAGTGAATCTACAATAGGCAAGCAGCTTGGTGTGAAAAAATCAACTGTGGGAGCAATCATCAGAAAATGGAAGACATACAAGACCACTGATAATCTCCCTCGATCTGGGGCTCCACGCAAGATCTCATCCCGTGGGGTCAAAATGATCATGAGAACGGTGAGCAAAGATCCCAGAACCACACGGGGGGACCTGGTGAATGACCTGCAGAGAGCTGGGACCAAAGTAACAAAGGTCACCATCAGTAACACACTACAACGGCAGGGAATCAAATCCCGCAGTGCCAGACGTGTTCCGCTGCTGAAGCCAGTGCATGTCCAGGCCCGTCTGAAGTTTGCCAGAGAGCACATGGATGATACAGCAGAGGATTGGGAGAATGTCATGTGGTCAGATGAAACCAAAGTAGAACTTTTTGGTATAAACTCAACTCGTCGTGTTTGGAGGAAGAAGAATACTGAGTTGCATCCCAAGAACACCATACCTACTGTGAAGCATGGGGGTGGAAACATCATGCTATGGGGCTGTTTTTCTGCCAAGGGGACAGGACGACTGATCCGTGTTAAGGACAGAATGAATGGGGCCATGTATCGTGAGATTTTGAGCCAAAACCTCCTTCCATCAGTGAGAACTTTGAAGATGAAACGAGGCTGGGTCTTCCAACATGACAATGATCCAAAACACACCGCCCGGGCAACAAAGGAGTGGCTCCGTAAGAAGCATTTGAAAGTCCTGGAGTGGCCTAGCCAGTCTCCAGACCTCAACCCCATAGAAAATCTGTGGCGGGAGTTGAAAGTCCGTGTTGCTCGGCGACAGCCCCAAAACATCACTGCTCTCGAGAAGATCTGCATGGAGGAATGGGCCAAAATACCAGCTACTGTGTGTGCAAACCTGGTAAAGACCTATAGTAAACGTTTGACCTCTGTTATTGCCAACAAAGGTTATGTTACAAAGTATTGAGTTGTATTTTTGTTATTGACCAAATACTTATTTTCCACCCTGATTTACGAATAAATTCTTTACAAATCCTACCATGTGGATTCATGGATTTTTTTTTCACATTCTGTCTCTCACAGTTGAAGTGTACCTCTGGTGCAAATTACTGACCTCTGTCATCATTTTAGGTGGGGGAACTTGCACAATCGGTGGCTGACTAAATACTTTTTTGCCCCACTGTATATACATATACGTATATATACATATACACACACACACACACACACACACACACACACACACACACACACACACACACACACACACACACACACACACACACACACACACACACACACATATATATATATATATATATATATATACATACACATATATATGTATGTATGTATATATCAAAAAGTTGTTTTCATAATGATTCTATTAAATTAATACTGTAACATAATACTTGACTTTTGTGACAGAAAACAATTTCTATTTCTCCATGTACAAAAGCACTTTGGTTAAACGTGGTGGTTCAAACTTGCTGCCGACTCTCTGGCAAACACTGTTTGCTAGGGAAAAATGTGTATTCCCTGACTGGTTGCTAGAGGTTGCTGGTAGTAATTAGGTGAAACTTATTGCAAAAACTGAATGGTGCTGCAGTGACAAACTTCCTTGTGCTTTAGTCTCCTACAGCTCACAGTAGGTTTCCATAGACTGTGCAAACACTTGCCAGCTACTCACCAAGCAGTAGTGAAACAGTGACACACTTCTAATCTCAGATTTTGATGTTTGTCAAGTTTGTCTACCCCTTAGGGAGTAATTGGCAAATGTTTGCAGACAAGCTGGCTTCTTCCTTTAAACAATAGTGAATAGCAACCAAAGCAATCACAAGGAGGTTTCTGGAGAAGCGCCATCTTAGTGACCAATTTCACCTACTGACTGCCAGCACTCTCTAAAAACCAGTACTTTCCAACTGATTGGAAAATAAACATTTTTCACTAGCACCCAGTGCTTGTCATAGGGTCAACAATCCACAAGGTTCCACAGCCACGTGGAAAGTTTAAACCTGCAGACAGAGCATTTCAAAACACTGTAGTCCTTGTCAGTTTAAGACCTTGCCTCTTCCCCTGAGGCTGGATTCTGGCTGATAAAAATTGCAGTACTAAGATTTGACCTCAGTAAAACAGAATTTTAAAACTAAAGCCAAGGGCTGTTGAGTGCAAATGAATCCCTTTTTAAAAGATTTGATCACTGGTTTATATGAGAATTTTTACATCACAGGCTCTTTTCTCTGCTTTATTTTTTAAAAGCAAGTAAGACAAAACTGTATTCAAAGGAGAATCATAGAAACATGCATCTGTGCAACTTATTTTTAGGATGATTCCTAAGTTGCACAAACCATGAGTGGAAGATCTGCCTTTCAGTTTTTTTGTTGCTTGAAAGTTGGATCAAAGATGACATCCAACTGTTCAGAAGCTGCCTTGACGTTAGCAGCTACGGTGTTAAGAGACTGATGAATCTGTCATGAGACACACAGAAGCAACTATATCAATTCCAAAGTCTGTTTCTGTATCAGACGCTTTCTTTTTACTTGCTTGGTTTTTTGTTTTGTTTTTCCCTGGAAATTAAAAACACATCAGTATATTTTACAGCTTGTTTCTGTCAAGCAACTAGTTGTTGTACCACCCTTCGCTGCTGTCTCAAGGTTGAAAAGCATGAAAGATTGAACTTCAGTCTGTGCAAACACATCCTTTCCAATTAAGCATCAAACATATGGTAAAATTAGAGAAGCTCAAAGGGAGAAACGTACACCTGCTCGTTCTCGTATTGGTAGCATTTTTTTAAAAAGCTGATTTTCTGTGACAACAACTGGATACGTACACTGACTATATGGGCTAATTTGATATGTCTCAGTTGTAGGAAAGAGGCCCAATGCAGAACTTCATTCCTCACAAAAGATCATAAAGGGACTGAAGCAACTGTCTACTCTTTTTTCCAATGTGAACCCTTTACATAAATACTGTGCATCACTTGAAACAAGGCTGTTGTGCATGCATTAAAAGCCCACACAGTGACAAAACAAACATCAGTACGCTTCACCCATATTGAAATCACAGTCACGAGCCCCTCTCAAAGTCACGGCGACATCCCCTTTGTGAAGCCCTGACTGGTTGGCCTCTTTACAAATGGCTCCCCCTTAACCATATTTAACAAACATCAGTGAGACAAGTGGTGTCCTGGAGTGGCAAACAAGAGAAACGTGGCCATTAAAATGGCAAACAGCTGCTGTGAGCGCTTGTGTTGCGTCCCACAGGGCTGGCTTCACCTTGGTGGTGCGAGAATGATGTTGATGCCATGCCTGTTTGATTCAGATGGAGTGGTAAAAAAAGAGGCATATGTGAGAGATCAATGCTAACTGTGCAATTACCTAACCAGGGAGACAGTGATGGCCTTATTGCATGATTAGAATAGTGATGAGGGCAGGGTAAAGGAGTTTATAGCGTTTAAATTAGATATATCACAAAACTTGAGGATAATTTAAGTTGCTTATAACTTGGCCATTGTTCCTGTTGGTTATGTATCTATCTAAAACATTGATAAGATGTAGAAAGACAGAAGACAGCTACAGTAAAGGTATATGTTGAAGAGATCAGTGGACAGCACGTAAATGAGCCCAGTCAGCAAGCTTATAAACCCAATTTATTTTGCAATAAAACTGAAAGTGAGGAAACTTATTCATAATAAAACCAGATAGTTTGCCTAGGGAACAAAATGGATGTTTACCATGCACACAGTTCAAAAGATAAATTTTCTACTTGCCTTTGTTTTTATTTCTGAATATGTTTAGTTAGAGCCATGTTCTGACAAGTAACAGCATGACGGCACTCCCACTGTGCTGGCACAGCAGAGCTGACAGCACAGAGCCCCGGCAAAGACAAAAAAAATACCTAAGAAAGTTTAACCTAGCTGCACTGGCAAATGAAAAGCTTTCAAGTGTACATCCCTGACAGATTTTCTTATATCTATATTTATAATAAAGCAGAATATATTTACTGTTTGACTGATTGCTGCAACAGAAGATAAAATAACTCACGGTGATCTCAGTAGATGTAAAAACAGTGCTGGCTGTTTTTGCAAAATAACCATCATGGATTGTTTTTCATTGGCATGCTTCAACCTGAAGCAACAACACAATGCCCACAGCAATGAGCTTTTAATTATAAGAACATAAAACCTGCTAACTTGGAGGTTTGTTTAAAACCCGTATGACTGTTTAACGGCTTGTGTTTCATGCCGTCTGCCTCCTGTTTTGACAATTTCCCTACATACTCAGATTTCGGCAATCACTTGGTAAGCTAAATAAAATAAAGATGGGAACAATAGCCAAAGGCACTAATGATCCAAATTGTGATAAACTTAAGAAAAAGCATCAAAATGAAGAAAGAATCGCAATCCCTGCAACCTTTGTTAGAAGCAGATAAGAGCCCCTAATGAGGCTTAAGTATAGCATATATTTAAGCTAATGCTATTGGAGAAGATATGAGGAAGCATTATGGCCTCATAAAAACAGCCTAATATACAATCATTATGGATTCTCAAGGTTATATTTAGTCTATCTCCAGGGAATTGATTGATAGATGGAGACCGGGGGCAAAACATAAAACTGAGCTAAATTAGGTTTTAAAAAAAAATCCATTTCAGACTCCAACAAAGGAAGCCATTATTGTAAATTCCTCGAAACAGCCCTGAAAGCATGCAAGTTGGATGAGCACTCCAGTACTAAAATGGCACACTAACAAAGAAAAAACATACAGCTTCTGGGTCTCTCTGTCTCCCTCCTTGTGAGGTGTATTTAATGGTATACTGAATATAACTGGAGATCAAGGCTCAAACTGTCAACAGCACAAAAAAAGGGAGAGGATGAAAGAGTGAACTTTTTTCTGATGATATGCCTAAAGTTTCTTGGTGAATGCTGTGATGTGTATGGATTCTTGCAGAGCTTGTTTTCTGTACAGCACTACTCCTTTTTTACTTCATGCTAACAAAAAAGGTTAAGAGAAGCAGAAAATGAGCACTATTATTTGTCATTAATCATACTGGTCTTAATTCAACCACACCTCTTCTGCCACAGTTTGAACCTTTGCTGAAATCATCCAAGAACAGATGTTTGCTTCCAGATGTGTACAGCACTACTGCAGATTGTGATATCCATCATGGTTCACTCAAGCATGATCCATTTGTTTACAACTTCTGGGTCACAGCTAGTAACGACAACAAATCAGCCACACGAGAGACGGCTCATCCTTAAGCACATATGGGGAACTGCGGCTAAAACAAACAGACAAATCCAGACAGAAATTTATTCAGCTTGTCATCTGAGATCCAGAGGAACGGCATCTTCCTGTCACTAATATAACAAATATGGGTTTTCAGCTTTCTAATTACAGCCAATCACAGAGGAGAAGGTTTTGCAAATTCGGGATTTGAGAGGAGATTTAACAGCTGTGTCCTTTGTAGGAGCCATCTTAGATGTTTTGATTGAGGGAGACAGCTTCGCTGGGCACGAGAGAAGACAAAATCCACCTCATTAATCCTTCAGCTGCACGGATCCCTCACATCTTCGAGCTGTGATCGCTCTCTTCAATGCCAAACTAAGACGTGTGGGGCTGCATCAAGTCGCCGTTTTACCTTGATGGAAAATAAAGTATATAATTTTCTCTCATTGCCTCCCCAAGGTGCTGTCAGTGTTTATGCTGTCACAGCGTCGCTATTAAAAAACAAGCGTCAGAAATTGGTGGTGATGAATTGTAACAATGGCAACATCAGCACACTGTCACTGATCAAAGAAAAATGAGGGTTGAGGTTTCAGGTAATTGGTTCGCTATTGGTGCATATGGAAAATATTCTTTGGAGGAATTTCAAGCAGTAAGCACACATGCACAACAGTGCACGTGCAAATGCAAAAGCCTACAAACAAACAATACTGATTACTTTGATTGCACATCTAATATTTACTAAAATGCAGTGTGATGCTCTTGCACAGTCTTTGGTTATAACAATAAAAAGAAAAAAGCATTACACGTATTATTCTTTGTATAATTAATTATGTTCTACTAATTAGGCTGTATGAAATGGTTAACAGTCTCATGAGGGGTTATTTATTACACATATATTTTATACCCCAGATTTTGTTTCTGCTTTTTGAGGATGATGTGCTCTTGCTGGGTTCATCCAGCAGTGACCTCCAGGTCGGACTGAGGTGATTTGGAACCGAAGTGTGAGGTGGCATGGATGTGAATTAGCTTCTACATGTCTGACGCCATGGTTCTGACCAAGAAAAGGGTGGACTGCTACAGCTACAGGTTGAGGATGAGTTATTGTGTCCAGCGGAGGAGTTCAAGAGTGGAACAGAAATAGAGCGTGCGATTGACAGGCAGACTGGTGAAGCATCTGCAGCATTGCAGATTCTGTACCAATCTGTTTTAGTGAAGAGACAGTTGTGCGTGAAGGCGAAGCTGTCGATTTACCAGTCCATCTGCGTTCCTGCCCTCCCTTATAGCCATGAACTCCGGGCAGTGACCAAAATAATAAGAATGTGGATACAAGCAGCAGTAATGAGATTCCTCAGAGGGGTGTCTGGGCTCAGGCTCAGTGATAAAGGGGGAGAAGCTCAGCAGTAGCTTTGCCTCAAAATGAGCCAATTGAAAAGCTGTTTGATTTGACTGTTTCGGTCTCACTGATGTTCTGATTTGTTTCCTACAGTGTGGATCAGAGCTGGAGCTTAAAGGAAGATCTTTATGTTCGAGTTTATCCACATTTGTGGGACTGCAATTCTTTCTTTGTGCATCTGCAGAGACTCTACTCCATCCTTATTTCTTCTGCTGTTTCTACAGAGAAGAAGTTTTTTCCACATTTTAATTCAACCAGTCAAAGGCGTAGAAATGTGACTGAAACTGTGGCCTGTTTACCTCTTCATCTACAAAGATCTGAGAGAGAAAATCCAGCTGTTCAGTTGTCAAGGATAAATGTAATAACTTCAGTGAACCAACTCAGGCCTTCACTCATTTATTCTCTGACATGTTACAGAGCTGATCAACGTAAATAAACAGATAAATAAAGCAGAAACATGAATAAAATCTACAGTTTGTTGTGTGAGAAACAGACACCTGCACATCTGTCTAAGACTGAGTTTGAACTCAAACTTTACAATAAACCTGCTGAGCTAATGAAGCAGATGGAAGGGAGCAACGTTATTCACTGTAATGTTATGAGGAAAAATGTATAGCTCACCTCAAGAGAAGCAGCTGAATTGCAACAGGACTGTTTCCCAAAGTGAAACTTAACCCAAACTCTTCACTTTTCTAACACATCGTTAGACCTACTGAGCTGTGCAGCAGCTTGCTCGAACACCGCATCATTTTGAATGAACAATTGTCAGCTACTGTAAAAGTAATAAAAGCACAATTTCCTTCTTCAAGCTGGATTTGAACCCAGAACCTCTGAGATAAAAGTCTCTTTAACCAGCTGAGCTCTCTGATTGCTTTGCCTTTGCTGAAAATAATTCCTGCTCATCCGGAATTCACTCCGACGCTCACAGCCAGCGAACTTCACTCACAGTCCCCCTCGAAAAGAAAATTATGCAAAAACCCTCAAATATGTACCAAATGTAAAAGAAAAGACACAAGTATGTTGGTTAAGATGTAAACCAGAGACTTTCACATTTCTAATTATTCATCACACCTACTGAGATATACAGCAGCTCATGCTGTCACCACATCAGTGTGGAGGTAAAACTGTGTCAAGAACAATTAAAAGCAGAATTTGGATTCAAACCCTTTAGTTCTATATTTAGGACCACAAACTGACAATACTTCAGCAAACGTCTGGCTGAATCTTTAACCCCTTTTCCAGCTGGGTTTGTTGAAGTTAAATGGTGTCTTTCTTTCACACACTTGAATTTTAAGCATGGTCCACAGTAAGTTTGATGGGTTCAAGGTCCAGACTTTAAAAGGGCTGCTCCAAAAGCTTCATGCTTTATTAATTCTACAAGCAGCTTTCATGCGTCTTTGGGCATCATTGTCCTGTATAATTACTCGTTTACTTCCAAGTTTTAGCTTAATCCTCAATGATAGTGGTAGCATGATGCTATCACTACCATGCTTGACAGCTGGTACTGTTTTCTTAAAGCTGAATGTCTATATTCCTCGATTCTAAGTATGTCTCTGGTAACAGTGACCAGTACACAGTTTATCCCACTGCTGCGGGCGTTTGTTTTACTGAGACAGACTGGATGGTGCAATGTTTCATTGAACAAATCAGTTAACTGAACAATCGTAGAGCAACACAAGCTTTGAAGTGGGACCAACAGATCTTTCGCAATATCATCTCAAGCTGGCAAACTGTTTTTTGCAACAACTACACTATAAACGTTCTCTCTGTGTGGCAAAACTGAAAGGACAGAGGAAAAGGAGATGGTTTAGTAAGAGGTTCCTTTAAAAAAAGGAACAAAAATAATAAGACATCCAGTTTAGAACCAGGGGATTCAGTGTTGTGGTTGTCTCTCTTTCTTCTGTCAGAACAAATTAGAACCTGTTTGAGGTTTGTGTCTGACTAGGATGCCTTCTGGATGCCTCCTAGGTGAGATTTTTCGGGCATGTCTAACTGGGAGGAGACCCCGGGGCAGACCCCAGACATTCTGGAGATATTGCATCTCTCAGCTGCGTTAAGAACACCTCTGTATTCCCCGGATGAGGCAAAGGTAGTGGCTGGGGAGATTGAGGTCCATACATATCTGCTTACACAGCTGCCACAGCATCCCAGACACAGAGAAGTGGTAGAAAAAGGACGGATGTTTTTATACATCTCTTCCCAGTGTTTCTTAATGTAGTGGGGCTTATTTTTCACTTTATCTGTGCTACATAACATCTGGTCTTTCAAATCCATTAACTAACTAATCCATTAACTCTAAAAAATAGCCCTGATCCCCTTTCCTTCCTAAAGCTCAAAGTAGAAAAGAAGCAATGTGGATATTGACAATAAATGAACAATCATATTGTGTAAGCCAGGGAGACTCGCTAGTACCCAATCCCAAGGATCAGTGAATCTAAACAATAAGCTCAAAGTTAAAGCTTTCCGGACTACAGTTATGTTTCCACTGACACAATTGCGGTAACAAAAATATCACCAAAAGCAGCTTTAGGTAGTGGTGTGTGAATAAAAATACAAATTCTAAAAACAACCTTGTCTCATTTTTAACACAGATACTTACTGCTTATCCATTTGGCATTTGGGTCATGAACCTTGAATTCCTTCCTAAAGAGGTCTCCAACTGACACCTTGCCCTTCAGAGCCAGACGGTCATCCTCACCTGTAGAGAAAACAACCACATCATCAGCTATAAAGGGCTCACATGCATGCCTGTGCTTAGTAATAACAAACACACAGCAAATGCATCAGTAGCCTGCTTTGTCTTGGAACCAACAGAAAATGAAAGTTGACTCAGCTGGCTGCGAGGGAAGTTATTAAAGGTAAATGCATTGAACAAATCATAACAGCTGTTATAGATATTTTGTGAGGGCTGTAGTAAAAAACATTGACTTATTGTGGAAATAGTTGATAAAGAAAAAGAGAGACGAGCACACGTCCCCATTCTGATTTTTATCCTTCCATCGCGAGTTTTCTTTATATCTTTTACTCCTTCCTCCAGATAAAGGAACGCAATGAAATTTGCAATTTCCCCAAACTAGACAACAGCTGTCCTTGAGACCACCGTAGAGACACGATAGGACACAGTCAGTCATTATATTCCAAAAAGACCTCACCAGGCCTGATCTTTTAAGGCCAACTCACTATAATATAGGGATCAACTCTAACTAAGGAAGGATACCCCATAGACGTGAGAGAACAACATAACAAAACACATGTCCAACCACAAACCTATAATTAACAACAAAATAACAATAATGACCTATAATATAACAATAATTCATTAATACATTAGATCAGATTCAGTAATCAGCTTGAGCTTACCTGATGACATATAGACAAATTAAAGAAGGTCTGACTCTGAATAACTGTTCATGTAATCCAGAATAAACTGCAAAAATTCATTAATAACAGCAAGCTAGTAAACAAGATTGACTTTTATCATCCAGTGCATAGTATCGTAACTGGCAATGTTAAAGTGGAGCTATTGTGCTTGACTTACTTTCTGTCATATATACTGTTACAATGTAAGATGATGATATTAAACTTGGCTAAAGTAATAATGGGGTCAGTGCATGTAAAATTAGTCCCTGTGAGCCAAAAACTCAAGCTTGGCTCTGTATAACTTCTGTGGAAGAGGATAACACTAATATGGTCACCTGAAGCATTGAGAGCGTTGATTCTTTTTTCTTGAGAAGCCACTAATGTTTAATGTTGAGGGTGTTTCTATATTGTAATTAGACTATATATTTGATGTTGCACTTCTTGGGTTTTTGAGTTTGTATGTCTCCTACCTTGGCAGGTCTCATTTGTAAAATAGATTTAATCTCAGTGTGACTTCCCGATTAAATAAAGGTAATAATGAGTAAGTGAATAAGGGCCTAGTCACCTAGGTCTAAAGTTCAGTCAGTGACAGCCTGACAATCACCAGCCACTAACCACAGAGAGTAACCTGTATTCCCCAACCGGTTGGTGAGCGGTTGCCCCCCCCAAAAAAGGTCTGTAGAGAATCTGGTTGGTGAAAACCTGCTTGCAACTGCTTTAGTTGCTAGAAGATTGCCGCGGTTGCCTGCAGTTTGCACAAAACGAGCTACGTTATCCACAAACTCTTGCCTGCTTCTTTTCAACCAGTTGTGCGTTAACTACACCTCAACTAGTACTTAGCAAATGTGTGAGGACAAGCTAATGTCATCCAAAGAAAACTAAAGGTGACCATGGTAATCTGCTAGCCACCAAAGGAATCACATGGCTATTTTTGGCGCAGCACCCTTTTTGCATCTGATTTCACCAAGTGACAACCAGCAACCTCCGGCAACGACTCACCAACTGACAGGGGAATACACACATAATTCTCTCGTGACCTGTGGTTGAATCGCATCCAATATATGTCAGACAACTCACAAGCAATGTGCACATGATGTCATGCAAGAAACTTCTGCTAGAAACTTAAGGATTATTTTGAACATGCAAAGCTACTCTAGTGGAGTCCCAAAATTAAAATACAGAGTAGTACACAATGCTAACAGTGTAAGAACTTCACACAAGACATTTTAGCACCAGCAATGATAGTTGGGTTTGTTTTTTATGACACAGATAAAACACATGGAGGGTTGAAAGCTAATTTCTTCCCATCCATTTCTGGTGGCACTGTTTGAAGAACTGACCACTACACAATGCCACGCTGCCCTGAGTGACAGTGTCTTATCTGTCAGTGGATTAAATGAAAATTAGAACTATATCACAGAAGATAATAGAAGTTATAGAAGTAAGATAACAGAGAAATAGTTAAGGAGGCCAGAAGGAAGAAAACGGGAAGAAAAAATTGTGAAGGCGGTGAATGGGTTATTCAACTATCAGACAAGACAGGCATCAATATGAATGATATTCAAATCAAAACAAACCATCATTTTATGAGACTTTGGTTATAGGAGCATTAACAATGTTTGAATTGCTGTGTAGAGGAGGAAGAAATGCATTTTAAATACAATTTAGAAAAAAAGAAGAGGTGAAATACAAACAGGAACATAAGTCTGAAATAGATAAAAATGATTTTCTTTGTACTTCTGACAACAAAAACTGAAGGAATACATAATGTTTTTTTTGACACATTCTGATATCAAACTGAATCTTAACAAGATTTTCCTGGCGGCTGCAAGTGTTCACCTTTCAAAGAATAAAGAGCTTATTGGAGATGGAGGGGGGAAAAAAACAAGCATAATAATAAACCAAAGCATCATCTAAGCTGCCTCAGGCCTTTGATTAGGACTAGTGTGGCTTCTGATCATCAGACCAGACGTGCATATTTACAGCAGATGCCTCCTGCAATTCTCAGTTGATGCTCATCATATCGTCTTCTGTCCCATTATATGACTCATTTCACATCCATGCGCATGGTGGGAGGATAGAAAAAAATAATGTGGAAAAAGCAATATGTGTTGAGCTTCTTTGTTTCTAGCCAGAGTGCTCTCACCCTGAAGTTTTGTTTTGGTGAATTTCAGACAACAATAGTTCGAGAGATTCAGACTTCAGCACGAGGACCCTTCACCGAGACACGGCACTTGATGGACATATTGGTTTCTATGGGGATCAAAGCAGTGATATTTTAGCTGCAGGACAGTCTTTCGTAAGTGATGTTTAATCCCACTGCTAAGCCTGTCTATGCTCATGTTGTGGCTGTCATTTTCTATGAGGTAACATTTTTGGCTGCAAGTATTTTTTTAAGGTCATCACATCTCTGCTTCGGCTGTCTTCAGCAGACACACACACACACACACACACACACACACACACACACACACACACACACACACACACACACACACACACACACACACACACACACACACACACACACACACAAAATTCATTATGTTCAGGGTGCCTAGCTGTGCTAAAAGGTGTATAAGGAGGCTATAAACAGTGACTGCAGAGAGGATAGGAAAAGCCATGAAGACAAAAGACAAGTAGGGATGTTTTTCACCTCAGACAGCTGTTAAATATAGGACCTTTAAATGTCAAAAAGATAACCAGCAACAGGGGTTTCTTCTCACACTTTCCTTTGTTGCTGGTTCAAATATCCTGCGCATCAAGTGGGGACCATTACTGTACGTGCCACTATATCTTTCTAGTTAAACCCAAAATAACAACAAATGCTTTTAACTAAGTTTAAAGATTCATAAAATAGAATTACCTACTTCTCACAGGTAAAAGAAACTAAAAGCCAAACAGCCAAACAGGTTCTTGATTCCAGCTTTCACTGCAGCTCGTTTTACTTCACTTGTATTTATGATTGGCATGTTCAAATTTCAGAGATCAGTGTTGAAATGGAACTACCTCACTGCTTTGTAATATGTCTAAAACGTGGCCTCTTACACAGTGTGTTTAAACATCTGATTTAAGCTCAGTTGAATTGAGGAACATTTAGCTTTGTTTTGGGAGACTCTAGCCTCACATAAACATTTCATTTCCATCATGATACCGAAATCAAAAACAGGTTTACTTGTAATGCAGTAGTTTGATAAATAATAATGATAATAATGATAATAAAAATAATAAAACACCCTTACAAACTATATTCGGTTTATTTCTAATCTCTGGGAGGTCTTACTTCTGTAAAGGAGTACAATGAGCTAAATGGCAAAACATCAGTATCCTAAAATATCTTTTGTGAAATATCCACAAAAACATCATAGATTGATAGAAATGTGGTCACTTTTAATATAAGACGATGAGTAATTATGTGAATACGTAACAGAAACACACGGTCCGTGGAAAGTGTTTGTGTGATCCATGTCCACTTCCTCCAGAGACTCAGTTTTGGTGTCTCCAGGTATATTATATCAACTTTTTATAGCACAACTACAGAGTCCATCTTACGTTGCTGGCAGCTGCTTTAAAAATCTGTCATATCTTCTGCTTCTTTATCTTTTGGTTAGTCCCTTTAGGCTTTGCCACAGTGGATAACCTCGTGCCATCTCACCCTACCCCCAGCATCCTCTTCAGCCACAACCATGTTCTCCTTCGCTACATCCCTGAACCTTCTCTTTCATCTTCTTCTTTTCCTCCTGCCTGGCACCTGCATATTCAACGTGCTTTGTCCAGTATATCTACTATCTTCTCCACCTTCACTTCAGCCTTTCCTTTCTAACTTTGTTTCCAAACTAAACCTAAAACTGAGCTGTCCCTCTCATATACTCATTTCAAATCCGATCTATTTTGGTCACTCCCAGTAAAAATCTTAGCATTGCCAACTCTGCCACCACCAGCTCATGTCTTTTTGTTAGATACACAATTTTCAAAGCATACATTACAGAAGGTCTGTTGGTGTTTTGTAAACCCAGGAAACCTGTCAAACCTGAAGCTAACATTTTTAATCTGGGCAAAACAGCAAGAAAGATCATGGAAATGACAACACCTCTTACTCCCAATACATTTTTAAACAGTCCACTGATTCCACAAAACATAAATACAAGAAAACCAGTCCACCATTGTGGAGGCTAGTAAGACTAAGGTGAACTGTAGGAGGTGGTACAGGGGTCCTCCTCCTGCAATTAACCATGTGCCCTCTGTTAGTTAAACTGATAAACGAACAGCTCATAACAGACAGAAATGTGAGGAGCAAGTCTGTACTTACTACTTACTAAAGTGTTACACTGTGAGCTATGGTTTTAAAAACAAATATCCGTATTTTTACGCTCATGCCCTAGATTCAAAATGATGGGAACATAAGTTACTAGCAAGTTATTAACAGGGAAGTCCAGACAGGTTGGTGAAAAAGGACACCAAAAACAACCTCTCCAAAAAACATATGGGCATCACACTGCACATTGCTGAAAAAAAGGGCAGTTATAGAGCGCTTGCGTGGAGAAGGACATGAGGTCTATAACTACATGTGATCACAAGGATTATATGTCAGAGCAAAAACTCCAAAGTGCGACATCCACACTTCAATGACAGCCAAACATCGAGAGAGTATCTAAATTATTTACAACAGCATAGAGAATATTTCGTGATCCACATATGATTCTCTTGAAACCACAGTTTTCAATCTTATGCATTAGAGTCTAACATTTTCACAGCAAGTAGGGCTTTAATTAGTATGCTCCTACCCTCAGCTACAGCCAGAAGCTGTGGGTAGTGACCAAGATCATGGATATAAGCAGTGGAAATGAGTTTCCTCTGAAAGGCTCTCTGTTAGAGATAGAGCTCGGTCATTTGGGAGGTGCTCAGAGTTGAGCCGCTACTCCTCCACATCAAAGGGAGCCAACTGAGGTGGTTCAGGCATCTGATTAGGATGCCTCTTGGACACCTGGAGGTGAGATGTTTCGGGCACGTCCCACTGGGAGGAGGCACTGGGGCGGAATCAGGACACACTAGAGAGATTATGTCTCTCGGTCTCACCACAGAAGAATTGGAGGAGGTGGACTGAGAGAGGGAAGTCTGGCTGTATCTGCTTTTAGTGCTGCCATTCTGATCTTGAGCCAGATAAGAAGGAGAAAATAGACAGACAGAGCAGAATAAGAAAAGAAAAAGCACAAAAGAGGCAACTGTAATGTTCTGAAATAAAACCTTAAAAAGTAGTAAATCCACAAATTTTACAAGTTAGAAAATAATAAATGATATATGCAGGTAATTTTAGTTTCCAGTGGAACCCCTGCTGTACCTCATCACGGTGTGTTCATTTCTGGTTTACAAAGCAACACAATCGATATTTAAGCCTCTAAGCAGAGATGGCATGACAGCGCTACATGGTAAATAATCTGCATAGGAAGGTATTGTGTGTAGCAGTTGACTTCAGTTTCATGGTCTCATTATTCCATTACAAATTAACCAGATAAAAATCTTTTTTTTTTTTTAAGTGCTGAACTTGCTTTTGGTATTACACTACAATTCTAAATATGAGGTCCAAAGAGATACTGACGGAAGTGAAGGAGGGGACTATTAGACTTTTAAAAAACCCTCAAAATAAAGCAATCAGTGAGACAACAAGAACATCAGGAGCAGAGATGGGCGGTAATGCATTACTGTAATCCGATTACTTTTTCAAGTAATGAGTAAAGTCAGGGATTACTATTGCAATTAAGGTAATTAGATGACTGTTACTTTCTCGTAAGCACACTGCGTTACTAAAACCGGGATTTTTTTGAGAGAGTGTCTCATGACAATGACATAAGCGAGTGCGAAGTTTGTGGCAACAGCTTGTGTGCAGACCAAAAATGGATAATAAAAAAAAAAAATCAAATCGAGTGCGGCAGAGCATATGACAGTGCAGCCTTTAAAGCGTGGACGCACTGACCTTACTTTGAATTTGATTCTGTAAAAAGTGACAAAAACATTAGCGTCCGCTGTTCACTGCGTGGGGAAAAAACCCTCTTTTTACAGCGAAAAAACCCCTAAACTTCTGAGCAAGCACCGAGTACGCTGCCACTGGAATGTGAAATTCACAGAGAAGCTGCCGGATCCTTCCACCGACGGCTGCGACACACGTGCACCTGCATCTATTTGAAAAAGTGAGTGTAAACACAAAAAATTATTTTATTCTATATGCTGGAATATGCAGAAAATAGGTTTAAATGTTAAACAAATTTCTGCCAGTCAGAGAATGTTGCATATAATTTAATGTTTGCTTGACGCATAAAGTTAAAAGATTAAAACTAATAAAACAAGTTTTAAAAAGAGACTTTTTCATTTGATTACATTTTATATGATGGATTATGCAGAAAAAGTAAAATTGGGCTGAAAGATCGATTGCTTTATTTCCTGTTTAGGGTGTAAATCATGTTTTAGAAAGTAACTAAGTAACTAATTACTTTTGAAAATAAGTAATCAGTACAGTAACGGGATTACTTTTTTTGGAAAGTAATCAGTAATTAGTTACTGATTACCTTTTTTTCAAGTAACTTGACCAACACCGATCAGGAGTGGCTAAAACAACATTCTGATACATTCAGAAATAAAAAAGCAAATGCACAGGCCAGGTCAGCAACATCAAAAGCCCAGAAAGACCACTAAAGTGAATGAGCGCAGAATTGTTTCCTTGGTTAAAAAAAAACACTCTTGACAACATTTAACCATGTCACGAACACACTTGACAAGGTAGACATATCACTGTCAAATGCCTAAAAGGTGCAAACCCAAAAGAGTTCCAAAGCACACTGCATCATCTGTAATGCCTGCCAGTGGAGGTAGGTCATTTTAGTGTTTATGTATGGTGTGACTACTGATAGAAGTAGCAGGATGAATTCTAAAGTGTACAGGGGTACATTTTGCTCACATTTAAACAAATGCTGCAAAACAAACTGGAAAGTGGATCAGAGAGCAAATATATAATGACCCAAAGCCTAGTTAATTCAAGTTAACTATAATAATGCAATAATAAAATAAAAGATTTGCACTTGAATCACATTTTGACTGCTTGATTTAATATTCACTGTGGTTTTCAGAGGCAAAAATATGTTATTTTCAGAAAACGTATGAACTACAGTATATACATTTCTTATTTCTGATTCTTTTTTAAACTCAGAAGAAAGTCAAGACTTTGTCCTGGTTTTGCTTAAATAGAACATATAACAGTCCAAGGTTCTCTGCAGTGTACCTAGAATTGTCTCTATGCAGCTTCTTTTATAAAAAGAAGGTAGAAGAACACTCCAACCCCCGACGCATGTGGCAAGGACTCCAGACCATTACAGACTACAGGACCACCAAACCCTCCCCCACATCCTCTGATGTCTCCTTCCTCAACGAGCTCAACAACTTTTATGCTCGTTTTGAGCGAGGGAACCCCACAACCACAATCAAAACAGACATAACGCCAGACCACCAACCTCTGACTCTCTCCCCCACCGATGTAGGAGCGGTGCTGAGCAGGATCAATGTCCACAAGGCTGCAGGTCCTGATGGCATCCCCGGGCGTGTTCTCAGAGCGTGTTCTGGGGAGCTTACAGGAGTGCTCACAGACATATTCAATCTGTCCTTAGCCCACGCTGTGGTACCGGCCTGCTTCAAATCCACCTCCATCGTCCCGATACCCAAAAACTCCAACCCATCTAGCCTCAATGACTACCGCCCAGTAGCACTCACCCCCATCATCACTAAGTGCTTAGAGCAGCTAGTCCTAGCACACTTCAAATCCTGTCTCCCCCCCACCCTGGGCCCCCACCAATTCGCATACCACCAGAACAGGAGCACAGAGTCTCCATCGCACTGCACTCTGTCCTCTCGCACCTGGACAACAACAACACATACGGCAGAATGCTGTTTATAGACTTCAGTTCAGCATTCAATACAATCCACCCCTCACAACTCATCAGGAAACTGACAGACCTGGGCATCAGTTCCCTCATGTGCAAATGGTTACTGGACTTCCTGACCAACCACCCCCAACATGTCCGGCTGGATAACCGCTGCTCATCTACCATCACGATGAACACCAGTGTACCACAAGGCTGTGTGATGAGCCCTTTCCTCTACTCCCTCTTCACCCACGACTGCAGACCTGCTGATGGTTCCAACACCATCATTAAGTTTGCAGATGACACCACGGTGATTGGCTTCATCGTTGTCACTGATGAGGCCGCCTACAGGGAGGAGGTGGATCGTCTGGCTGAGTGGTGCGACACAAACAACCTGCTGCTTAACACCGAGAAGACCAAGGAGCTCATCGTGGACTACAGGAGGAATGCTGACCCACATCCACCCATCCACATTAAGGGGACGGCTGTGGAGCGTGTGAGCAGCTTCAAGTTCCTGGGAGTCCACATCTCCGAGGATCTCAACTGCTCCAAGCTGGTCAAGAAGGCTCACCAGCGCCTCTTCTTCTTGAGGACTCTGAGGAAGAACCACCTGTCCTCAGACATCCTGGTGAACTTCTATCGCTGCACCATCGAGAGCATCCTGACCAACTGTATAACAGTCTGGTACGGGAACTGCTCTGCCTCGGACCGGAAGGCATTGCAGAGGGTCGTGAAAACTGCCCAGCGCATCGCCGGAGCACCACTTCCTGCCATAAAGGACATCTACAGGAAGCGGTGTCTGAAAAGGGCTGGGAAAATCATCAAAGACCCCAGTCACCCATCACATGGACTCTTCACCCTCCTGCCCTCTGGGAGGCGCTACAGAACCCTCCGGACTAAGACCAACAGGTACCGGAACAGCTTCTTCCCCACAGCTGTCAGACTCCTGAACTCTGCCTCCTGACATCTGACCCACATTAAACTCATGGACTGAACATACACACACCCACAACCACCTACACACACACACACACACACACACACACACACACACACACACACACACACACACAATGGACAACTGTACCCTCAAACACACAATAATAACATGGACTGAACCACCACTCACAACCACTAGCACTTTATATAGCCTCTGTAGAAATTATCCACATATCTCACTTATCTTAACTGCACTACTGTATAGCTCTGTGTAAATAATCATTCTGTACATACGATAATTTTTAATCCTACAACTGTTTATAACCTGCATAGTTCACATTTCTGTATAGCTGTATATCTCAGATTTCTGTATAGTTTTTTTTTATTTCATATTTATATCCCGTTCATAGCCTGTACATAGCTTGTACTCACTACAGCCTGTACATACTTATAGTTATAGAATATTCATAACATACTTCATACCGTGTACATTATAACATACCATAATAGACCCATTTCTGTAATATACTTCCATATCTATATTATTGCTAATATATATTGTAATATATCTATATCATGGCTAAAGCACTTCTGGATGGATGCAAACTGCATTTCGTTGCCCTGTACCTGTGACATGTGCAATGACAATAAAGTTGAATTCTATTCTATTCTATTCTATTTTCCCTTTTAGAGTCTAATCTCAGTGGTAATTGTGAATTGTTACCTTACTTTATGGCATAACTCGTAAGGCCTGCATTGCACTGCAAACCAATATTTAATCAGCAGGGTATGAGACTCACGGGTGTGCAAAGAGAGTTTCCATGTGTTGTTAGCAAATTCCAGCAAGTAAACAAAACCTGACTTCCCAGTTTTCACCAGTCAGAGGTTTTATATTGCAAGAACACCACAATGACTTGCATCATCCACCAAACTTGTACATCAGCTGTGTGTATGTGTGTTTGTGCCCGTGTGCCATATTGTGCTGAACAGATGGACAGACTGCGACTGATCCTCAGTTCCGCCCTGATTTCATCATGGGGGACAAAAATACCTTTGAAGGCATCTGCTTGATGCTTCAGTCGAGTTTTATATTTTATCATCAGAGTCACCAGACTCTGAATATGCAGCAGGAAAACATAATAATGCACATAAGTTGAAGCCTCCTGTCAGATGGTTAAGTTAAGAGGGGATAAATATGGAATTTATAATGAGGCCTGACTGCTAGATTTACGCCATGCGCACACAGGCAGTCACTGCAAAGATGGAGGCGTACATGTGAAAGTTTACATTTAAATTTACATTTTTATATAAATGACAGTCCCTCAGAGGCAAATCCATTTTCTCTAGTAAGTATGTCTTTATCTCACTCTCACAGCGCGCTGTGATTGTTGGTGGAAATTTGTTGATAAAAGCAGCCACATCAGGGTCAGCTTAAATGAACAGTTTATATGCTAATGTTATACAACCTCTTCTCAGTACAATAGAGTGTCAGAGGGAGCTAAAATTTAAGTGCCACATTTGATTGAGTTGACTGAAACAAGTGTTTACTGTAGACAACAAAGTTAGAGAGCATAAACATCACACCCTCATTTCATAAACATGGATAAAAGGTTTTAATGATTATTCTTAATCATCCAAATTAGTACGTGCAAAACACAATGAATACAATGAACATTGTCAGCCAAATACAGGTATGCAGCATTACAAAGTATTGTTCAGCTCACTGTTTTGGTTGTACAGCCTGAAGTTTCATTAAGGTGTATTGCTTCCACAGTGTATTTTTCAGCTGCACTGGGTAGATGTTCACAGTAAAATAAATAATCTAATCATTAATTTGATTTTGAGAAGTTTAAACATGAACTTGTTTACTCCCTGATGACCTTACCTGTCATATTCATCTATGACACTGGAGCCAACCATGCAGTCTTTTACTTTTACAGTGTTTACACACCACCATTGCACCATTGTCAGACAGGTTAGTTTTACCTTAACTGATGATGTGTTGCTACAGTGGTAATCTTGTTCATACCAGAGTACATCAGGCTCAGACATTTGGAGGATGTGCTTGGCTGAGGAGCTAATGGTGCAAAGCTACCATCTGCAGGATCGGGACTGATCACTTTTATGTCAGTCCTGAATTCATAGCATGATAGCTTGCCAGTGAAGAGGAGCTTTCATGACTGGGTTTGAGGGCAGCCGGTTGATGATTGCCTGTATCCAAACTTGGATTTACTGCATGCTTATGTAGAACCTGTTGCTAATTACCTTGTAAAACACAGCTATTAACATGTGCTAAAAGGAGATGGCAGATGGATTTGAGGCAGAATATTAATCACCACAATGTGATAAATTTTTCATTTTCATTTTATTGAACTGTGGGAAAAAAGTTGTACATGAATACAAATTAGAAACAGCATTGGGCGTTATGCTTTTTGTAAGACTGGATATTGTTTGGTTGATGAAGGCAAAATCTTTCATTAAGGTGTAACAGGCAAACGAATAAAGTCTCTCACCAGCGATTTAGATTAGTTAACAATTTTTTAGAAGCTGTCTGGTTCTCAGACAAAATTTCCTTTTTCTCATGGATTTTAGTGTATGATATAACAATTTCATATCTAAATGTCTACAATTTACAAGCTATTTATTCATAGTACACCCATCTTTGCATCTATTTATCTTATGGTATAATAATATTGCACCGTTTTTCATTATCTAACAATTTAGAATTCAGAAGAAGGTCTATATAGAGAAGAAGGATTACATTAGAATCACAGCAGTGTTATTTCACCTTGATTCACAAAAATCTATACTGAATCTATAAAGAGCACAACAAGCAAGACCAGCTCCAGATGTTCTATCATGTTGTGATATAACAAAGAAACAATAACGAAGCTAAATTAAACTAAAAAAATACATTTTTATACGAATCTGAGTCATTTTTCCAAAATTCCGGGGTCAAGATGTACTTTAGTCATTTCTGGTTTTAACTTTTTTGGTCTTACAGTAGTAGCAGAATTTAACAAATTTAAGTATCATTCTCAGTTCGGTTAGTTGATACAGCACCAAAGTGTGTGAATGTGTGTGTGAATGGGTGGATGACTGGATATGTAAAGCGCTTTGGGGTCCTTAGGGACTAGTAAAGCGCTATATAAATACAGGCCATTTACCATTTAATACAATTGCTGAGATTTTTAGGTATCTATATTATGTTAGAATAATGTATAAATGACAGAAACAGTATGAAGTCTGTATTTGATTTTATCACAGTCATATAAAATCATTAACTCTTGATCAAATACAGTATGTGAGCAAAATATTACTGAATGCCACTGAAGCATCAACCCTTGTTGTTTCCTGTTAGGGTATAATTTGAGACTTGGTTTCATGCAATAATCTGTGTGACTGCTCGCTTTCAGCTGCACCAAATTAACGTTGCATGTGATCCTCCCACAGTTTCAGCTAGCTGTCACAGCTGTCAGTCAGCCAGACATCCCTCAGTCTGTAGAATACCCAGATGCCAATAGTGAACATCTGACCTAGTTGTACTGACGTAGGAAACAGAGCAGCCTCTTAGTAATACGAAGCCATCAGTTAAAGGAGATGAAGCTTGTCAGAAGAGGAAACAGAAGAATTCCAAAACTCTGTGCGTGTGCTGAATGTTTGTGCATGTGTGTGTCTGTGTGACTCAAGTGGTTGTCAGGTGCAGTTAGAAACTGGTTGCCCTGTCTGAAAGGGAAACATCCATCAACCAACCCTCCTAAGTGAGAGGAAACAAAATGCTATCTCATAACTCCAGACCTGCCATGTTACAGTTTACAACTCAGCGGGGTATGATTGCTCCCAAAATCCAAAACAAATTGTTCTGAATGAAGACTGTATTTAGTATTTTAACAGGACAATCGTCCCTAAAGCATTTTAAGAGCGCTAAAAGAATGTCAGTGATGAATCTTGAACCCGTGGGTTTATTTAAACCACATCAAAACATCTTTTTACTAAATGTTCTAATCTTTAATTAATCCGTTAAAGTCTTATTTTCTTAAAAGAATTAGCAAAATTCATTGTTTGAAATGCTGTTGCTTAGTCCGGATTCTGGTAATGTAATCTGTCTTTATTTTCAACATCCATCATTGTCTATGTGGTGTTATTTTTTTCCCCCCTTCGCGAGTGTAGCAAGTTTCTTTTTCATTTACAAAAAGGGAGCTTTTTATGTTTAAATGAGAGACAACTGCCTTGATAGGATTTCATTTTTCCAGTGTAAATTCTTCCTACTGAAACAGATGGAGCAGGATTTAAACTGGTAGTTTTTATCTTTGTAACTGAGAATCAAGGCTTTCTTACAATGCCAACAATTTTGTTTTCAGTCATGGAGGAAGGGATTTATCTTAAGATGGAGAGAACAATTTCTCTACAGACAGAAGCCTGAATAGACCGCAGTGCCATCTATAATGGAATACCAGTGCACCTTTGGAGATCATCATCAGCAGTGTGTAAAATAGGGGGGGAAAGCTATTTGTGAGCCTGGAGGTCTGGGACCTGATTAACCTGAGTCATCAACCAGAGGGCAGCAGGTCAAACAGGTGGTGGGCAGGGTGCAAGGGGTCACCTGTGATGGCCCTGGTTTTCCTGAGACAGGAGGATCTGGCGATGGCCTCCAGGGGTAGCAGAGGGCAGCCAATGATTTTATGGGGGTATTGCTAATTACCCTCTGTGTACCAAACACCCAGGCAGTAGGAGAGCACGCTCCCCACTGAGAATTGGTAGAAGTCCAGCAGCAGCTTCTGGTCCAGGTTATTGTTCCCAAGGACACAGAGGAAGTACAACTACTGATGGGCCTTCTTAACATTTGTGTTGTGGGTCCAGGTAAGATCAGCAAAGATATGGGTGCCCAGAAACCTGAGGGTGGAGACAGATTCCACCTGTTCTCTGATTATAATGAGTACATGTAGTTCTTTTCTTTTAAGTACATTCAGCTTCAGGTTGTTTTCTCAGCACCAGCGGGACACAATCTCTACCTCTGCTCTGTATGCTGCGTTATCTCCAGAGATGAGCCCAACCACTGTGGTGTCATCGGCACACTTGGTTGAGTGGGTTGGTGTACAGTCATATGTATACAGGGGGTATGGTAGGGGGCCGAGTCGGACTGATTGAGGGGGGTTGGTTAGCAAGCTTGACATGTTGTGCAAAGCTGTGCAGAAATTAAAAAATATAAAAAAAAAGAGCTTGAAAGAGTTCAATGTTGACTTTTCAGCATTATTTAATTTATATTGTAAGGTAGACCCTACAATAATACATTGAGAGAAAAACCCAACAATCATATGACCCCCTACGAGCAAGCACTTTGGTGACAGTGGGAAGGAAAAATTCCCTTTTAACAGGAAGAAACCTCCAACAGGACCAGGCTCAGGGACGGGCAGCTATCTGCCACGACGGGTTGGGGCAAGAACCCCATAATAATTAGGACTAATATTCCTGATTATTAGCAGATATCTTGGCAATCGTGATGATTCACGACCAGCAGAAGCACTTATATATGCTTGGATGGTGGTATATTATGGTGTATAAGAGTATTTAGGAATAGTGAAAGTATGACTTTCATCTGCTCTTTGCTCTTATCGGTTTGTTGGTGGGGTCAAGATCAACCAACCGATTCACGGGGCTTGAAGCATCATTGGCCAGAGTCTGAAGGCGTTTGAGTCCGTGAGGGACATGGGGTCACTGAACAAACTGCTCTCCATCATGGATGACCCATGTCACCCACTCCATTTTAAACTAGTGAGGCAGCAGAGTTCATTCTCCCTCAGACTTATTCAACCCTGCTGCCATAAAAAATGCTTCAGAAAGTCATTCCTATCGTTCTCTTTGAAAGTGTACAGTTACTCTTCCTTCTCTGACAGATGAACACACCTGACAGGTATAAGATTTCCCACACAGAAATGTGTGTGTATTATACCCTCGTACAGCTGTTTCTTAGATTTATAGCATACACTTTATTTGTTAATGCATTTGCACTACTCTGTCTCAGTCTCTCTCCATTTCAGTTTCAGTCTTATTTTTATTTTCATCTTTAACTTAACCTCATTTTTATTTTCTTTTTTTTTTATATGTAAAATTTTACAGCACAAGGCCATCACTATGTCATGGTCCCCGTGCCTGCTCGGCTGGCCCTGTGTGGCTACATGTTATGTTTTGTCTTTTCTCTCTCTCCTCTCTCTCTGCTCGCTGCCTGGGCGGAGCTCATTGTGAGCTCCCGGCCTCCAGCACCTGTAGGCAATCACCTGTGGCTCCTCACCTTGTTTGCTCCCGCTACTTAAGGCAGTGACTGAGAGCACCTCGCCGCTGGACTATTGAATAACGCTCGTCAGTGCTACTTTAGCCTCAGCCAGTTTTGAGCTCTGTCCGTGAAAGTTCCGTGCTAACCCTTGTTCTCTGTATGCAGATTTCTCGTGTTTGGTTTGGAGACTCTGGACGCTTTTCCCGACCCCGCTCTGCACCCCTGGGAACCCTGGCCCCCTTCTCCTTCACCTGTATATAGTGCACCTGGAGTGTGAGTGTGTAAATAAACCTGTTTTTCTGAGATTTCAGTCTGCGCCGAGTCCTCCCTGCTCCTCCGTGACACACTATGCACCTGTGGCACTTTTACTAGTTTGTTTAATTACTGGAAATTGTACTGTTTTTAATCTTTATCCTGCTGCTATAACAAAATAATTTCCTCTGTGGGATCAAGTATCTACCTACCTATCTATGATTTTCTTAAAAAAGAAAACCATCAAACTATTTTGTGAAATAGGTAGAATGGGTGGGATGTGGTGATCTTAAAAATATAAAGGAAAATGATGGTGCATTAGTAAAGCAGTTGGTTAAAGTTAGTGACAAAATAAGCTATTTCTTGGAGAGGCTAAATCTAAAAATGTTGTTTAACTTGCCTGTTTGTTTTTTTTTAAACTAAAAATGACAGGAGTTCATAGCCACTCTTCATCATCAAGGTTTTCTTTTTGTATGTGATGAATCTTTTTAAAACTGCAATGTAACTCCACATCTCATTGTACAAGATGGGTAGGTAAAAGAAAGGTTATATGTGAAAAGTGATAAATCACTTGTTTACTTGCTAATGCTAGCTGTTTCTACAAATGCATAGATCCTAACAGCAAGGTTTATCTTAGCCACAATCTGCATGTGCAAAAACAAACAAAACAAAACTAGTCTCACAGCTTGATAAGGCCCATCCATTTTAAATGTGACACCAGACAAACCCATAAGATTAATAGATTCACAGTTTACACGTATCCTTTAATTAACTACCAAAAAAGTGAGAAGCTTTATAACAGAATGCCATTTGACATGAGAGTGATTTCTTTACTACTTTAACTTGGGTTGGAATTAAACAATATTTAGAATTCATGTGACAAGCACCACTGTGTGACGATAACTGCTAAAGAGTAGTAAAATAGTGATTGCCAAACAGTATCTTTGCTTTTAAATGCCCAGCCCTCGTGGAGATGCTGCACGGCACAACAAGAATGTAAAGGCTGCTACCCTAATCGGGGTGGCAGTTCCTATAAAACTGGAAAAGTGCCTGTAAAATGACAAATAAGACATTGATCGTTAGGGGATCATTGTGTGCACGTTTGTTCTGATTCCTGTGAATTGTGGAGAGGCAGCAATGGATGCCACACCAAGGTCATTGATCTTTTGCCCAAATTAGGTCAAAACAGCACCAGAGGACAGTGTATATTGGGAAACAGCTGAGCACATGGAGTTATGAAGATGGTGAGTGGAAGTTGGAAATGAAGTTTAACTAGTGAACACACACACACAGCATTAGTACAAGGTTAAAATTTTACGGACTATTTGTTGGCTAAATGCAATCTCCATAGGTCCTTTGGCAGACTGCCTGGATTTTTCCAAAAGCAAAACTTACTCTTTTGAGATTTCTGATTTTGTAAACATAATTCACAGAGACCTTTAGAGGTCCTTATACTCTGAGTCAGTCTAGCCATTTACTCAGCTTTGGGGCTTTAAACTAAGCACACATAAGCTTTTCAGAATTTACAGGCATACAAATGGTATCAAAAGCATCTAACACAACTAAGGTACCTAACACAAACTGCATCTGTGCTTACTCTTTGAAAGACTAATCACTCAAACCTTACAAAAAATTATTTTCAGGGAATTTGCTGCTTTTTTTTTTGACAAACATCCCAGTTCAAAGAGTATCTCCAAACTTTTTTCTAACTCTCCAAGTAGATAAAATATTTGACTTTGAAAAATCCAGCCATTCAATTAATTGCGCATGGTGAATACTAGTATCTCAAAGAGCAAAATAAACTGTCTTTGAAGCTCAACTCAGTTGCTCATGACATCCAATTAGAACGCACAAACTTGCAGAATTGGATTTCATGAGGTCACAACATATTTTAATATCCAAAGGTTTCTAAAATCTGCTTACCTAAGTAGTTTAATGTCTGTTTGAGACCAAAACGAGGGAGAAACGATTGCATGTGTCAAGCCTTGCAGCAGAGCAGTAGTTCTGCTTGAACACACAAAAATCAACACAGGGAGGGTCAGATTAGGACAAAGTACAAGCTGGAGACACCACCTGCCTGGTGTCCACTTTCTGCCCGACTCCTGTTGGCCTGACGTGTTTTGTACTGCCACATAAAGCAGCTCAATTTAATCCAAATCCACAACAAATGCCCCAGGACAGGAAGAGACTGCAGCCAGGAGGTGACAAGGAGGTTTAGGTCATGCTGATTTGACACCTGCCGTCGAGCCGCAGTCTACCCCGGTGATATTTTTGCTCTTACATCGGTGTACATCTCTAAGAACACTACAGAAAAAAACAACACTGAATTTCTTTAGTAAAGGTTGACCCCACTCTGGGCTGTGGACATTAGCTACAATTCCCTGTGACAGAAAAATCACAAACAAGTGCACAGTGATTACTGTCTTTGGAGCTGAATTATAGTTCACACACACTACCAGTTGTATTGACAGATTTGACTCTGGCAGTGCATAAAAGCACGTCAAGCAGCTTTATGAGCCTGACCATAAACAGATGGTCTATTGATTTAACTTTAATCAAAATTTCCAAACAGAAATCCTGAAGGTCATCCCGAAATTGAAACTGCCTTAAAATAACCAAGGGGGAAAAAATGGCATTCAAAGTGTGTGTGTGTGTGTGTGTGTGTGTGTGTGTGTGTGTGTGTGTGTGTGTGTGTGTGCGCAACATTATAAAGACATATGGCAACTATGTTTAGGAAGAAAGCAATGTTGCGTAAACTGACTTCAATTAGGTTTCCTGACCTTCACTAAATGTAGCCTTTACAGCAAGAGTGCCCATGTGGATGCTAAGGGCGAGTGACACTGCAAACTCGGCATGAAAGCCTGGAGCACACAAGGACTGAGATACTGACACTCACACTTTATTCTTTGCATTGTTCGTGGTGAGATTGATTGTGAAAGCTTAATGAGCATGTTGGTGCATAATAATAGCCTTGTAAACACAGGGATGTGAAGTGTATGGTGTCCCTCCCCCTTCCATCCTGCGCCGTGTACCTGGTGTCAACAGGATGACGGAGGTGACGATCAGCGAACAGATGACCAGAATGACAAGAAGGGCGATCGCTATTCCCTTCCAGTTCCTCTGCGGAGGGTTACTGCCCACCAGCTCCTACAGAGACAGACAGAGAGAATAAATGGTCAGGATAAAGACTATTCTGGGAGGGATTCAGAGCACAGTTTATCAACACAGGTTGGGAACATAACAAAAGTAAAAATCAAAAAGAACAGTATGAGAAAGAAGGAAACACTAGATAAGAAGCACCTAGGAAAGAAAGGAATCAGAGAAGTATAAAAGGCAAAGTCGCGGAAATAAAGGATAGGGGTGTTAGTCAAGGACGAATGTGAGTCAGTGAGTCGCAGCCTCTCGGATCTCAAGGAGAGCCGCAGCAGCAACAGCAGCAGGAGGAAGAGGAGGGGGGAGAATTCTTAATGAGCCGAGCATCAGCGGCCATCACGCGCAAACGAATGTGACAGATAAAAATGGAGCCCATGACACGTTGGCGAATTGCATGCTCGACAAAAGCACGGAGAGAAGCTTTGGGGTTGGGAAAAGGAGTCTGAGTTATGAGGAACCTTGAGGTAATTTTTCCCTTTTTTCACCTTCTCCGTTTTGTTTGACCTACAAATCCAGAAACAAAGATATTTTTAATGCTACTGAACTGAGTGAAAGCCAAATTCTAAGGAATTACTATGGCTCCATATAAAGTATCACTGCAGGATATAAAAAGGAAATAACACAGGCAAAGCTGCTCTAGGCTTTGTGTCCTTGCCCAGATGCAATAATGAGCAAACCATGTGAAATTCATTTGACACATAGTCATGTGCAGCAGGTAGCCACATACAGCAAAAAAATAATAATAACAGAAACAGAAGAGGACCAGCCACACATCTCTGTGAGAAAGAACAACCCTAGCCTGACCATCACTCGCTGTCTGAACGTAGAACTTTCGATCCGTGATGCTGTTAAACACGGCAGTTATTTTCAGATATTTATTGACTCTTTCCACACATTTTTCTCTCAAATCCAAGAGTCTGCCGTCCATCTCAATAAATGGACCAAGGGTCACCTCTTTTCCCATCTGAAGATTTGCAGAGATGTGGGTAAAAGAGGGGCAGTGGACTGCAGATGAACCCTCCTCAGAAAGGCAGAAAATGAAGCTCGAAGTCTGTCATCAAAGCAGACTGCTTTTTTGGTCTGACCAGTAGGAATATACTGCATCTGACTATTCATTTATTTATTTAGTTGGCTGACAGAAGATTGTGCTGTTGCATTTTGAAATTATTTCTTGTTAAATATTGAAGTTGGCAGGCCTGGCCGAATGACGCTGTGTGAAAGAGGGATTTATTTCTGGCATGTTAAAAATAGCAATTATCACTTTGTATTGCTACCTTTGATTGCATCCCATGTGTCTACAAAAGAAAGCACGAGACTGAGAATACTGCTCAACTTTATTTATTCAATTTTAATAAAGAGGTTAACATATTCTCGTGCAGTGCTTCAAGGTCAATTTTTTTTTGTAAACTCATTCTTACTCTATAAAAGCCCACTGTGGGGAAAATGCAACCGTTTTAACCACCAATACCAATACACATTCCAGGAATCAGGATCCAGGAATGTGTTTCAGGAAGCACGTTCTCGGCATGATCAGCAGATCATGAGTGGATCACTAACTAAAAATAAACTACATTGTTCTGATACATTGCCGGAGCAATCTTTGAACAGTACAGCTTTTCCCAGACTAGCATCCTTGAATTAAGTGCCACATGGCATAAACTACACAAATCCATGCCTAATTAGCATAACATACTCTCAACCTCCTGTTTTTTAAATTTTGTATTTTTCCCCCTTCCCCATTAATATATATATACATTTTTTAGAAAGCCGAGGTCAGTTTCCTGAGCCCGATAACTGCCATACCTGTAAAATAAAGAATGAATAAATTGAATCTGTCTGGCAAAATGAATCAGGCTTAAGGATCTGAAAAGCAACACTTCATGCTACAATCTAAAGAAACAAAGTCATTGACATCTACAAGGTTGCAAACCGATTTCTAAGGCTTTGGTACTGCTGCAAACCATGGTGAGAGACATTAACCACAAATGGAGAAAACTTTAAACAGTGATGATCCTTCCTAAGATTGACTGACCCATCCACTAGGTGACAAAAGAATCTAGAGGAGCATCTAAAGAACTATAAGCCTTCATTTCCTTCATTTCAACTGAGTGTTCCTGATTTAACAATGAAAAGATAAAAACCACTGCTAACCAATAAGACTTTTGAGAAAAAAATTTCTGTGGACTGACAAAACAGGAGTTAAACATTTTTAGAAGGTTTACATCTGGCATAATGCTAACACAGTATTTTATGTGATGAACATATCAACAGTCAGTCATGGTAGTGGTATGGTGAAATGGACTGCTGAGCTGCCTCACACCCTGATTATATCAAACTATGAATTCTGCTCAAGTAAATCCTGAAGAAGAATGTCTGGCCATCAGCTCGTGCCCTGAAGCTCAAACTATGCAGCAGGACAATGTCCCAAAACACACCAGCAAGTCCAACTCTGAGTGGCTCATTGGCTTAGTCAAAGTAAGTACTTAACTCTGATTTAGATGGTTCGACATGGCCTTAAACAGGCCAATTATGCTCAAAAATCATTCAGTTTGGTCAAATTAAAAATTAATTCTATAAGGAAGATTTGGGGAAAGAAAATGCTCCATAGTAATGTGAAAGACTCATTGCCAGTTAACATTAATTCTAGATTGCAGTTCTTACTGCCAAGGTTGGCACAACCAGTTGCTAAGTTTTGGCAAGATTTTTTCACACTGGACCAGGTAGGCTTTGATCATGTTTTTTCCCTTACTTGAAATAAATGAAATGATCATTTAAAAAATGTAAATTTAAAAATGTCCTTGGGTTATCTTTGCCTAGTATAAAAATCTCTTTAATGATATGAACTATTTAAGTGTGACACATTTTGTCTGTTACATTTTGTGTGAACTCATACATGTTGGAGAAAGAAACTAAGGCAATTCAGAAATTAAAGCATCTGAAAAGAAAAAAAAAACATATGGGTGAATGACTTTTAAGCCCAAGTTTTCACACATCAGCACTGAATAGTGTGGCTAGCACATAGAAAGACCAGTGCCAAAACCACAGCCAAAAGGGACTCTGCAGGAAGGGTCCAAAGCCCAAAGCTACTGATGGAGGATTAATAAGTTCTTAATTAGTTTATAGAGGATAAAAGAGGGAAGCAGAGCATGTGCTTTGGGCACCTGTGGCTGCAGCCTTAATGAATACATGCGAAAGGCTTTAATGAAGCTGAATGGCTGAGCTATGAAAAAAAACCTTTTAGTGACCTCGTTCCCACCTTAATTGAAAAGAGCCCAAGACATCATTAGCCTGCAGATAAGAGCAATCAGAGCTATTTACCACACTTCCCATTACCCACATTCATTAAAAAAAGGAACCAGTTAGTTAGCTGCATGGCCAATTGATGGTCACAAGGAAGAACACCTCAAGCAGATTCAAGTAAAAAAGTTCTTAAAGCTTTAAACTTCCCACACTACCCACATAACATTTATGCTCTGCTAATGTTATGTCTATCAGGTCTTATAGTTTGTATTAATTTAGTGAGATTAAACATAGAGGATATAGATTTAAGAAATTGAAAATGACTAACTTTTGGTTGCTGGATTGACTACTAACCACCAATCATCATGGTAAATTGAAGTTCTGGATCTGCCTACTCTGCAGGAACTACCACAAAGGTGGTTTAAGATACTTTAAAGGTCTGTAGTTGACAATAAAATGAATGCTGAGATTGAAGAATAATAACTAACACAATAAAGAGTTAACCGTTATAGCTTTCATGTATGCATGTAAGACATGTCTTGAAATCAAGAAAGAATAAATGACATTTCAAGCTCCAGTCACCTATGCCAAAGATTCACTATTTACAGTAGAAATTCACAGACATTTGGAGTGCTTATAGAATCTGAGCAGCAACAGAGCTTCTGCATTAGAGAAGCAGCAGCGAAACGGTAGGGTGACAGATGAAAGCTGATCGTCTAATGTAGACACAACTTCAGCGAATCTGTGGTGCGACAAAGGTGACTGGAAGCTTTTTTTCTTTCAACAAACAGAACCAACAAACATGCCCAGCCATGAGCTCAGTTGGTTTTGTTGTGGAGAGATTATTTCAGATATCCAGCGATGAGCATAATGCTGTGGGCTGCGAGCTGACAGTCTACAGTGTGATTTATTTTGTCTAATTCAGCGCTGAGCCATCTCTCTGGAACAATCTATTTTTTCAGCAGAAATGAAAATCCTATTGGAGATTTTACAAGAGTGGCACAAAGCCCACTGCTGATTTTTGTGGTCGATACAGCATGTGACTGAGTACGATTTACAATACGGTGACAAAATTGAAGGAAAATTGCTCTATAGAGTGCAACCACTCACATGCAATAATGGAATGTAAAGCGAACACAGCAGAGCCCTCAATCTGTGTAATGCACATTAAAGGAAAAGACAAATCCTCATGCATTGCTAAGTAATAACTGTTTATGTGTTATATGCAAATGGTTCGGCAGTGTAGATAAAGCAATCTAAAGCTGGGGATGATTCCATCACAGCATTAACAGCTTTATCTATGTGACTGTAAGCATTTACAGAAATCCAGCCCGGAGGGCAACCTAACCTGAAGTGGATCGCTTTGCTGAAAGGGCTACGGCATGACTCACTCTCTGTAGCTCTGTAGCCAAAGCGATTTGGAAAAGGTAAAGGGCTTATCTAAATGTCCATGCAGTTCTGTTATCTCTTCTACAAGGATCAGTACAGCTGCTGCTCAGAGAAGCATCAAATGTCACAGTGTATCTTTAACCAATAACTCATTTTCATGTGTAAAGTTTATATTCAAACTCACTCAACCTTTCCAAGTGTGATGTTAGGAAAAGTTTTATCAAGTTTTATCACCATGTCAACTTTAGTCCAAGTCCAAGATTGACAGTCAGTGTTTGTATCTTCACCACTGTCAAGATTAAGTAAGTTCAGCAAGCTGTCCAGTAACAGCAAATGTTCACTACTAGTCCGACAGCACAAGCTAAGAGCCAAAACAGGAATCTTGAAGCATGCAGCAGCCGAAATAACTGTTACAATGACTAATGACTCAACCAGTATTTCCATATAGATCAACATACCTATGGGAATGACATTGAAAACTATGCATCAATGAGAGCAAAATCTTGCTAGCAAAGCTAACTGTGAGAATGCAGTATTCTTGTATTGAACTGGAACTTGCTTGGGGTGAAGCAGAGTAATAATCAAAGAACACATTATTAAGCCAAAAAGAGCAAGGACAGAAACCTCACTGGGAATTTGTGTCAATTTTTTTTTGCTCTTTCTGTGCTCAGAGGGAATAATGGTAATCACTTATTCAGGGTGCAGACACAGGACAAAACCTTGTCTAACCTTCCCGATCAGGCCTCTGTGATCTGTAATTATCATAATGATTGGACTAATTACCTAGGCCTTATGTGCTAAAGTAATAGCGAGAAGAGTGGGGGAGAGAGATGAGGTATAAAATGCACAGCAAGGAGAAAGGCATCAGAGCTTGCAGGAAAAGTAAATAAATAAAATGTTGGGAGGTACAGGAGAGAGTTCACTGACAGGAAAGCTTGAAGCGTGACCAAAACATGACAGAGAGACGCTGTGGATGGATCCAGGTCCAAACTCGAATAAAAACAGATTCCTGATGTGTTCTAGTCCTCTGTAACTGTCATGTTTGAATCGGCAGAGCATGCACAGACATTATGAGTTTTGAGTCAACCCCGACAGTGCATAACACAACACTATGTCAGTGTTCCTTGAAGTAAACAAACGGAAAAATCGACATAGCTTTTGAGCAGTCACAAAATGAACAACTATTTGATTTGAAGTATGCTTGAAAAGGCAAAATAAGATACATTTAGCTGCTTTTCCTTCAATTTTTTCTCACTACTGAAAGTAGTGGTATGCAATTTGAAGTCCTAAACCTTCAGGACCACTGACGAGGCAGGTCAAGTGGGGGTATCCTTAATAGTCTTGTTTTATAAAAATTAACTGCATAAATGAACTTTGAACCACACAAAGCTAATTTAGTGGCTCCTACAATAAAAATGTACTCAGCTGGAAATGAAAATAATGGCTCCTATCTTTGGATGAAGAGCTCTTTAGTCACAAGACATCAACTTCCGTTGAGCTCATTTGAGTTTTACAACAAACCTGACTTATTTTAAGAGGACCTTTCAGGTTAGTTTCCATATTGACTTTTTAGAAACATTGAAAGTGTTGACAAAGTAACAGTCATAATGCCCAAACCAGCAATCATCTAAGAAAGAACAGACCATTAAAAATGTTCTAAATAATGAGAAATTGCTCAATTCATTTGATGCTATGTCAGACGAGACGATTTGGCTCATCTCCTTTTGCTGCTTTAATAGCTCTAACTATATTGTATTGGGCATGGCTACATGTATTCTCCCTCAGGACAAAATGATAATGCCTCCAGCATTAGTGACAGTATAGTTAATTAATTCTGATTCTGAACAAACACAGTGATGTGCAGGAGTGTATCTGTCAACCAAAGTCTTGTGTACTGCTATTGCTGCATGCACAGTTTCTGTATTTTAATTCAGATGTTTATTGCAACACACATCATCTTCCAGCATAAATCTTAGATCACTTATAACACCATGGGAAAAGGAGTTCTTGAGTCCCTTTGAGCCCTTGTACAGACAGTCTTAGAGATGGTTGTGGCTAAAACCTAAAAGTACAGGATGATGCTGTCATGAGTTAATCAGGATTGAGACAGTCAGCACTTAGCTTATATGGAGACTGTATCCAGGTGTCTGTATCCACGTAATGCAATTCACATGAAATTTGAGAATTTCACTCACTAAAACAGAAGTGCAGACTTCCTGGAAAGACTATCACTCAAATTAACCTCAAGACCATTGCTCAGATAATTGGACTGAAAATGCTGTAATGCCTTCTTTAAGTTCTTTTGCATTCCCTTAGTCCACTTTGGGGAACATAACATTGGGGGTTTGCCCAGGATTTAACCAAAAAATGAAAGAAAAAAACATTGTCTAAATGTTCCAGTTTGCCTTGATGCATTTAAAAAAAAAAAAAATAAAACGACACAGTCAGAAGGTACCATAAATTAGCTGGGGGGATGTATAGCATGCCAACAATCTGTCATTTACATCAGACACAGTCCAAAGAATGCATAATATTGAGCCTAAACACAATATAAATAAGTGAGCTATTCACATCTATATAGTTGTCACAGCGAACAAGGTGAGAAATTAGCTGAAAAGATCGAAACATAAACAAAAATAAAAAGTTTCTAGTCTTTTATAAAATGATTCTTTCTACAGTAAAGTTAGTCAGGTCGTGCAGTGACAGCAGGGCGGACAGGAAACATGTTTGGCTTTGATTAAATAAAACTGCAGCACAAGTTATGTGCCACAGCTTTGACTGCAAGTGATGGAGATTAGGGTCAGAAAGCACAGAAAGAAATGGATTAGATTAGGTCATATAATGACATGCACTAATAAAACCATATAATCGCATAATGCAGCACAAAGTAAAGGACATTAATGCAGATTATTTTGTAATATTTACTTGCTTTATGATTATTAGGTAGTTGTTTCAATTTATTTTACAAACCTAATTTTTTTCATGCAAACAAAGACTAATAGGTGTCATTTCAGACCAGTTTCATAGTGCAGAGGCATGATTTAAACTTCAAACAGAGGGATTTTGAATCTCTCCTCCTTTCATCTTCCTCAAGCGGACTTCATTTTCAACTGTCTAGCATGTGCGTGTGTGTGTATGTTCTTCTTGAGTTTCTTCCGCCTGGCTTGTTTGATTTGCGAGTGAATCTCTTCCAGTCCATTAAAGAGATGCTGGGAGGGCGCCACTGCCAGCTGACCTCTCTCTGCAGAGTTTGCTTTAAATCACATCTCTGTAGAATAACACAGAAACACACTGCCGCAGGACGAGTCAGTGTATATGACATAGGGCTGCCATAAAAATTTGAAAATACATAGAATGTATATATAAGATCGGTTCAGTCTCCATGACGGTACCTGTGGTTTTGTGAAGGTATATTCTCAAGCTTCAACTTCAGCATTTTGGCCTGACCATATTTAGACAAGAGGTTAAGAATGCTAATTTATCAGCTAATGCACAGATATTTCAATAAAACATGGATACCTGCCACATACGCTCTTAACAGCTGTTAAGAAAAGGTAATTTGCCATATAGACTAAAACCTTTTCTGAACCAAACTGTAAATATGTTGCTCAGCTGTATAGTTGGTTATGTCAATGATTGATTTGTTTATGAAGTGGCCAAGGGCACCTACACATTGGCTTCATTTAAAAAGGAACCTGAACACTCCTCATTTGAAATCTCATTTAGTTCGCCAACCATACCCTGGAACTCGTACACGTGTTTTAAAATATGATTTCTGCTGCAGCCATAGACAAAATGTCCTTTTAACATGCAAGCGCACATTCTGAAGAAGAAGCAATTACTCGCATCTATTCTGTAATATTTTCCTCATCGCCATGGAAACAGAGTACGAGTGAATCAGGTTATTATCCCTATAGCTAAAGCTCCTCTGCATAGTATACACACATCATGATATGGCTAAACAAGTGATGAGGCACACACATGAGGGAATAGCCCTTCTTGCTTGCCTCTCATATATAATGCATGAGGGCAAAAGTCTATTTGTCAGTCTCAACGCACGTCTTCTTTAGGAAACAAGAACAGCAAAGAACACAAGCAGAGTTTCTCCTCATTTCATCACTTTTTCCTGTGGCAGCATGTGTCTACAGATCTGTCAGGGGAGGCAAAATGTACCTGCCGAATGAAAAGGTTTACCTTCATCTCTTAACTTCAGCAGTGCCACAAGTACATGTTAAAGATAAATGAATTTCAGTGGAGGAAAAATAAAAGTCTGGCCTGACTATTCTAATAGTAGAACATTGGGCATTGTGGTCATTCTTCCAAAATTCTATGTTACTACTGCTTTAATGACTGATGCCTATTCAAAGCTACCCCTGGGAAATGTTCCAGCATAACATTAGCTAAGTATGTGAAGGAAGCTGTACCCTTGCATGCAAATGTGTGATGTGCTGACTCCAAACCTTCTGAGGTAAATTGGATCTGTATGGATTATGAGTGACAAACTCCGAAATAAGGCGTGTAGCTGACATTTGTTCCATTATCTGTATTTTGTTACTACATTTGAGACAGCAAGCCTCATGTGTTAAATAAAAGCAAATCCCAGTTAATGTGTATTCAGAACATGTTACTGCTATAAGGAGTTTATTTTTTTTATAAATCATTGATTACCGTAATTGTCGGGCTATAAGCCGCTACTTTTTGCACAAGCTTTGAACCCTGCGGCTTTTAGTCAGGTGCGGCTTTTCTATGGATTGTCCATGATTTTTGTGATATCGTAAGAGGATTTGTTTTGTTTGTTCCGCTGTTGTACGGCACTACGTTGCCTGGTGGAAGGATCGGGGTTCAAGAGTGGTATGTTGGTCACATGTCCGTCCGCCAGGCAACGTAGTGCCGTACGAAGTAGCGTGAAAAACAAACAGCGTGGAAAAGTGTGAAAACATCCACGATCACCAATGGATTTCGAAGGGCTGGACTGCTGCACGATGGAGAGGAGGACACCGCCACGGCCCTTCTGAGGGTGTTCGACTCTGACAACGAGGATTTCTTTGGTTTTGAAAGTGACAACGAAGGAAAGAAGCTGAGAGTGGATGACGAAGCCACCCTGAGCCTGCTCGTTTCCGACACTGGAGAAGAGGACTTTGGTGGTTTTAGTGCGCAGGAAGAAGAGAAAGATGGTGGTGAATGACTGACTTTTCTTCTTGTTAAAGCCGTGTCACTGCACCTGAGCCTAAAAGGTAGTCTGAATCTATTTTTCTGGTGTGCTGTAGGTTACTGTTATGTACTACATGTGCAAATATGTACCCATAACTTGTTTTTCAAAATATTAATAAAAGTGATGTGTCTCCAAACAGCCGTCTCTTTCCTGACAATTCCCTTTGTGCATATTCTCTTACATATGATAAGTCAACATTGAAACACCTGCGGCTTTTAGTCAGGTGCGGCTAATGTATGTACAAAACAGGATTTTCCCCTGATTTTAGCTTGTGCGGCTAATATTCAGGTGCGCTTTGTAGTCCGGGAAATACGGCAATTCTTGTTGTCACAGAATGTACACGCAGTTCTGCTATTGTATGCAATTACTAAATTTAGTTCAGTTGCACAAAGAGTTGCTGTGACCATGTCACCGCCAGCCATCTATGTGCTTAATTGGCAAAACTAAATATGAACTAAATATTGTCACCACTAAATTCCTGAAAAAAAATTATTTACTTATAAAAAGGCCCATGTGTCACAGATCGGATAAAAGCCTATATATGCCACACACACGCACACACACACACACACACACACACACACGAACACGAAAACTGGGTAGACTAGTTCTTTGTCTTTTTAGTTATCCTGTGGGGACTAGACACACATTCTTCAAAAGGTTACAGCACATAAAATAAATGTCTAAATGAAAGCCTGTGTCCTAATGGTTGAGGACACAGAGCAGAACTCCTTTTCTACTATACACACTATTTACAGCATGTTTCCTGCCATTTAGAGTCGAACTAGTTTCTATATTCACCTCTTGATTTCGCCATGCATCTTTCTTCAGCTCTGTGTTTATGGAAAGGGGGTGGGGGATGGGGGTACACAGAACAAAGCTGAGCAGAGGAGAAGCCTAATAAAACAAAACAAGCAAAAAGAAATTACCAGCAAATATCAAACCAGAAAGTCTATGATGCAGTAACTCGTGCATCTCAGAATTCATCATAATTCACAGGTTACTGTCCATATAACAGTAACAAAGTGACACTGATCTTAAGTAAAATTTGGGTGAAGACCCATTAGCTAGTCTAGTGCACTAGACTCCCATCAGTCTTCTGTCAAAGACCAGAACTTTACCCCCCCTAAAAAAAGAAAGAAAAAAAATTGCTAGCCTCACAACTTTCCAACCTCCGTGCTTTGTTAACTGTCTAAGGACAGGTTTATGAAAATTGACAGAATGCTTTGAAATCCCAATGACTTCTAGTCATGCAGAGTTAAACCTGCTTCCAGAGACAATACCCAATTGTGGCTACAAGATGGTGGAAATGTAAACAATGGGTGGAAGCGACAAAATTATATCTGTGATTAACCTTTGTAGGTTTTAAATGATGTCTCTTGTTAGACTTCACTGGACTCAACACTGACTGTCCACTTGGCACTGCCCAGATGGACTGTGTGAGGATGGTCTTTGAAGAGTATTCAAGTAGTGAATACCTTACATTTCAAGATTTGATGAGATTTTTGGCAACTACAACTACTTGGTTAAGGTCAAGATCTGTGCACAAAGAAGGTCATTCACTTCTTGCCCTTTGCTTGGTAACTGGTTGTCAGTTGAGAGAAAACAGTCTTGAGTCTTGTTGCCTTTGTAACATTTACCACCTTACCACATGTCAATCAGCAATGTCCTTCACTTTCATTGGTAGTCACCTCAATCACTTGCTCTAAAGTTTAACCAGATACCTGAAACTTCATTCCTTTGTCTCTCGAAGTTGGTTAATAACATTGGTTTCCCATGACTTTTGGTTGTTGTGTTCCTGCTGACGACTTTCAAGGCCTGCAGTCCACAAGAGGTGGGTTTTTGTCAGTCTACAGAGAAAGCACTATATTTCAAAGGAACCAGTGACAGTACAAGCTTTCTAATGTTATACTATATTCTTCTTTCCATCAATAACATGCTATCCTACAGGAAAACAAGCAACTCCATACAGAGGTCTGCCACTGAAAATATCTGGTCACTTAACACTCTGTGCCTGTTCACCAGCAACTCGAGTTTTATGAGATGCAGTTTTGTTGCTCAGGCTCACTTAAGTGTTTTGCATGGAATGCTCCCAGCTGCAAAGTAACTACAAAATCATCTGAGCTGCTGTGTGGAAGGAGGTTAGTGGAGAATACAAAAAAAAACAGAGGAAGGGAAGAAAAAAGAAAGCTGGATGGGAAGGTTTCACTGCAGAACACTGCATGTCCCCTCAGCCCACACCCAGAAAGATTAGTATTCAGTGCAACCAGGCAGCACAGCCAGTGCATCTCTCAACAACATTAAGAATTGAAAAGTATCTTTTCTATTGTTCTTATCTATCAGCCTTCATTCTATAATGCACACTTGTCCTGCTACTCTGGCAAAATAAATTGCCATCATGGAAACAATATGCACCGACAGACGCGCTCGCTTTCTCGAAATGAAATGCCCCTCAACCCACTGCTTCCAGGCGTAGGGGTCTAATAAAAAGAGGCTGCTGCTTTGTTGATGTTTACCCAGGCTAATGTATTCTGGCCTGCTGTTTTTTTTTATCAGTTTGCAAAGTAAAATATGAACATTCATGTAGAAAGAATAGACTTCCTTCCTCCTTTATTGGCATAATGTTTGGCTGAAGTGTTCTCATGATGAAGAATGTCTCACGCTCAAGTGTGGTCTTCTTTTTTGGAAGAAAAAATAAAATAACCTGCATTCACCTCTCTTCTTGCTGAAATTAAAAAAAAAATCTGATTGGGAGAGCTTCTATGCTTGCAAATACAGACAGTGTTTCTCTGGGTGAGAGAGGGCGACAATGATGGGTATGATCATGTACCAGCAATGCTGACTCCACAGTGGAAGTTCAAGTGCATACAGTGAGTTATAGATATCGGCCTCAATAAAACAGCAAAAAATAAGTAAATCTCATTAAAAATAATATATTTTAACAGGGTTGTGAGGCTGTGATGGATCCCACATAACTGCATAGTTCGTTTGAATCTGTCTAGTTTGTTTGCATTCCCTTGTGTTGTGTTACCGTGGTGACTCTGTCAAAGTTTAAAAATAATTCATTGCTTACCCTCCATCTGGCCACCTGTTGTTATTACCACAACCCAGTTGTTCATGCTATTCAGCTGAGAATGGAAGAGCATGCTTTGCATGTAAGAGTGGCCACTGAATGATTTAACAGGGTTGTGAGACTATTTGTTTCATAATTACTGGCCAGTGTATGTGCACTCAACATTCATCATATAGCTGAATATTACATAAGTCCTTATTCAATTCAATGGAGCATGTCTATGCTACAAGTGTAATGAACTGTAAGGCTTAAACATCTTGTTTAATTTTGTTGGCACACTTGAATCATAGGTTTTGACAGCAGGGATTTTTATCATTAACTTAATCAGGAATTACTGCCAACAATCAAAAAATATGTTTTCCATGTTTTGTTTTGGAAGGAATAAATGTTGCATAAATCAGACTTCGAATAATACAAACAACACCTCTGCAAAAACCTTTAGAATATGGAAAGGCGTAAAAAGGAAATTCTGGTGTACATAATTGATACTGACGTGAGGATATCTGGCTGACAGGGAAAACTCATTATTTGAAAAAAGACTTCACAAAAACACTTTTCCATTAATACATTAAGAAGATGAAGTGTCCTGAAATTTCAAGATATGCAAAAGAGGTGACTAAATATGCACTAATTTGCATAAATGTCTAACAGGCAGAGTGGAGTCAAATATGTGTATTTTAAACATTTTTAACTTCTCTGATGATCCACAGTTGCACCCTAGTCAGATACATCAATAATTCACAGCCAATATCAGCTGTCCTCAGAAAATGCCTATTGTAGTTTTCAATTTAGTTACAATTTTGTCATAAACGGTAAACAGAATACAGGTGGTGTGTGTGCTACTAAGGTATTACATGATATTCAGAATGGGGTTTTTACAATTAAGTTAATAGTCTTATTACGCTTTCAACTAAAGCACAGAATTATCCGATGTGTGAAATAGTTGCTATGTAGCTCATACATCTTGTGTAAGCAGAGTGAGGAACTAAACTAAAATGTAAATATGTAAGTAACTTCCATATATAAGTAAATATGTGATGAAAACAGCAAGACAACCTAAATCTGTCTACTTACCGCCCGTCACTCTCAGTGATGCAACAGAGGGCATCCATGAAAAACAAAATGAGAGTCAGCAAATAAAAGCCTTCCAGGACAAACTATCCATTACATTAACCACTGCTGGCACCAATGGTCCTATCCAGGAGATGCTGACTGTTACAAAATGTGAGAAAAAAGGATTGGCTAATAACAACATGGCTGGTGGCTAAACTAGGCTAATGGCACTTATGGTGTGTGAGATTCCATGTCTGTATCTTTTTAGGCAGCATGTCTTTATTATTAAGCAAAAGGCAAAGTACAGCATCCAATTCAAGACATTAATATTTTGTCTGGAAAGTGGGAGAGAGAATGCACATATAGAAAATGTTTAATTTAAATATTTACAAAGACAAAGTCAGATTAACGAGCCATGCTGAGTTTTTTGTGTTTGCTTTTCTGCTTGTTCAGTAAATGTGGATTTCTTTACAGTTCTATTCAAAGCAAACACACTAAAACTACAGTTTTCTTCAGATGTAATCAAGGGTGGGAAAAAAAAAATCACCAGCCAGCAATCCTCAGTGCCTGCAGTCTTTATAGATGCAAGCTCACTCCATGTCAGGATGCATGTTGTTTGAAGGTAGCAAGCTCATCGAGCATGAACTTGACCATAGTCCTGGGATTGAGAGCAGGACTATCGATACTTTTAATCCTTCCATAGGGTAAAAAGTTGCGTAGTCTTGTTGTTTTCACACATAAAAAAAGAACGTGCAAATGAAATTATTTGGCTTTTTAAGCATATTTTTATCACAAGCAACCTGGTACATAGAAGTCACGCCTTTCGTCCATTAAATAAAGTTTCAAACTAGGTGTAGACCAATTTATTTATAATGGCTAATGACTGAATGAAAAGGTCTTAAAAAGGTAAAGAAATGGGAGAAACACCCTTCAAACCATATGAGTAAAAATGTTACACAGTTTGTCCACCAGAGGGCACTTTGCAACTTCACTATTGACACAAACAACAAGTAGCTAATCCAAGGAGAGTATATAATTACACATAAAAATGCTAGCCAGATGTCTTCGTTTTGTATGTCTATTTTTAAAAAAATAAAATAAAATAAAAATAATTATAATAATCAGTCAATGCATCGCAATATCAGATTTTTAAATCACCAAATACAAGTTATGAAAACCTATATCGATCAGGATCTACTTAGGTATGAGTAATTAGCTTCTCATTAGGGAGTGACAGCACCTATCACTCACATAAATAAGACCTCTCAAAGACAAAGAAAGCAAAGAAAAATGGTGATGGATCGCCAAGTCTGGAAGGTCTCAAAATGATTTGAAATACACCATCTGACTCTAAGGAAAGCCGATGACATGTACTACAATAAAAAAAGAAAGAAAAAGAAAAATGGCCACACCAGGTGTCAGGAACTACAGCATATAAGTGTTTGATGCATGCACTTGTTTTTATTTTTTCAAATCCAAAAAAATAGCCATTTGGTGCAAACCACCTTTTCAGGAGAAGAATACCAAATTCAGCAATGAATTCAGAGCCATATTTACAGCAAAAGTGCTTGAACTAGTCCAAAGAATCTGTCCAAAACTTGAGGTGTAAGAGGACCTTTTACCAGAATAATAAGCTTAAGCACATCAGCAAAATGGCAAAGTCAAACCCCAAATTTACAACTTACCAAAATAGTGTGGATAACTTAAAAGGCCAGTAAATTCATGGAAAGTCTCAAAAAGCCTTGGATGAAGGACTTTGGCAGCAATCCAATGCAGAACAGCTCTGGAAAATCCTACAAGAGTACTGCTAAAGCCAAGGCTGTACTATTCACCAGAATATTACTTCTACTGATGTTTCTGTTGAATAAATCTATAGAATATAGATGCACTATTTTATATGGTCAGCAGTTCTTTACTACAACATTAGAAAAAAAGCTTCTTTGGTTGTTCTGGAATTACAAAAATTTAGAAAAAAAAGGCTTTCTTGTAGTGGAAAGACATTCTCATTGTGAGTATAAAATATTTACTTGTAGCAGACTTAAAATGAGTCAATGCAAATTCTATAATTTCCCTCTACACAGAGAACAAGGTGTGCAGTAAGTGTGGATTTACAACCGTGGAAAGAAGGAAGATGGTCAAAAAAAAAATAAAATAAAAACTGAACAGACAGACAACAAACATCTCCAATGGCATAATCCAATGCTCTGTCTTTGTGGTCGGTATGGTGCGAGCCACTGCACTTTTCCTTCGAAAAAAATAAACATACACTGCCTCTGTCTCAGTCCTTAGAGACCAACATATTCATCTCACAGCAAAGGGATTGCAGCACCAACTAGCCATGCTGACACTGTACGTTCTGTTAAGAAAATATACCCTTGCTTTGTCAAGGTCTGAAAAAGGTTGATATTGAATCTAGTAGTAGTAATCCGCTGTTTTGTGCTGGGTGGTTTGTTTACAGCAGATATATAAAGGTGGGTACTTAGGAGCTGATCAGTAAGCTGTGAACGAGCAAAGCACATGTACTCGGGAGTAAAGTAAAGAAATTCTGAGCAGTGCCACAGCATGATGTGTATGCAATAATATGAATGTGTAATTCATTTTAAAACCACCATTAGTTTCAGGTTAAAGACAAAAAAAAAACAATATTGAGAAATTTAGACATATGTTAATAAAATGTATAAACGTATAGCTTGAAGCACATTTTGCAGCCACGTTGCCCATAATACCTTGAAGGCAAATATAAGCAGATAACTAACGTGCCAATTATACTGCAATGCTTTTTGGGTAGTGCAGTGCAAGAGTTCATACCATGATGTGGAGATTCATTTCAAAGCAATTTTAAAAAAGTACTTTTCTACAACAAAACAAAGAACACTCCCAAAAGAAACAATTTCAAAACCACACCAACAAACCATGTCTGGAAATAATTTGAATCATTTCTTATGAGCTTCATGCTCAGAAGAAACTCATCTGGAATGTGTGGGTGTCTTGGTCTTCTTGACAATGCCTGGGCAATATGAGCAAACTACTCCTCAGTATCAAACCGACAATTTGCTGCCTCAAACCTAGATTGCTAACAAAAAAGACCGGGTACAGACAGTACACTGAAAATGACCTCGTGACCTTAAACAATACTACCAACAACGAAGGGAGCGAGGCATTTAACCCCGGTGTATTCAGCTTACTGCTCAGTGCAGTCAGTAGAAATGAAAACTGCACTGGGCAGCTCCAAAAATGTTTTCAGCTGCGGGAACCTGAATAACATCCTGATTAAACAGCAGAAGAACTATTCCCTGTGTCAATCCTTTGTGATTAAACAAGCAACAGGCAACTGTTTTCCTTCACCCTATTATTATTATTAAAGGAATGTTGATTGTACAATGTGGTGGCAACACAGTGATTACCACTGATGTCAAGATTGTTTTGGTTTGAGTCTTGCTTTCACTATGCAAGTATTTAACCCACTGGGTGGCAATCTCAAAGGAAAATTATTGTGCAAATATGCAGTCAAAACAACATCACTTCCATCACCCTATAGCATTCCCTGATAACTGCGAGGCCACATGGTAAAATAACTAAAAATAGAAATGGAAACTACCGGGAAAAGAAGAAGACCAACAACAAAAAAGTTAGTAGTAGCAATAGTTGAAGGGTGAATAGAGGCTGACAACGGAGAGCGATAGAAACATTAAGTACATGAAGCACAACCCTCCACAATGTAATGTAGTGCTTTGATTGGGTGATAACACTAGAAGAGCCTTACATAAATAAAGTCCATTTATCAATATTTCTACTAAATCGGGAGGTATAACAGAATATGGCAAATTAAAACTTTATTTGAAATTGAAAAAAAAAGCACAGCAGAAGCAAACTGCTAACTACATACAACTACATAAACTGTACTTTGGTGCACATTTTTCAATGATTAAAAAAACCAATAACAAAAAAAACAACAACAAATACACGGGTGGCAAACTAAAAGAGAAACCTGAACCCTTGAGGGGATGCAGAGGCTCCGTTATTCAGTGAAAACTTGCAAAGTGAACACCAAGGAGCTTTGAAGCTCTTCTGGCAGCACGCAGCGGCTAACACCTTACTAAGACTCTTTATGTTGGTTTCGCCTTTGATTTGCAAAGCTTATGAATAATTTATGGTCAGCAGGAATTTATGAAACACAACAATTAAAAAGGCTCCTTTTAAATGAGTCCTTTGAAAGGAAACACTTTCCTCTCTGTCATCCATATGCAAACAAATAGCCAGGGTTTAAACAGACAACACTGACTAACACTTTTTCTAAATGAACACGTGTTTGTGGTTTTTACATTTCACAGCAGACATAAACATTGGCTTCCTTGGCGTCAAGTTAAAGAGCAGAAAATATTTATAAAAACCTGTCTTTTTGATAAAGTGAACCATGAATGTATAAATTCTGGTAGAAAGTAAAATTCTGATTTGGACAGCGAGGAAGAAATTAAAAGGTAGAAAACAAAAAGACCTGAAAAACAATCATGAGGCCAATTTCTTTGCCAGGTATCATAATGACAAGCCTTTACTTTAGTAGCTGAGCCATCCCCGTCAATACAGCTCAACCCTTCTCCAAAGACTTTATTCACACCGTCTTTTCAGATACGCACCTTGACATTTTAGTTTGAGGCGGGCACTTCAGTTGTCGAGCAGACTATTACTGGAGAGGAGAATGCACTGAAATAAGGATAATTCCCCACCAAGACCCACCATCGAAGCACTCATTGAGGAAAAAAAAAAGAAAATCAGGTATGCCAGCACTGTGGTGGCAATGCAGGACATGGAGGAAGCAGCAGGCTTTAACAGATATGCTTAGTGGGCTGCAGCTAATGAGCCCTGATGCAGAGACTTGAGGATTCGCTGCGAGGCAGTAGACTTGACCAGATGCAGTGAGAGAAAAGTCTGAGTGAAATAACAGTCACATCCAAATGTGTGTGTGTGCATCATGTTCAGCTTCTCTTCAATTTTCCCTCTCAAGTCCAGTAAAATTATATTTTGAAAGGCTCATTACTACAATTTGGAATTCTAAACATGTATTGAAAGTGTCTTGGTTGCACAATCTATCATGAACACAAAGTACAAATAAACCACCAAATGAAATATTTTATAAGTGCATTTTTTTAAAATGTACAATATAATGAGTAATCCAATTGAAGCACTATTGCAGATAAATGTACTTTTCAATAACGAACAAAACATTCATTCTCTGCCCTCCTTTTTCTCCCCCCCTCCTCACTCTACCGTCTACCTTGCTGCTGCCTTTACCTGAAAATAGCCCAGAGAAAGTGCTCTCGTCTCTGAAAAGTGGCGAGCAGCTTGCTCTCTTGTCAAGCCACAGTGGAAAAAAGGTCGATGAGTGTCTCCAGCGAGAATGTCGGCGAGAAGAGAAATGTGTGCATTAGCCTCCGTGAGTACATCACATCTAAACGGAGAGACAGAAATGGTGGTCAGTCTCTTTACAAAGAAGACAACGTGTCCGTCTGCTAAACGAGCTGTGTTTTTTTCCCCACTGTAGAAGACTGATGATGGCGAAAAACAAAAGACAATGAGTTTTACCATAAATAGTTTAGTACTACTCGCACTAATATGCAGCATTTGCAAAGCTCGAGCTGAGAGGTTGTTTGTTTAGTTTAGGCTCAAGACTGAAAACAGACTTCTATAGGAAGCAATTTGTTCTAACTGTATACAGTGGGGCAAAAAAGTATTTAGTCAGCCACCGATTGTGCAAGTTCCCCCACTTAAAATGATGACAGAGGTCAGTAATTTGCACCAGAGGTACACTGCAACTGTGAGAGACAGAATGTGAAAAAAAAAAAATCCATGAATCCACATGGTAGGATTTGTAAACAATTTATTCGTAAATCAGGGTGGAAAATAAGTATTTGGTCAATAACAAAAATACAACTCAATACTTTGTAACATAACCTTTGTTGGCAATAACAGAGGTCAAACGTTTACTATAGGTCTTTACCAGGTTTGCACACACAGTAGCTGGTATTTTGGCAGATCTTCTCGAGAGCAGTGATGTTTTGGGGCTGTCGCCGAGCAACATGGACTTTCAACTCCCGCCACAGATTTTCTATGGGGTTGAGGTCTGGAGACTGGCTAGGCCACTCCAGGACTTTCAAATGCTTCTTACGGAGCCACTCCTTTGTTGCCCGGGCGGTGTGTTTTGGATCATTGTCATGTTGGAAGACCCAGCCTCGTGTCATCTTCAAAGTTCTCACTGATGGAAGGAGGTTTTGGCTCACAATCTCACGATACATGGCCCCATTCATTCTGTCCTTAACACGGATCAGTCGTCCTGTCCCCTTGGCAGTAAAACAGCCCCATAGCATGATGTTTCCACCCCCATGCTTCACAGTAGGTATGGTGTTCTTGGGATGCAACTCAGTATTCTTCTTCCTCCAAACACGACGAGTTGAGTTTATACCAAAAAGTTCTACTTTGGTTTCATCTGACCACATGACATTCTCCCAATCCTCTGCTGTATCATCCATGTGCTCTCTGGCAAACTTCAGACGGGCCTGGACATGCACTGGCTTCAGCAGCGGAACACGTCTGGCACTGCGGGATTTGATTCCCTGCCGTTGTAGTGTGTTACTGATGGTGACCTTTGTTACTTTGGTCCCAGCTCTCTGCAGGTCATTCACCAGGTCCCCCCGTGTGGTTCTGGGATCTTTGCTCACCGTTCTCATGATCATTTTGACCCCACGGGATGAGATCTTGCGTGGAGCCCCAGATCGAGGGAGATTATCAGTGGTCTTGTATGTCTTCCATTTTCTGATGATTGCTCCCACAGTTGATTTCTTCACACCAAGCTGCTTGCCTATTGTAGATTCACTCTTCCCAGTCTGGTGCAGGTCTACAATACTTTTCCTGGTGTCCTTCGAAAGCTCTTTGGTCTTGGCCATGGCGGAGTTTGGAGTCTGACTGTTTGAGGCTGTGGACAGGTGTCTTTTATACAGATGATGAGTTCAAACAGGTGCCATTCATACAGGTAACGAGTGGGGGACAGAAAAGCTTCTTACAGAAGACGTTACAGGTCTGTGAGAGCCAGAGATTTTCCTTGTTTGAGGTGACCAAATACTTATTTTCCACCCTAATTTACGAATAAATTCTTTACAAATCCTACCATGTGAATTCATGGAATTTTTTTTTCACATTCTGTCTCTCACAGTTGAAGTGTACCTCTGGTGCAAATTACTGACCTCTGTCATCATTTTAAGTGGGGGAACTTGCACAATCGGTGGCTGACTAAATACTTTTTTGCCCCACTGTATTTATTCAGTCAGTACATCTGTAGAGAGTGTCTATGATGACAGACCCATCTTCTTAAGCTAACATCACCTGTTAAAATTGATTTCTTTATTGGGCTTAACCACAGAATTCACCTATATGTTTATCTTCATGCTTACATAATTGCTGCCTAGCCATGCTCTTGCCGTGCTGCAATATTTTGCGACAAGCCCACTCAGTTAGGTATACCTGTTTAACGGCTTGTTTAAGAGGGGTTTAAACGATGAGAAGAAGCACCCAATCTGATCTCTGTTCCAAAGAGTGGGTGTCCTGGTGAAAAACGCCCAATCACTCCTAGTCCTCAGAGCAGGGCAATATGACCAAAAATATTTATCACGATATACATTTGAAAATTTGCGATAATGATATAACTGACGATATAATTGACACTAGACAAAATGCTTTACAACTCCACAACTTTATTAGTGCAAAAAACCCCATCAATGTATTTTCACTTAAACAAGCAGCTGTTTTTTTATGTGCATTAAAGTTATATAAAAATGTAACAGTGCAAATGCAAATGCCTTGCTGACAGTTTAACCAAAAGGCATTTCCAGTGGAAACTGGCCGACATATCCTCAGCATAACCATGTATAATATCCACAAAACTTAAAAAGAGGTTATACACACGCAACATGGTAATATTAGGTTGAAGCACAGTACGTATCACTCCGTGAGGCACCTGCCTAATATAGCCGTAAAGCTCCGACAATCCATCAAGCGGTGCAGCTTCGTAGCTTAGCAAAGCCATACTAAAACATTTGACAGATTTTCGAGCACCGTGTACGACATAAAATCATTTCGAGGTCAGCAAACACAACCAGAATTCATACATAAGGCACATGGGACTATAAGGGGCACTGTCGATTTTCAGAAAAATCAAAGGATTGATTTTAAGTGTGCCGTATTTTCCAAAAAACACAGTAATAATGACAGCCCGCTAGCATGCTCTACCAAAAATAGTGCTTTGTTGTGTATCTGACGGACGAAAGCTAAACCAGTTCCACACCACTGAAGTTGCAGCATTTTTACAAACCAATTCTGGTTCATCCGTTTCATTTAACGATCCACTTTCGCTCTTCTCATTCTGCGTCGCCGCCATATGCGTTTGTAAACATAGGCACTCCGCATGCGCGTTTTACCCATATTCTATCGCGATATTTCATTTTCCTATCGTTGCCCAAAATTACACCGGTATTACCGTGAACGGTATGATATAGCCCAGCCCTAGTCCTCATCTGAGATTGTGGGTTTGCCAGCAGAGCCTTGGTTGAGGACCTTTTTTAGAAGATTTTTAGATAATCTTAGAATCAATTTTAAAATTAATAATCAAGGGTAACCAATGATGTGTTCTCTTTCTGCATACTATATAGGTATAGTACAAGCCATAGCTTGTGTAAATGAATCACAAGAATCCAACTCAGAGGGCATAAAAACATGTGTCACTGTATCTAGCTTTTCTCTATTTACCTGGATTAAAAAAGATCTTAATAATCTTACTGCTGGGTGGGTAGAAGCCTCAGCATGAGCATGCTGACTTGTGTGAGTCATGCACCAAAAAGTGAGACACCCATCCATCATAAGGTTTTCAGCAATTTGTGCTACAGTAGCTCTTCTGTGAGACTGGATGACATGGGCCAGCTTTTGCTCCCGATTCACCTCAGTGAGACTTTGACACCTATTGCCTTGTCTCTGGCTCCATAGAAATCTTCCAGTAGATATTACCCTGCAAGGCTCGCTGTTTTCACGACGTACTCCAGTCCACTCATCTACCAAGCTGAAGATGAGCTGTGTCAAACTCATTCAGATCTTTGCGCATGCACTTTTCTTGCTTGTAACACATCAACTTCATGAATTGACTTTTTACTAGATGTCTAATAAAGCTCACCAACTGACAACTGCAGTCGTAGGTAGAAGATCAATATTATTCTCTTCATCTGTCAGCAGCTTTAATGTTTTAGCTGGTAAGTATAGCAATATTTATGTATACTCGTGCAATCTTCAGTACATAATCTCCCGTGCTAATTATTTCCTCAAACTATTGGCATAAACATGGAAGAAATGTGGAGAAAAGCTCATGTTGCATATAACCACATCTTACTGTCTGAGACAGGAGGCAAATACTGCACTGCAGCCTCAAGAATGTTTTCAGAAATCTGAGTTGCCTGTCATTGAGTTGGGCTGTATGACTCTCCTCTCTCCCTTCACTACAATATAGAGTGCAGCAGAAGTAGAGAGGAGAATTGAAAGGTAGGTTAAGAATTAAAGTGCAGGGCAGGAGGGAGGTAAAAGAGAAAAGCTAGTAGCAGAGAAAGCTTAAGATAGCCTTTTTGTGCAAGGTGTTCAATTACATTCAAGTGATCTGGGAGTTATATGCAGTCATGCGTATTGCCGATGTCAATATGCAAAGAAAAAAAACATAGTTAACAAGATTTTTGTTCATGCATAATGCTTCTTGCACCGGAGTCAATAGTGTATGCCAATTACTTGAGGGTGAAGTCATCGATGCTGCTTTGTCAATTTGTCATCTAATTATGCCTCCACAGCAAATTTTAAACAGAGGAGCTGTAATTAAGTATGTTGATTTGTTAGAATTTACAACTACTTGGCTTACAATTACCTTTTGGTTAACTTACATTCAAGTACAATGATTAGAAACTTTTCTTAATGCAACCTATTATCTGTTAAAACATGTGCCAAGCTAGCTAGTAAATATGGTTGACAATATAGATTAGCTCTAACAGATCAGCAAATAACACTGTAATAGAAGTATATGGTTAGTAATGGGGAAAAAAATAACCCCACATCTTCATTCAAACTAAGTTTCCTTTGGTGTAGTCAGGTAAAATCTACATTTACATTTATATTGCCACCATATTAGCACTTTTCTTTCTACAATATAAACTGTTATAAAATATGGTGCCTTCTGTTAGTTCTGTTGAGGCTGGTGAGCAGGCAGTTATAAAAAAACTGAAGAACTGCCTTAAAAGGGTGCCCATTATTAAACTGAACTTTTAAATCTGCTCTACTATTCTTTGTGATCACGCAGACTACTTACAGTATTAGAAAGTTGCTAATCAGTCTTCAAATGTGCTCTCCAAATGAAACAAGCTAAACACACAAAAGCAACAAGCACCTGCAACTAAACAGGTCATCTGTTCCTGCCGCCTGAAACCACCCAAGTAAGACTTCCCAAATGATTTTCTATTTTAAATCGACATTAGAAGGCAGTAGGAATGGCGGTGGCACAAAAACACCCAAGTTTCACTTCAAGACTTCAGTCTCTTCTGGGATCACTCTCATGCTGGCTGAAAAGGATTAAACATTTCTGTTGAAGAAAAATTTTAATCTTTTGAGTGAGCTGAGAAACGGCTGCAGGACTCTGTAGGGATCAGCTTTCAAAAAGGAGACCAATTCATAAGGGCCTGAATCATTTATGCATTTTTAAAGGTGCCATGGCAGTGAATCCTAAAATAAATTTTGGTAACTTAATCACAAAGACGTACTGGGGGAATGAGGGTTCCCTGAAATCTGATCTTCTCCAGGATGGCTGGCAGCCGGAGACCAAATATAGGCCCAGTGCTTCGGTCATAATTGGAAGCTTTATTGATTTCCGGGCCTGTCGTCACGCCTGAGGTGACCTTTTGTTTGAGAATAATTGCTCTATTAGAGGGTTTATTCAGGCACCTGCTGGGTATCTCAGACACTATTATTGTCCAATAAGAATCCCCAAGCAATAAAATAGTGACCCTGTCCTGATATGTTGGGTGGACGGAGAGATTCTGACTTTCTGCACTGCTGGGGCTTATCATCAAATGGGAATTACAGGGCTGGCTCGGTTCCTTTTCTGGGTTAACATGACTTGCAATATGGCTGGGAATCTTGATAAGGTTATACTGTATATTGCTTCAACTGCAAACCTTCAGTCCTTCCTTTTTGAGAAATGGCCATACTTATTCATTGCACTGCCTAGCAGAGAGTACCTCAGACATGGAAAATAACTGATTTTGCTGGAAAACATCGAGGCACCAGCAGGTTAGAAAGTATTGGCTGCAGTGCCATAAACACGGCATATTTTCTACATCAACTACAGACTGTTTCTTTATAACTTTGAATTTAAAAGCAGTGAGCACTTCCATTGCTTCTCTAGCAACTTCTAAAGTTCAGCGACATTAAAATGTAGCATCTGAAGATTCATGCCAAGTGTGATTTTCAGTGAGTCAACCAAGAGTTTGAAAGCTTTATCAGGGAGACTTTCTCAAGCTGTGGTTGAGCTTCGTGGTGGTTTTGCCGAAGCAGACTGGCCGCTTGACCTCAAAGTGGTCTAGAAGAACTCTAAAAGCAACAGAAAGTCAATAATTAAAAAATGAAGCCAAAGAATCATGTTTTTCTTAACATAGAAATTCATTATTTATACTATGTGGCATGGGTCAAAGGGGAAAAACAAAATAAAAAAAAGTTTTAAAAATGCAAGAATAAGATGTGTGACATGGTGACTGCACAAGTCTGCTTTTAAATAAAACATTAGTTGGCAGACCCAAAAAGTTTTACTGCATCACTACTTCAAAAATATTTAATACCAATTCAATCAGAATTTAAAACCTAGGTGTGAAAAGGGAAGAAAGCTTACACCAGCAGATGTGAGCTGGAATGGCATTTGAGTGGAACCTCTGAGCAAACATCAATAAGGCTTTCAAAATGCCAAATATCCTTTCAAATTACGTCACTTTTCCATGCGTAGGTATGGTGAAAAGTCAGCTGTATGTCTTTCATCCTATTGATCTTCGTTTCCTAAAGAGACTGAATTTTTCATATTTGATAATCGTGTTTAAATCAAACTTGGGACCTGGCTGTCACATACAGCTTTCTGGCTGTGCCAGCAGGGCCGAGGGAAACAGACTGATGAACATAAAGGTAAGTGTTTATCACCGTATCACCAAGTTTTTCCACAGTTGGTGTTGGGAAACTGTCATGCTCCATGTTGCTTCCGGCACCCTAACCGAATGATATCATTAAATCTTGGCATAAACAGTTATGACTCATGCTCTGCTGTTTGTTGTGTTGCCATCACTCTGGCTTGCTATTCTACAGGCAACAGCTAGAGAGGCATTTTTCATATGAATGACCACAACTGTCATGACTGTGTCCTGTGGCCACAGGAAAAAGTACAGCTTGTGGTCAAAAGTTTATAAATACACTCATAATGGGCATGGATGTCATGGTAATTTGGGCCATAGTAAACCATATATTATGTTTGAATTTATTTTGTATGTTCTCTAATCCGCACAGGGTCAAACGTATACATACACCCCCACTGATTTGTTTATACAGCCATGCGCAAGTTGTTGGAGTTCATTATGTTAGTTTCACTTGGGTTTTGTGTGTTTGAGTTATCAGTATTGTTGTCAACTTTGACTAGAGTTCTGTTATTTTGACCTCTTATGTGGGCCCAAGATTTTGGTTCTTTTTGCATGATTTAACCATTTATGTTTTGGGGTTAAATAAAAAATCCTTTTTTTGGACTTTAACCTGTGCCTGAGTTTCCTTCGCTGCTCGGTCCATCACATCCATGTGGGTCACTGTAGATACACACATCTGAATAACTTGGTCTCACATAGAGTTTTTGAACTGCAGTTGTTAAGAAATGACCCCAAGAGACTTTCCCCAACATAAATCTACACAATTCTCCTTCTTAGATCTTCACTGAATTCCTTGGACTTTCCAGTTGTCGTGCATATTGGTCAATCCAGTGAGTGTTGCCATACAATCCTTTTTAGGATGGCAAAGAAGAAGTACCAATTGTATTCAGTCATAATTGCTAAAGTGAAGTTAATAAATAGTTAATAAAAGACACTTATTAAACGATTTGAGTGTATGTACATATGTGAGTGTGGATGTAAACCTTTGACCCTGTGGATTAGAAAAACACCCAAGATAAATTCAAACTTGTGCACTCAATTCTTGTTTTTTAAAGTCATTAAAGACATGCTGTACAATTATTCCACCCTGGAAAAAGAACATTTCAAAGAAATCATTTAAAACCCCCAATTAACATGACATTTACAGTCATGATGAGTGTAAACTTCTGACCTCAACTGTAAGTCATTCTGACTGACTGTTCATAATATTAATTTTTTCAGCTAGATTAGCTAAGCACCTCAATTTTCTAGGAAAGTCCAAACTGGAGGCAGCTATTTCTTTTGTGTTCTCGATCACATTTGACCCCATGACACATTTTGAATGACAACCCCCTCATTTGCCTAACGAAGCAGTAAAGGAAACGAAATGGGAGTTTGGGGAAAATGGAAGGGGAAAAATAACACATACATAATTAAATAAATCATTTGCATCACCTCATTACCATCCTGCTTTGGTCAGAATAGAAACACTCACTCATACCGCAAGAAAAATGTTTTATGAAGCCCCTTTAAAAATTGCTGGCATGACCTCTTTGTGTGTCCAGTCATGTTGAAAGCTCCTGTTCAGTGGTTTCGATACACCCATGCTTCTCTAATGGACTGTGTGGACTGCCACAAAGCAGACATCAGCATAAAGGTTCTCGGTGTGATGAAATTGATTTTCAACGTGTTCTTTTGTTCCCCTTTGGCGAAAAACACATTTCATGTCATTTATTAAAACCAATTGTGACTGCACAAGAGCAAGGTCTTAATCCAAACCTAACAACATAAGAACACATGTTTCTATGCTACCTCCACTACATCCAAATTAAAGGAGTTCCACCACTGTGTAGTAAGTTTCCCCTTAGTGTTTCAAAATATCTAATGTATAGTAAATCAATCATTTAACTAGTTCAATCTAAATTTGGCCTTAAAAATTTTTTACACTGAAATATATATATATATATATATATATATATATATTCAACTTGTAGCCAAGCATCTCACTGATCACTGCTGCCGTATTGTAGATCAGCTTGTTAGTGTCGGTAATCGAGACTGCAAGACCAGACTGACCAACCTGTGCACTGCCTGGATTGATTACAAGAAGGCCTATGACTCAATGCCCCACAGCTGGATACTGGAATGCCTAGAATTGTACAAGATCAATGGGACCCTAAGAGCCTTCATCAGGAACTCAATGGGGATGTGGCGTACAACACTAGAGGCCAACTCCAAGCCCATAGCACAAGTCACCATCAAGTGCGGGATCTACCAAGGAGATGCTCTGTCCCCACTGCTGTTCTGCATAGGCCTGAACCCCCTCAGTGAGATCATTAACAAGACTGGCTACGGATACCGACTACAGAACAGAGCAGTTGTCAGCCACCTCCTGTACATGGATGACATCAAGCTGTATGCCAAGAGTGAACGAGACATCGATTCACTGATCCACACTACCAGGCTATACAGCAATGACATTGGAATGTCGTTCGGACTGGAGAAGTGTAGTCGGATGGTAACAAAGAGAGGGAAGGTAGTCAGAACTGAGGGGATTGAACTACCAGAAGGCAACATTGCAGACATAGAGGACAGTTACAAGTACTTGGGGATCCCACAGGCGAATGGGAACCATGAAGAGGCCGCTAGAAAAGCTGCAACCACCAAGTACCTGCAGAGGGTCAGGCAAGTCCTGAGGAGTCAGCTGAATGGTAAGAACAAGATCCGGGCCATCAACACGTACGCCCTGCCCGTGATCAGGTACCCTGCTGGGGTAATAGGCTGGCCAAAGGAGGAGATAGAAGCCACTGACATAAAGACAAGAAAGCTCCTTACCATGCATGGAGGGTTTCACCCCAAATCCAGCACCCTGAGGCTGTACGCTAAGCGGAAGGAAGGGGGCCGGGGACTGGTGAGTGTCAGCACCACAGTCCAGGATGAGACAACGAACATCTAAGAATACATTAGGAAGATGGCCCCAACTGACCGAGTGCTCAGTGAATACCTCAGGCAGCAGAAACCCAAGAAAGAGGAGGGAGACGAGGAACCATCATGGAAGGACAGGCCCCTGCACGGTATGTACCACCGGCAGATAGAGGAGGTGGCTGATATCCAGAAATCCTACCAGTGGCTGGACAAAGCTGGACTGAAAGACAGCACAGAGGCACTAATCATGGCAGCACAAGAACAAGCTCTGAGCACAAGATCCATAGAGGCTGGGGTCTATCACACCAGGCAAGACCCCAGGTGCAGGCTGTGTAAAGATGCCCCAGAGACAATCCAGCACATAACAGCAGGGTGCAAGATGCTAGCAGGCAAGGCATACATGGAACGCCATAACCAAGTGGCCGGCATAGTGTACAGGAACATCTGTGCCGAGTATAACCTGGAAGTCCCGAGGTCAAAATGGGAGATGCCCCCAAGGGTGGTGGAGAATGACCGAGCTAAGATCCTGTGGGACTTCCAGATACAGACGGACAAAATGGTGGTGGCTAACCAACCGGACATAGTGGTGGTAGACAAACAGAAGAAGACGGCCGTAGTGATCGATGTAGCGGTTCCGAATGACAGCAATATCAGGAAGAAGGAACACGAGAAGCTGGAGAAATACCAAGGGCTCAGAGAAGAGCTCGAGAGGATGTGGAGGGTGAAGGTAACGGTGGTCCCCGTGGTAATCGGAGCACTAGGTGCGGTGACTCCCAAGCTAGGCGAGTGGCTCCAGCAGATCCCGGGAACAACATCGGAGATCTCTGTCCAGAAGAGCGCAGTCCTGGGAACAGCTAAGATACTGCGCAGGACCCTCAAGCTCCCAGGCCTCTGGTAGAGGACCCGAGCTTGAAGGATAAACCGCCCGCAGGGGCGTGCTGGGTGTTTTTTTTTTTATATTAGGGGTGCAACGATACGCAAAATTCACGGTTCGGTTCGGTTCGATACTTTGGTGTCACGGTTCGATATTTTTTCGATACAAAAAAAATGTTCATGCATTTTTAATTTGTCATTTATTAAAATTATAAATATATATTTTAACTCAAAAGTACAGTTTTTAAATTTAACCCTAACCCTTGTGCGCGTTTTTTATTTTGACAGCGAATGCGCACCTGCGGACCACTTATGTGCAGCCCTGGTTATATAGCTCGTCATATTGCAGCCACAGAAATTCTTTTGTCCATGAAACCATGAAGCTGCACTTTCTTTTTGCCTTATAGTCTGATTTGTCATAACTTCTCCATTTTGTGGTAAGCTTTTATTTGGCTGTCACTTCTTCACCCTGACCTGTCTTATTTGGCTCAGCAGAACTGAAATGCTTTTACACGCGCACTCACATAAGCTCAGCGATTCTCTGCGCGATCAACCTCTCACATGTTTAAGCTTGCTGCGGGAGATTTCACTTGTCATGTTTGCATAGTAAGCTAACGATTAATAAGACGATGTCAGAGGAATTGGTGCACAAATTATCATCACTCACAGATCAGTGCTGTCGCTCTCTATACACAGTTCGCACGATTGCAAAGTGAAAGCAAAAAAACAAGCGCAAATTCAAACGCGACTTCAATATGTCACATATTGACAGTGGCTCACCGATGCCAATGACATAATTACCCAGCTACATTTCTGAAAGAATGCAAAAGCATTGACATATATTTTTCCTACAATAGCCCGACGGGCAGGGAAGAGATAGATTTTGGTAGCCCGACTGAAAAAAATCGCTAGCTCCGGGACGTCGGATCGTCAGAAGGAAAATTGATAAAATAAATTACAAATGTTGTATTGTTCGATACATATGCGTACCGAACCGAAAGCACTGTATCGAACGGTTCAATATCGATACGAATATCGTTGCACCCCTAATATATATATATATATATATATATATATATATATATATATATATATATATATATATATATATATAATTAATCAACTGGTTTAAACCAAACATAATCTGTAATACATAAGGGGATCAGGTAAAAGTGCACAGATCAGAGTGTAACACATTTACATGTTTAAAAAATCCTAAAAAATAAAAAGATCAAACCTAACCCAGGATATTTCTCAGTCACAGAGACCAAGAGACTGGTTGGTGACCCAAATTGCAACCTGGTTCCCTGACCACACAGTAGGTTTCTGGTTGCCAGGTGAAACGTATTGCAAAGAGGGAGGAGCTCCGCAAACCTTAATGACTGCTTTAGTCACTAGCACACTGCCACAGTTCCCTGTAATTTGTTTCTGTCTCTGCAGACACTTAGAGCTGCTGTGTAACTGGAAAAGGTGTGGCACAAACTGTACATGGAGAATGACAACTTTGACAGTTATTGTTGTGCAAGATCGCTGCAAAAAACACATTTCAAAAGTTCCAACTTGTACTATGAAGTGTGCATAGTACAAGTCGGAACTATTCAAATGTTTGAAGATAATTTGGCATCTTCCATGGAAGACCATGTGTTAATAGACCTCTCTCCCTTGTTATTGATCTCTGGCTCTCTTCCACAGCATGTCTTTTGTCCTATTTTCCTTCTCCTTTCACCCCAACCAGAGTTTTTCTTCCTGTTAAAAGGGAGTTTTTCCCTTCCCACTGTTGCCAAAGTGCTTGCTCGTAGGGGGTCATATGATTGGATTTTTCTCTCTATGTATTATTGTAGCATCTACCTTACAAATATAAAGCACCTTGAGGTGACTGCTATTGTGATTTGATGCTGTATGAATAAAATTGAACTGAACTGAACTTAAGCCTCCCACATAAGCCTTCAGCAACAACTTGCAACTTGTTGGGGAATAAACACAATTGCAATATTGACCAGGGCTTTAAGTTGCTCTTAAGGTTGAAGTGAAGACAAACCTCTATTGCCATGTCTAATGTCCAGTGGAGGGAAGGTTCCCTTTTTATACAAAATATATAGTTTGAAATTACCCCACTTCTGACTCCATTTATTGGATGTTTCTGAACAATTTTATGGTCCCAGTCACTAGTTGTAAGTGTTCTTTGAAACACCATACTTGTAAATTATGGTTGCATTTATAGATGAGACAAGATAAAGATAAGATCATAAGCAGGCTTTAAGGTGTGGCTACTAGAGATTGCACGATACCACTTTTTTATGTCCGATACCGATATCATAAATTTGGATATCTGCCGATACCGATATGAATCCGATATAGTGTTTTTTAATCAACAAAACTGTTTTTTAAAATATCTTGCTGCATTTTGCAAGTCTGCAAGTTCATACTCAAGTTTAAAACAACAACTACACTAAAGCTATTCTGTTATACCTGTATACAAAAAAAATATTTCATAGTTCAGCAATACTGATCAATCTAATAAACTTAAACCTACACCATCCTCCCTATTCTGGTATTTTAAAGAGTACTTAGCGTAAATATTAAGCAACCTAACTAATAGGGTTCCAACTCCCAGCAACAAAAATAAAAAAATAAAAAATAGGGAACCACCCCTCACGCTCCACCTCATGATGCTTAATCGACGTAATCAACCTTAATTTGATAAAGTGTGAAAAAAATGCACAGAAATCAATTATTTTTCAAGAAATATTAAATAGATTCAACATCTTTCTTCAACAAAATTGCAGACTGCACAGATGGTACCTTCCCAAAGGAAAAAGTACTATAGCTTACTAGGGTATATATATTAGACTTAATAGTCACTATATACAGTAATTGACTTCTATTCATTTTACATAAAATTAAAACTTTGGGTGTCAGATAATTATTTATTAAAAGCTCGACATTTTAAATGAGAATAAGAAAGAAAAGTATGTCTTTGTGCCCCCTTTTCCCTGTTCATGCCCTATCGGCCCCCCTGGCTAAACTTTGCTAGATCCGCCCCTGCACAGTTACAGCCGTAAGCTACGTAGACAAAGATCCTCGAGTAGAAAGTAATATTAAATACATTCTAACAACAGCTGATCAAGCTTAAACGTGCTGCTGTTGTTCAGCCGCTGGTTTCCTCTTTCTGGTGCAAAGTGGGCCAAAAGCAAACTAGAGACACGGACTCGCGACAGAAAAGCCGATCAGCTGATCGTTAAGCAGTTTCATGATTGAAGTAGCAGCAGGAGAGGCAGTCGCTCCATATATCGCTTGTTAAGCTTAAGGCAGGAATGCTTTACAAACATTCAGAGATGGACTTACACACTTGCTTTACTTCTCTCGGGGATAACTTTGTCGGAGATGAAATGCCGGGTTGCTAGCGAAGCTCCACATGCTATCCAGACCACCGACAGGTCCCGCATGCCACAGCCGCTCTATCACGTGATGCATACTGCTCCGACTGCTAACGTTCTGAGGTGAGTTACGGCGTGTTGCAAGTTTTGTGAGGTGCTTTCGTGATATTTAATGGATCGGATTACATTTTTTATTTTTCTCCGATATCCGATCCAGTAATTTAGGTCAGTATCGGACCGATACGTAATATCGGATCGGTCCATCTCTAGTGGCTACCCCTATGATTGACAGGTCTCCTTATGATTGCTTTGGTCACTAACATTTTGCCACAGTAGCCCATAGCTTACATGGAAGACAGCAACTTGTCCACAAACACAAACACTCTAACTAATTGTCAAGTGCAGTGAAGCTGTGAAAGCTTTATTTAGACACATCCCACATTCTGAACCTCAGCTGATGCAACTTACTATTCAAAGTCTCTGGGCCTGTGTGACTCAGGCACTAAGGGGAAAAGACTCCACACAAGTTTTGAAATCTACTAACTAGTAATCTTTTTCAATTTTGGTTTGCTGTGTTTGAAGTTGACTCCCTTGTGTTTTATGTACATTGTTTGCCTGCTAATGATTGATGTTCTTTTTCCAATTTAAGTTGTTAAAGATAACCCTCTGTTTCAAAACTTTCACATCATAATTATCTACTGAAGGCGATAACAAGTAAAAGGTATTACATTTGGCACCCTAAAGTCTGAAAGGCCAGAAAACTTCAAAAAGAAAGTGTTCTCTACTCATAGTGCAATCTGATAAGTATAACAAGAACTGTTAATTTTGATATCTTACTGTCCTGAAGCAAATTCAAGGGTCAGTGACAGCTGATATAAAATTGGTGATAAAAACTCACTGGGGAGCTTTTTAAGCTTCATACAGACCCAGAGAATACCCAGGAGTGTAGTTTTTTTTCTCCTCTAAAAAGATAACAACTGACTGAGTGTGGGAGAACCTGTATTTCACTGATATAAGCAGGGATAGATGTTATAATTCAGAGGCAATTGACAGCACCCTGAGGATAACTGAAATGAGATAATAAACTCCACAGTGAAAACCCTGTGTGGAACTATGTGGACTTCTAATCTCGAAAATGGTAAAGACGGAAGATTCAATCAGACTGTGTAAGTGCCACAAAGTATTTTAGTATCTCTTCTTGGCCATATAAAGCAGATGAACGATGAATCGTGCCAGGTGCGAATAAGTAGGTAGGCCACTAAAACATTTCAGTAACAAACAAGCAAAATGTAGCAACAAAAAAATTCTCATCTGCATACACGTTCCACCAAACTATAAGCTGAATTCACAGGGATTGAAAAGCCTATGAAAACACCGACTTTCTGTGGTAATTAGCACCCTGTGTGCAATGCCAATTCAAGCCAAGTGCCGCTGTAGCACATTTTCATATCAGGAGAACAATAGCCAAATCAAAAGCGCCAATCACGCGTCCTGTCGTGTTTGATGTTCGAACAAAGTTGGGTGCTCATTTGCAGTAACACTGAAATCAGGGCTGCATGCTCATTTGCCAGAATGAGATGCACATTAGCCGAGCTTTTGTTTAACTAGCGACGAAAACTAAATCAAAGGAATAGCATAAAACAAGACAGCAATGCAATTAATGACCAATATTCATTTGCCCTACTCACTTTGTCTGTTTTTATCTCTCTGTGTGTGTTTTCTTTGTGCAAAGCTGCATATTGAGCAACCGAATCTCCATAGAAACCAGGCTGCTGCTGGGCATTTGGAGCGTGCCCAGAAAATGTCATGATGAAAGTCAGCAATTCAGCAATGGGCACTAAACGCCACTGAGGAGACATGTAATGGCTGCCAATATTTTGAGCATGGGAAAACAGCAGGGGGTTGACACTGTCGCCTCTGACCACCTCCCTTCTACTCAGACTTATGTTTTTATAGCTGGCAGAAGCAAGACTGGGATGCATGCCAACCGATAGACAGTCCAGGATGGAGCTGACAACAGGACTGTCAGACAGATGACACAGGCGCATACTTCTCAAGTAGAGAAAGATGATATTGTATCGGGCCGCCTACTTTCACGCTCCCACCGCTATAATGTGATGAGCTGTCACATTAAAATCCTCAAGTTGGTCAATTTGGAGCGCTGTGAGTATTCCCCTACGGCAAGAATTATTGCACTCATAACAATAACGCTAAAGGTTTGAGACGATAAATGTCAGCAGGAACACTGGTTGGAAGGCTGGCCCGGGCTTTGAAAAGAAAGCCCATTCTTAAAAGGTCTGTGACTGGCTGAGCACCCAGATGCCAAATTATGGGTCTTCAGGCCCCTGCAGGCTACTGAGTGGGCTCTGTGTGCTGCCTCATCAGGCAATTTGCAGGGAAGTGGGGAGAAATTTGTTATTCATTAGTGTCTAAGTGAGGATTTTTTTTTTAACAAACTATACCATGACATTAAGTGTAAACTCAGAAACTAGAGCCTAAATAAGACAAGCCTTCCGACTTGATAAGCTCACCTCATCTCTGTGTACCATTTTGAGGTGTCACACACACACTACAGTGGCATAAACAACCCCTGGCAGCATGTCCAATGAAGCTGGAGCACGAGCGTCTCCTAATTCGCATCTGAGCCTACAGGCAATTACCTGCTTATCATTCGTGACTAGCACTCTCTCTTCTGAATGTTTGTCACAGGCGTGGAGGTGGCGCCGAGATGACAGCGGGGACCCGAGGGGGGCCGACGGTGAACCTGGAAACGCTCAACGTTTCAATTAGAGGCTCGGCGGAACACGGTGGCTCCTGATCGCCTTCCTGCTCTGCAGCTCTAGGCCCCTAATTACAGCAGGTCGATAAGCCCAGGAAACACAGCTCCAATGGACTGAGGCAAGGCACAGATAAACACAAACGAAGACGAGAATACAAAGACATATCAACTTGCCCACTGAAACACACATGCTTTATATGGTACAGACACACAAGGCACGTGGAGATAAACTGCTGATTAATCTGACTTCATGGTGCATACAAAATGCACACACAATCACTGGCTGCACGTCCGTGCACATATTTTCTTTCATTTTGATCTAAATTATTCTGGTTTAAGCTTTTGGGTCGAGGTCTTTTCTCCAAATCTGATTTAATACTGTCGGGTTTTACATGCACGGATGAACAGCACAAAAGCGATGAGTATTTCCTGCATTCACCTTCCTCGGTATCTATCTCGTTTCTACACATCTTCATCAGCTCCCTAAAGGCGTGCACATATCGTGTTCAGCACAATAGCTGTTATTGTGTTACTCTAAAACCGATGGTGTTAAAAATAAACTCGCCATAGATGAACAGCTGCCTTTTTTTTAAGTTGCTTCAACACAGCAGACATGTTCAGAAAGAGCACACAGCAGAGGAAAGCAAAAGCTTAAACAGTGAAAGTGGTAGAATTTTTCTTATGAGCAGAAGGTTTATTTCACTGCTCTGACAACCAATGAAATTTCCTCTAGTTTGACATGGTTTAGGTATGTCACCAGAACTGATACTTTATATACCTTTCAATGTGAAAATTATAAAAACGTGATATTATTTAGGTGTTTTTTGTCATACTGTAGGTACTGTAGGCAGTGGATGTACTATGGATGCAATTTTTCCAGACATACAGCACACCTCTACCAGGTCTAGTCTATCCTAGTGCATGCTGAAGAAGAAGTACTGCCACAAGCACAGGAAAAACTAAATCTGGAAGACAACTAAATGTTGTAATAGCTCTGCCACAAGGCATTCGCGAAAGTCGCAAATTTCAGTATGCAAACTAGGTTCTCGTACTTCCTTTTTTATATAGAACGCCTAAAACACTAGCATGTAGATCTATTTAAAGAATGCAAGCTGAATGAGTTTAAGCTCAGCATCCCAAGTATTTGCCTTCTTATGGAACCATTTTGTTTTTGACAGCAGGCAATGCCACTGTAAAACTAAACCACTGCTCAAAGTTTGCAATAGCTAACATTATATAAATCCTTAAACTAACACAATACCTCATAGTAATGTTAGTAGACTAATCAGCAACCATCTTAACATTTCATTATTCTGTGTTCTGTTGACGTATTGTTAAGATTTTAAATAAAAAGTAGAGCGGGACTGATATATTGGATGGTAAATTCTTGCAGCTACATCAGGATTGGCATTCGTAGTGGCTGATAAAGAAAATTAAAAAAAATAAAGAAGCGATGGGAGAAACACTCTTCAATTATGTTATGAACGTTGACGTTGCCCCTACAAAGATCATCAGCTGATCCAAGCAAAATCAGAGTAATCTAAGACATGTCATAACAATAAAATAGGATTTTTTTTTTAACTGTGCTTTCATGCTATCTTAGTAAAGATTAAAAAATAACTACACATACAAAATTTTAGGGAAATCTGTTTATATTCCATGTGTCTGAAAGAAAATAAATAATGGCTAACATCAGATTTTTAAGTTGCCAAACTTCAGTGTGAGTCATGGTCTTAAAAATGCGACACTAGTCTTCTACCACCAAAGCAGTGATTTACAACTGCTTTTGAATTAACAAGTTCAAGTTTACGTACATCATATAATCATTTTGCTTTGGTATCAAGAATTGTGAAATTCTACTTGTATTGGGTCCCACAACTACATTTTTTATTTTTATTTTTTTCCTTTTCCCCCCCTGCTGATTAAGGTGTTTTACATTTCACATTTTTATTCCCGTTGGGCTTTTAAAAATGACTAACCAGAAGATTAGGCTCCATGTAGGCCATTAAATCTGAAAAGTTCTAATTCAAAACGCGATTGCAGTTCATTTATAAAACATACATTAGATTAGATATAATAATATTCTAAATACCTTTACCTTATTTATATCAATTTGAAAGAGGGCGAGGAGAAAAAGGCATGACTTAGACTTCTGGGCCAGTTGGTTCATTTATGGAAATATGACCGCTCAGGTTCATAGAGGAAAAAGCGGAACATTGTTTAATAGCATCTCGATGCATATTCTGTGCTGACTCGCGTAGCTTAGAGACACAATTAGAATGCAACAAAGGAGCAAAAATTTTTTTCCCCCAACACCTGACAGAAAGAATTGCTGAACTTTTCCTAAATGAGGCAGTTTTACACACTATTTGGAAACTCCTCCTGAGGTGTTTTCATAAAGCCACACACACACGCGATGTCTACACTGACTGTTAGTGAGATGGAGGATTGTCATGACATTTAGTTTGACCGTTGCTCCAAACACTGAATATTTATTGCTGTATTAAAGCCCCCCTCCCATCCCCCACTCCCATGCTTTATAAGCCATTTCGGCAAAGAACATTTAAATCATGACAACAATCGTGATGAATTGCCATGCTAGCTGCCTGGCAATCTCGCCTCTAATCTCCACTTCAGACCCCAACATTACGGCTCAATTGGTCATAATTGCCCTTTAGATGAACTATGGCACAAACATTAGGGACATCCAATTCTCCTCTAAATCCATCTTCCATTCCCTCTTATCAGTCAAGGGCAGTCAGTAAACAGGAGGAACTGGCCTATCATCTATTAGCATTCCAAAACTGAATAATCTTGTCACTCTTACTTTTCCCGAATCTATTTCAGCTATTCTGCTTATCTCTCTTATTAAAAAGTGGCTACCCTAAAAAGATTCAACAAAGTGAGAAGAAAGAAAAAAGGGGAAAAAGTGTATGTGATAAAACTGACTGCTCTGACAGCATGTTTGCTAGTTGGTTTATCACAACAGGAGAAATCTATGTGGAAGTGAGCAAAGTTCCACGCCAAGTTTGCAGTTGTGTGGTTTTAAAAGAAGTTTGTGCATTTCCCAAATGAAATGTACTCTAGTATGCTAGTTGGAAGCAAAGTCACTCAAAGCTGGAAAGTCCATCATACAGAAAATGTAGACTGAGGACTTCAGAAGAACCTCATAAATATCTGTTTAAATAGCCTGCCAGAAGGTGGATAAAAGTTTTCCTATACAGAACTTCTCACTGTATCACACTGAGGAAGCAAGGTGGTGGTCAGATCTTTTCCCTGAAGCTTGGTAACTCCATCTGTCCAACTACTGAGGCACCACACACCGAAGTGCTCCAAAGCCAGCTGGGACTAAGCTCTCCAGCATGTGCTGGGTCTGCCCTAAGGCCTCTTCCTGATATGACATGCACAAATACCTCACCTAGGAGATGCCCAGAAGGCATCCTAGTTAGATGCCTGAACCAACTCAACCAGCCCCTTTCAACGTGGAGGGGCGCATCTCTTCTGAGCCCCTCCTGAATGACCAAGCTCCTCTATTACCCCTCGAAAGAAGATCATTTCCAATGTTTATATCCACAGTCTCAATCTTTTTGTCACTACCCAGAGCTCCTGGCCCATAGTTGAGGGTATGAGTTACATGGAAATAGACATTAAACTGAAAACAACCTGTCTGTCAGTCTCACAGTCTGCTCTCCAACATACATGGGATGAGCCTCGTAACTACTTTCAGAAAATAACCCAAGACTGTAGCTAACATATCACCAGTTAGTCACATAGTTCCACTGATCTTCTCTTCTATTTTCTCTGTAGCAAGCCGATTAGCTCAGCCACTTGTGGGAAAACACATTCTCTGTGGTTGCCTCTGTGTTGTAATTAGATGACAAAGACATATCAGCAGGATTAGGTGACTCCCATGGCAGAGAAACAGAAGGATGCCACAGAAATAATCTAGAGGTCTGTTCAATTTCCTATTAATCCCAGTGTACAGGCGTTGGCTGCAAATCAGCTGGGGCATAGCAGCTTCATATCTTGCCAGGGGGTACTTGTGAGATAGTCTTCAAATAACCAGAATAAATGGGGCCTAATGGCTAAAATAGCCGTTTACACTTGGTTTAAACAAAACAAAAAAAACTGTCCACACTATCCTTTTAGTTTTCACAAACACAGTATTGATAATGCATCTGAGCTGAAATAAAAACAATGCTTCTGACAGGGAACATGACTTTACCCAAAAAACATGCATTCTGTTAATGCATGTTGACTGTCTGGTTAAGGATTTACAACAGGATACGCTCCCTTGATGATTTACTAGACATTAGCAGCTGTTGCAAAGGTTGAAAGTCACTGATATGATGTGGCTGCTTCTAGAAATTCTTTACTTTTTTGCCTAAAAAAGCATGGCAGATCCCTTAACTTGTTGCCCATAATACTTACTGAAAGTCTTTAAAAAATGTAATTAAAAGTAAGTAAATTGCATTTATTGTCTCAATGCCTTCTATCAAAAATGTGATGAAAATTGCAACCTCACGAAACCCCCATATGAATCGAGAAGCCAGCGTAAATACATGAGAAATGTAATAAAAGCTTTTGAAAATGTGAATAAGCCATAAAGTGTTGTGCCTGCATTGCTTTAGCTAGTGATCACTGTAGGGCTGTCAGTGATGGTAAAAGTGTGCTCATCTGTGGAAAGCTGTAATGTTAAAAAATCTTCCAGCTAAAGAGTGAGCTGCAACACATCAGAATGATGGAGTTTATTGTTAGCACACGATCCACTCATCATTCAAGTGATGATGCAAGTGATAGTCTTTTTTTCCCAAAATCCTGCTAAATAAAAACATGAATTAACTGTGGCCCAAAAATCAAGGTATAATGGATTTGGAGAATGGTTACACCGGTAACATAGAGTCTGTTTTTTTGAAAGACATACTATTGAGATTTAGCTCAGTCTCATAACCACCTGGAAACTTTTTAAAAGTATTTTCATCTCCATAATAGAAGCTTGCATAAAATTTGACTGAAAAACAAAAACAAAACAGAGCTAATAAGCTACATTAGCATTCTCCATCCAATCCCCACTGAGCCTCACTGCAAGCTCCCAAGCAAGCTAATCCACTGATAACCGCATTGAAATTAATTTATTTTGCCGTGTAATTGTGCTGTTTTAAACACGTGTCAGGGTCTACATTCACTGTAAGCTAATCTGGCACATTTTAGTCACGCTGACAAATGAATACTTAACCTGTGACAGTTGTTAGAAAGTAGAAAATCGACATAATACACATTACATTGACAATGAAATCACATTCTGCAGGAAAGTTCATGCAAAAGCACAAATGTCAATACAGGTGCAGTGCAGATGATCCCACTCTTGTGTCTTGTGTGTAAGTTGCTACTTTAATCAACATCTGTTTGAGCACTTGTCATGCGTGCTCTTCATCGGCAGGCTACCGAGGCACCACACCAAGGTGAATGAAACAAAACACGGGCTGATTAAAGCCACGCTTATCTTTGCAATACAACAGGAAGCATGCTAAAATGAAATATCACCCATTTCACAATTTTTGAACCTTTCACCATCGTAAAAAGAGCGTGTTCCCTTCTGACTTCTTCACATCAATATTTCGGTTTGACTTTCAAGTGAGCATCTTCAGGTTTTATGTTTGAATTTATCAGCTCGTGGCAGACAGGCTCCATTTCAAGTGAACAACAGCTTATCAATATTTGAGAACAGCAACCCTTCAGAAACCTCACTTAAGATCGACATGACGCTGAATACTATCATGATACTAAGTAAGCAGCCTCTCTTAGAAAAAAGACATGCTATCGGAAGGCCAGTCCTTTGTATAACTAATTCAGAACACCAAATTCTTGCTGTGAGAGAGAGAGTAAGTAAGTAAGATCATAGCCCTTGCATCCTACCCATGCTATGGCTTGATTCTTTCTTTGGCCCTTAGATGTCTATCCTCTTCAACACCCACAGCCTGCTCCACTCAGCTGTTGCTCAAGCTGCCGCAATGGCATGATCTGAGTTTTTGGCATTGAATCCCCTACCCCCCACCACCAAAAAAACCCCAAAAAACCCTTTTCTGTTCTGCTAGTACGAGACTGCACAAATTCAGGTCTAAGAGGGAAGGCTTTGCTTTTCAGCTCGTCTCTCACCACATCTAAGTCTCTCTCTTTAGACTGTGTTACCTACTATGGTTTCCAAAGAGTGTGGGGGGGGAAAGGCCTGATTATTAGGATGAAGGGTGGAAGTGAATCTGCAGAAGTCTCACCCATTAAAAGCTGGGTGCTGTGATCTCTGCTTTAAAGCCGCACTGAGCTTCGAATGGCTGCGAGAAAAATAACTGAAATCTGTATAATGCAACCGTTCACAGTGCAGGCGTGTTTACCAAGCCAGCAGGGTTTGTTTTTCCCTTTAAACACAACTATCTTGCTCCTGTTGTCCATATCATGCAGCAGATATTAATTTCAACAACTGCCGTGCGTCAAACCTGCAGGTTCCCCAATCACAGCACTCTGGTTCATTACCTAGACAGCGATGAAACACCAAAGGTATGTGTATTTTGACAACAGCTTTCAATTAATCCAGTGTCTCATCTCTGCAAATGCATTGCCTCCCCTGCCTCATCTCGACCTCTTACACCTTCAGAACCTCTACCTTGTTTCAGTAATGAGGGTTAGCGATGTGACTCTGTGCTGCTGCAGCTAGGTGATTACTGAAGAGCTGCTGCTGTTATCTCTAGTGAGCTGCCCTCTATCTCCATCCTCTGTCCCTGGACCACAAGCCCTGCTAGCAGACCATCAATCAGCGGATCACTGCAGGAGCACATGTAATCACAGTGGCCGTGTCTCCTGATGTAAAGTGTTTCCAAAAACACACGTCTTTGTTAGACTGGAGGTTTAAAAATAATATGCTTGAGGCCATTGTTTGATTACCCTATTCAAGTCTCAGGAAAGTCCACGGAAAGTCACAAACTGCCATCTGCTGATGTTTGAGAATGACCAGGTCTTTCTGGTAATTATCACAAAGATCGCTGGGACTAGAATGCCCCCCCCCCAGGTCTCAGCTGATCTTGTGAGCAGAAGGACCGTCTATCTGAAAGAGCCAGCTGATAAGTAAAAAACACTTTTGATTTGGGGGGGAAAAAAACAAACAAAAAAATAGAACTTGATTATTTGATAAGCCAGAAGATGTATCAACTGAATCGTTTATTAAGCAAAAACATCCATTCCAAGTTTTTGAATGATGAGCTGTTTCTCAGCTCTTTGTTGTACTGCTGAAAATGAAACGGCTTTGTATTCAGCGTTGTTGTTCAGACCAAACTAATATTCTGAGGTTGTCACCTTGGGAGCTTGAAACTTGTGAGACGGGGCTTTTGCCATTTTCTGGAAACTCAACTCATTGATTTGTTGGGGAGGAAAAATAATTATGAAAATAAGTGTTGCAGCTCTATTTCATCCTTTCAAAATACACATCTAATTAGAGCCTGAGGGGATGTCTTTACATTTCTTCTTTGTCTTACCAACACTCCTGAACAACCTAACATATCTAAATTGCCATGGCACAAGACAGGAGAAAAGAAAAACCCTCACGGTTTCTCCAGAAGCATTTTCCATTGATTTGCACAGTTAATTTCAGGACAGTCTAATCTACTCCTTGGTGATGTTGATGTTTGTGCCTGCACAGTCTGTAATGCACGTGCACAGTGCGCAGGGTGCTACTTGGGGACCTTTGACTGCCTCCAAGGGTGTGAGCGACAGTCTGCTGCTAAATCACAGCATGGGGGAGATTGTCTGCTTGGCAGGATAAAACCAAGTGTCCTTCTCACCTTTTCTGTCATTATTAGACAGGTGCGGCACACAGGTGGAGGACAACAGTGACAGATGCCATCTAATGTTAAAGTTTAAGTTGACAGACTGGCTGGAGGGGATGAGATGTGATATATAGGGATTCACCTAAAACAGTCTTGAATGTGGCTGTATGCAGTATAATGAACACAGAACAACAGGATTAGAGGATCTGGATGTCCAGATATCCAAACTAACATCTGTCAGAGCATATTTGTAATGGCACCACGGAATTTATGAGTTTCTTAATTTTATTTTGCTACAATTCCAAAAACTTTCAAAAATATTAAACGTTTGTAGGTAAGAAGCAATTCATTTGCATCATTATTCAAATTCAAGGGCTCTGTGCTGTAGGTGGAGGCACATTATTTGTTAACCTTGACATTAACATAGCACGATAAAAAGGGCTCTTTGTTATCGCAACACGAAACATTCGTGCTTAAAATGATTTTCCCCGAAGTGTCCGCCGGCTGTGGTACCTCAGTGGAGGCGGGTCAGCAGATGCTCCATCATTACTGAGTGATGGAGGTAGCGAATAAAAACAGAACAGAGCCACCCTGCACCACCACATCAAAAAAATGCAACAGTGTTCTCAGCCTGCAGACTGAAGAGAGCACAAAAAACGAGCACGTCTGGGGAAAAAAGATCAGAAGATGAGTGAAGATGACGTGATGATATAAAGTGATATAATCATTAGTCGCACTTTTGCAGGCCTTCCAACGCGATTCAAGTTGGGTTAATTGGGCTCATTTGCGTGCTCTGCTGCTGCAAGGTGAAGCGCACTGGACGCAATGGACAACACAAGCTGCTCCTTGTCTCCCGTGCGTAAAGTCACACAATAATTACCGCTGAATAATAAAGACGATTACAACGGAGGCTGTAAAATAAATCTACCGGCGGTGATGATCTGACAGCACCGGCTAGCCTTTCACTTCCACGAATGACTCTCTGTCCAACTGCTTTAAACGAGCTCAGAGTACCAAATTATACACGTTTCTGCCCTCCGCACACCATTCCAGTCTGTGAAAAAAGTCGCTGCAGCGTGTCATGCAAATAAACCCCGTGTTGGCCAAGCAAAGCGGAGGGGCAGCACAGGTTAACGGTGTAATTAATATGCGAGGAGGTGACAGGAAAGCTCATCCGTACCTGATCTTGCTGTTGAGTCGCTTTCGACGGTGCATTGCCTTCCTTTGCTGTGGTCATGATTCCCTAAAGCTGGGAGAAACTGTTGTTTCCCCGGCAGGAGCAAGGGAAAAATGCAAATACTGAAAGACACACACAGAGAGACGCACACACACACCGGTGCAGAACCAGTAAGTCAAAAAAAGAAGAAAACGGAAAACGGTCTTTTTCCGGCGCCCACAAGCTTCGTGTGCAGTGACCAAGGTGTGAGATAACAAGTGGTATAAGGACGCGCTGCTCGGGAAGGGAAACGGCAAAGAAAAAAAAAAGATTTTCAGTGGAAGCCAAAGAGGAGAGGAGGAGGAGGAGATAGCAGAGAGAGAGGGAGAGAGAGAGTCACGCATCTCTTCTTTAAACGCTCCGTGCGGGACTCTGCGTGCGCGCAAAACGCTTGACTTGCAAGTGATGCAGACTGAGTGGATTGCAATTAAAGATGCACGTTGAAATCACGCGGCTCAAACTTTAATTCAGAACTCGCGAGGAATACAAGTTCATAAAATATTCGTTTAGATTCACGAGGACAGTAAAACGCTCCTATTTTAAACACGAACAGTCATTATCATAAAGTCTCATCGCCTTATTTATATTCCTTTATTGCAAAAATAAAGCCAGCTCGCCATCTCATTAAGTCCATTCCCACATTCGTTTATTTTTCAGAGGCAGTGCTGCGGTAAAGCTGCCGGGTAAACTCTGCGATGGGAAATTAGTCTTTGATTTTCTTCAGTATGCCTGCAGCATTTTCATACAACAATTTTTGCACTGCATAAGTTTCTTGTTGTAATTATGAAAAAAGGAAATTCAATGCCTTGCTGCACTGATGCATTAGTAATGGCACTGAAACACTAAGTAGCCTGGATGTAATGTAACAGTATTAAATGTTATTCGGGAGCAGCAGCAGTAATAAAATAATCACATTCAGCAGTGAGAATGTTTGAAATTATGCTCAAGACATGAGTGGCTGTAAAAAGTTATGACCCAGAGGATGGAGAAGCCTGCAATAAAGTGGGACTTGTTAGTGCTTGGGCAAAAACTGCATTTAAAACAGTTCTGCCAGTCTGAGAGGTAAACTGAATCTTTAAGACTGAAGCAGGAGCAGGAAAAAAAGTTTACACTGCAGTAAAACAGAAAGGAACCAATTTTGCTGTCTGCATTTCATGATAAGAACTAAGAATTTTTTCATGGGCTTGTTCAGTTAATTACATCTCAAAGAAATCATGTACAATCTCTGTTAAACACCGTCAGGAAATGACTTACTTTGATTTGCTCCTAGATGTACTTAATGTTAATTAATACCTTAGTCTCCAGTTTGACTCTTTATATTGCAGGTTTGCAACCAAGTGTGCTGCACTGTTAATTAAAATCAGGTGGCAACTGGGTGAAGTCAATTACCTTTGAAATCCCAAATGAAAATCTGCAGTGTTGCTTTTTGTGACCAGCAGAGCACAAGACACTGAAAAAAGCCCCGTTGTTCTAAAAGAGATAGCCTCAAAATAAAAAAGAAAGAAAGAAAACCTTTAAAATATCCCTGCATGTGATATCATTGCATTGTTTTCTGCAAAATTGCTGTTTTCTATTTTCAGTCATGCTGACTTATGTTATCTTTACATTGACAAATAACAACTTGAGCATTCCCCAAAGAAATGGGTTTCTCTCTGTGAACCGATCTAAAAGAGAGGGAATAATATAGGAAGTATTTCACCTGGTGTTGAATTCATAATTCGATTCAATCACAAAAAATGTGAGGTCTATATGTCAATGGTAGGTTGGTTTCGAGAGTTGATGAAATATTTTATCCTCTTGGAACACGTTATTTACTACCTGGTGGAGTAACCATTGGTAGCAAGCACAGCTGTTAGACATTTCTTGCTTTTTGCAAAGTGTCCAAAGCTACCGCCGTGATTAACATTCTGAGGTCTAAGTCTTCACTGGTGAAAACCCTAACTCTAACCCAATCTGAATATGCATTTTTGGTTTGTGAACACAATTTCCCCCCAAAAGTCAGTTTGGACTTTCTCTAAAATATAGGGCTAGGCTTACCACCTGTGATGGGTTAGTCCTCGGATAGTTCAGAGACTGGTTAAGCAACTCCATGTCCTTAATGTGCTTCATATTGAGGATTCGTTTCTCTACAAAAATAGCAAATGGACAGATGCTAAACAGCTCAATTTTGGTCTCATCAAAAACATCACAGTCCTCAATATAAATCTATGATCAACAAGGTGCTTGAAACATTCATCAGAGATTTTGGTCCATACTGTCTGTGTGTGTGTACAATGAACTCACTGCTATGTTCAAGAAACCAGTTTAGAGATGATTTGAGCTTTGCGATATGGGATCATCCAACATCAGAAGATGGCTACATGACGAGCAACAATACGCAGGAAGGCAGGTGTCATGTTTAAATAATGGTCATGAGCCAAAAAATAAATATCCCCCACATCTTTACACCACCACCAGCCTGAGCCATTGATACAAGGCAGGATGTTCTTTATGACAAATTTACAACCTACCATCCAAATGTAGCAGCTAAAATGAAGACTCGTGATACCAGGTAATCTTTTTCCAATCTTCTATTGTCCAATTTTTTTGCAAACCTGCACAAAATGTCTCAGCTTCCTGTTCTTAAATGACAAGAGTGATAATCAGTGTGTTCTTCTACTGCTATAACCCATTTGCTCCAAGGTTTCTTGTGTTCAGAGATGCCTTTCTGCATACTTTGGTTGCAACGAATTTTTGCTCAGAGCAGTCTGGTCATTTTCCGATGACCTCTGGCATCAATAAGGCACTTTTACTGAGAGATCTCTGTAAACCCTAGAGATGGTTTTGTGAGAAAATCCCAGTAGATCCGCAGTTTTTGAAGGGTGATGTTTCCCACTCTGTTGCATCACCTTTTCTTTAAAAAGCAATCTCAAAGTGTTTGTTAACAGAGGAGATCATTTGCTATGCTTTGCAAAGCCAACAAGCTATTCTTGCTTCATATAGGATTTTAGCTGTTCAAGAGTTTGGTGCCTCTTTTGTCATATCTTTTGTGTCACAATAAGTCAAACACCCAGAGCAATGGATCTGTTTTTATTTCAGCGCTGCCCGAGAGCACGAAGATTTAGTTTTAAGCCAGGTCCCTTGGATCCCTTTAGATTCTCAGAATCTTTTAAATAATCCTCATACTGCATGATAAAATCCACAAATTCTTTGCAATCTTATACTGAGAAACATTATTCTAAAACTATTGCACTATTAGCCCATGCAGACTTCTGAGTTTTAATTTAATATAATGTTTCAGAACAATTTTCTGAATTCTGTTTCATTAATATTTTACACAGGATCATGTATTTTCAAATTCCCCCTGAGGACACATGTGTGTGAAATAGTCAGTGAATAGCATGCCAGTAAGTCATTTTGTGTGTTTTTACAATGCATGTTTTCAAGCACTTCAGTTGAAATAATGACATCCTAGTCTTTTATTTTAACTGTTAAGCACTTCCTGTGTCATGTAACACCATGTAGTGACATGAAGAAAACTGAATATACGTTACGCGAACATACAAAATCTGCCAGAAGTAGCATGCCATTTATATGTAATTCCACAACATCATTTAGGGTAAATAAAACTTATTAAAAACTAAAGTAACTAAGTTAAAAACTACACTTCAGTCTGGATTAGAGTGGTAGACCAAACAAAAAACAGAAGAGGCCAACATTCTTCTGGCTGTGTACAGTAGGCCATGAAGAGAGATGTGCAGTGCTGAAAATTTGCACTACATTATGCACTCTCTCATAGCTGGCAGCATTTTTCAAAATTTTGAAACATTTCAAATTTGTTGGTTCTAATTTGTTGGCTACAAAAACTTAATGGTTGTGTGCAGAATTCTGACACATGAACAAGAATGAAAGCCACCCGGTGTTCACAGCTTCATCTACTTGTGGCTTCAAACCACATTAGAAGCCTTCCCCGGCAACTCAGCCTGTGCTTACCATCAACAGGATGATGTATGAAACTGAAACAACTTCTCAACAGCCAATCAATCAGCTCCAGACTAATAATGGCCACTTTTGGCCAAAGCCCCATTGGCCGATGACGGATGCTGTGTCGTTGTACCGCCGCGGCCAAGAACACAATCACTACCTCGCTGTGGCTGTGTTAAGGAGCGAGCGTACAAACCTCACGTCTCCGATGTTGACAAATGGACACCAGACGGCGGTGATGAATGCTCCTGGGGGGGTGGGTGGCTCTGTTTAAATACACATTCCTGAAAAGTTAGGAATTAACTGACTGGCAGTGCCAACCTGTCTAAACAAATGGAGCCATCCGCTCACTTCTGCCTCATCATTTCACTGCCAATGGAAAGCCAGCAGCCAACCTGATGAAGTGAAAGTGCTTTGCCTAATTAAAACCTCAGAGTAATACATACTTGCCACAACCTTTAAATACTATACATTGATGCATTATTTTCACTCTGACACTAACTTTGTAATATTAGAGGAAAAATGGCTACTAGATAGATAATAATTGCTATTATTAGAGAAGCTTTTCCAGTTTACCCTGCAAACTTCCAGTCCGTCATTCTGTAATTGTATGTGCATTTTTTCAGAACAGTCTGCAAGGGCATGGACAATCGATTGTAATTTCTTAAGAAAGCCTCCAAAAATTGTTGCACAAATTGAATTCAATATCAGCTTTCTTTTTTTCAGTTTAATTTCAGAAACAGAGACCAAGGCAAACTCTGTCCAAAGCAAACAGTTTTTATTTATCTTGTTCTGTTTTTCTTGAGTACTTTGGCTGTACAGCTTTTTAAAAATGGAGATATTTGGAGAATTAAAGCATTAAATCCCTGGTAACACCAGTGGGCATGAGAGGCATCGTGCACATTTCATGGAAATCTGCTTTGTTTCCGATTACGTCTTTTGTTGAAAGAAAATAGCTCAATGTGTGCTTAAGAAAAGGCTTGAAAGGCTGAAATAACATCCAAGCAGACACAGTTGAAAGAACGAGGCAAAGTCCCTATAGCCAAAAAATGACCACATACACCATTATTGTGAAGAAACATATGGGTCTATAATGATCCTTCCTCTGCCCTGTCCATGTCAGCAATATAACCCCATGGCGCACTAATGATTAGAGTGTTAGCTGGTTCAGCTCAGGAGGATAAAATGAGAGGTGAGAGAGGTCGTGTGTTACTTTTACTCTCACTTTAACCTTCTGAGTTCATGATCACTCTCCTATTAAATGATCGCATGACCTTATGAGTTCACAAGTGTGTTGCCAGCTTATATCTTCTCTCACATATTATTTGGCTGCTCAGAAAGAAACAGCATAGTATTTAAATGGTTTCAGCTAATATATATATTGAATTTCTCTCAATCTAGCATGAAGTTATGAAATGATAAGACTTATTTTTTAAAATACTAATGTATTTAAATATAAACAAATACACTAATCATGACATTTTGCTAAATCTAATTCAATAGTTTTTAGTCTCTAAACCAAACAAGTAGTTTCTAAAATTAGACATCAATAACTTTTAAAAAAATAGTATAACTGAAGTGAAAAAGATAAGATAAGATAAGATAGAACTCTATTAATCCCTCGGGTGGGTTCCTCTGGGAAATTCGATTTCCAAAAAGCACAGCACCGACAGAAGTTACAGTTACAGAATATTATATATATATATACACACACACACACACACACACACACACACACACACACACACACACACACACACACACACACACACACACACACACACATAAATACAGAGACAAATATAAATAAAATATACGAAGGGGATAAATAGGATAAATAGGAATAAAAAATAGAAATACAAGTGAATTGCACAAAAGTGCGCCACATTTACAGTGAAATGTTTCACTTCACCACAGCGCTGTCCATCCTCCAAATATGGACTTTCTTACACTTTGAGGGTGTAAAGCACTCACTTTGTGGTAAATTGTGTGAAACTTTGCAAATTGGGGTCCAAAAACACCAATAAATTGACAATTATGACTATGTGATGAACTGCCCTGAGACTGTGTTGTCCTGGTTCTACCCAGGACATGCCCAAAAAACATCAGAATAGGGGTCTGGTTAGGCTGTGATCATGTAGGACACATCATTATATAGGCAACTGGAACTTTTTCAATTACCCATACACATAATGGACTGGAACGATCCAGAAACAAGTAATAAATCTGTTAGTTTTGTTCATAATAAAGCTAATAAAGTGGCATCCCACAGTCAACAACCTTCCCTCCACTCATTCCTGTCACTCTTTCACATGTGCATACATGGAAAAGCTCCTCATCATGATACTCAGACTACCCTCCGCATCTAGCTAGCACTACAGAAGCAGAGGAAGATGAACTGTGTTGCTTGAAATGGTTTTCAACATGAAACTTTGCCATCTGGCTTGCAAGGTTCTGGTACAGAATTTGGATTTTTGCAGTCAGCACATATATGAAAACTACACTAATATCAATGAGAGCATTCACATGGAAAGAGGTGGCAGCACATGAAGCGTGATGCTTAGGAAATGAATTTGAGAAACTGGAAGAAATTAAAAGTTTGTACAATTCATTTCATTTTAGAATTCCCGGCAGGCTAGATTAAACTTTCCTGCTTAATTCACAATGTGAATTTAACAATAAATTCATTGGGGTTTTTTTGCGTGTTATTCCAAGGTTGTGTGTGAATAACCCATCAGGGTAAAGAAGAGCAGGCCCTCTGTTATGATAGTTTACTGCTATGGCATAGTATCTACCTTCAATCCTCACTGTTAGGTCAAAGATGACAGTGATTTTGATTTTGTTGATGCTCTTTAGCTTCACTTGTCACAAAAAATAATGCTCAGAGCAGCAGAGGTCAGCTGATCGCACAGTTTTGGCCACAAAGAAAACAGGTTAGTCACTTGCCCCTGCTACACTGAATCTAAGGATTTCCCCACCTGCTAAATCCCACATAAATCTCACTGAGTGCCTGTGCAGTGATTCAACTGAACCAAGCTCAATTGTATTAAAAGTCCCTGAACTGAAATCCAAAGACTCATATAAAGTTCATTCATCTCCTTTAATTTGCATTCCAATGGTAAGAATATAATTTCTGAGGGAGTGCTGACATGTTTTTATTAGTCTTGTCCTAGCTGATAAAATGATAGTATTAAAAATACACTAAAGAGCCCATAAAAGAAGTCCAGGGAACATTTATGAAAGACACTGAAACTGAGACTGTCTTGAATGTAGCAAAATAACCATGTGATTAATTAAACCAGGTGTGCCGTGTCCACACTCTCATGCTGAAAATTTTGTTCCCAATTGCTTCGAATTTTATGCGTACCCGCATCAAAAATCCACATGCATAAAATGTGTCCCAACACACCAATCTGTGACGAAAATCAAGTCTAAAAAAAAAAAAATAGTTATAGCCTGTTTCAGTCTTCCAGAACATATTCTGTCAGTGCATATAACCAAAACCAACTGTCAGTGTTATTTTATTTCCTAATAGACCAGCACAATACAAAAGTTGAAAAACAAAAGTCATGCACCATGACCTGTTTTGATTAGGGAGTTATCAGTTTCCTTGTAGACTCCAGTATTCTTTCGTGGAGGTAAATTTTGATGTTGCAAAAATCATGCATAGTATTTTGCAGTAGTACTCAGCCTCCCTGCAGGTGGTGAATGATATGAGTGTGTGCCTCAATTTTTCCACCCCTATTTGGCTGACGAATGACAGCGAGCATTGGGATACTGGAAATAAATAATTGCTTTTCCATCTTTTCCCCTCCTTCTCCGTCTCCTTGTAAAGAGCCTATGTGAGGTCTTACATAAATATAGCTCGGACCCATCATCCTGACGGAGAGGCCTTGCATCAGGATTCGGTTATGCCAGGTGTGACTCATCAGCCTTCACAGCACTCAGGCGTGAAATGTCAACAGAGCCAGATTCCACAACCATGCCTCTGTTTCCAGCACCGGGCTGATGAGCACGTCTGTAGTTGTGAATGAGTTTTTCTAGCCTTTTTCTTATCAGCATACTTGCTGTATACAGTACATTCTGTCTGCTGCTAAAATAAGGCAAGAAACCATGGGGGTCTTCATGCGGCATCATCTTCACTTTTCATCATCACTTTTTTTTTAACCCCTCAGGTGAGAGACCAAGCTATATCAGCAACTAAACTTACAGAGTAGGATCATTTATGATATTCACTGCCTGATTCCAGCTCATCTACTTCAGATGAGCTGCTTATATCATCACTTTGGGCAAAAAGTATATCTACCTCAAGGCTCCTGAAGCAGTAAATCTACTACAGGTCTGCTATTAATAGTTGACTCTGAAACATTGTAGTACTGAGATGTGGAAACTTACAGAATAATCAGAGCCTATAATGTGAAAAAGATATTTAAAACAACTTCATCCTTTTGACAGCAATGGACCATTTCTTGTATAAATAATCTACACACAACCACACTGAGAAACTGCACATGTAAATACGCAGCTAAAGTGAAGAAGTGGCTGGATTGCATGAGGCAGAGATGAGGTCCAGAACCAAGAAAGAACATATGAGAAAATCAATTGAAACACTGCTGAACACAGAGGTTTCTGCTGTCTTTGATTAGTCTGCTGCTGATGTGGATAAAATAAAATAAGCAGATTAGACTTTAGCTAGACATTTTTAAAAATCCCCTATCAAGCAGCAACTTTATTTAAAGCAATTATTTCAAGTGAGTACCGTAAGTTTGAACATGTTTCATCCAATCCTTACTTCCCTTTTGGAGCCACATAAAACCTTTAAATGATGCCAGGTAGGGATGGGTATCAGAACCGGTGCCACCGGTTCTGACATAAACGGTAGTAACCAGACCAAAAAAGCAGCGCACATTTCGGTGCTTTTTTTCCTGAGCTGTGATACACTTTAGATTCTGGCCAATCATCTTACGTTTCCGAGGATAGTAGGCAGGTCCAGGTAGGTACGTTCTTTTAGAGCAGAGCAGTGCTTTAAGGTGATACCATGATACTGTCAAAGGAGGTAACACCTCAAATCCGATGAAACACCTGGCGATGCATAGTGGGGGTTTTTTAAAACCAAAAAATGCGCCGTATTTGATAGCTTGCTGCGAGACCTCACACCGTGCACATCTACTGCGGGTGTGGTGCCTGTTATCGGACCCGGAGTTAGCAGCATCCCCCAAAAACCCGAAGAGGAGAGTCCTGGCCCCTAGCCCTGCCAGTGTAGCAGAAATGATGACGGATGATGACGGCAGCAGCAGCCGTTCTTCTCTGCGTGAGTAGCCTAATGTTGTTCGTGTGTAATTTACGTTGAGTAGGCTAACCATGTTATTAAATTAATGCATGTAAGGTGAACTAGCAAACACCGTTGTAGTTACATGCGGCTGTCTTCTTGTTTGATGGCAGATACTCCCTTCACCCTGGCCAAAAAGGCTAAAATGACCAAAGAAAAAGTGGAAAACAGTTAAACATGAGAGGTTTTTGGACAAAGTTTGTGTTTTTTCTATTGTTTAAGCACTGTTTCCAGCCAAGAGTGATGCCATAAATCCCCTATAGCTGCAGAAAAGGCTAACATTGTTATCTTTTTACAAAAAAACAGCTGAACATGAGAGGTTTTTGGACCAATTTTGTGTTCTCCATTCTTTAAGCACTGTTTTGAGCACCATTTAAGCACCGGCACCGTTTCAAAAGTACCGGTTTGGCACCGGTATCGGATAAAACCTAAACGATACCCATCCCTAATGGCAGGTCTACTGGCTAAACCACCTTGAGAATGGATCACAAGTGCTAGAAGCTGTGTCGCTTGCTAACCTGCATCTAACACGGTTTCTGAAAATCACTCCAAAGACAGCAAAATTAACATTTGTTTTTATTGCCATAACCAAACCTGCCAAACTATTATACGCTTCTTTTCCAGGTCAGGCCAAAGGTCGGAGGTTCAGGAAAATACTTTTCTGTGTCTGCACTTCCTGTAATAATAAAGTGGGCTTTCATTAGTTTCGTTCCTTGGCCATGCAATTGCGTTTCTATGTCCTTGTTAAAGTTACTCTGCTTCACTGTCCTGTCTTTTCCACACAGAGCTAATATATGCTAATAGCATAGTCTAACAGGTGCAGCATGGACATCATCTTGTTTTTGAAAGCTTACACTGTCATGAAAGAAGCGGTTTTCTAATGCATTGCAATGGGCTCCCTCAGGATTGCTTTAAATCAGTGCCTTGTGTTTTGCATGATTGGAAAACTGATCTGACTCTGAATAACTTTCTAACATCCATCCATACAGACATACATTCATACATACACTCTCAAAACAGCTGTGATTAGCACTTTTTCACTTGCTCTTTCAGGTGATAGCAAGTGCTTCTTCAGCAGCACATCATTTCACATTTTCAAGAACCAACACTTTCTGCTACACGCAGAGTAACAACACACTACCAGCACCTGTGCTAACACATTTAGAGGTCTGTTAAAAAAAGCCACCACACTATAACACACTTCAGCACCAGGCAAAAGGACAGCTCCCAGCACTGATCCAGACGCCATCAAAAGCCTCTATGTGCTGAAATAGATTTCAGCACCACTTAATGGACAGCTCCGACAGCGCATTTCACAGCCACATCCAGGACTCCTTTCTCCAGGAAGTGGGAACCTGGAGAGAAAAATACCAGCACAATAACTTTTCTCCTGCTTTTTTTTCCACCAGAGAAGTTACAGTCCCAGCCTTTGAGGAAATGATCTCGAACAAGCATCAAATGTCATCAGTGTCCTATCATTATTATAAATTGATTTGACTGGAAAGGATTCATTCTTGCATGGCAGTTTCTTTAAAATTACCACTCATTATTTGCAATTGCAGCACTGAACTGTTTCGTGGACTACCGGCGGACAGTTTTCAAAAGCAAAGAAGGGAGTAAAGAAACTAAAATTGTGGAAAGTTTTTGAAGTAAAGTGGGGACACTTTCGGAAGAAATTGCACTCCTATTTATCAGTTGTCAAGTAACTTAAAATAGAAATCTAAGATATATTTTGTGTGCCTGTAAGGGTGTATTAGCTTTTCTTCATATGCACTTTAAAAATTGTTTTAAGCAACGCAATCTGATTTCTGCTTTTTGTTTTAGCATGCGTGAAAGTATAACACTTGCCCCTCACCCCAACTGGTCGCAGCATACGGCCGCCCCTCCCTGAGCCTGGTTCTGCTGGAGGTTTCTTTCAGTTAAAAGGGAGTTCTTCCTTCCCATTTTCACCAAAGTGCTTGATCAAAGGGAATCATATGATTGTTCGGGTTTTCTCTGTTTTCTTGAGTGCCTTGAGCCAGTTGTTGTGGATTTTGCGCTATATAAATAAAATTGAAATTGAATAAAATTGAACTGAATTTTGAGAATTATTAAATGTGCCAGTGGCAGCTTGTGCAGACATCAGTGCTTGTGAGCAAAGTATTGTTGGTGTGAATCACAGTTTTAAGAAATAAAGAAAAAGAAATGAATGAAGATGTAGGTTTTTTTTTTATTCTTCTTATTAAATTGTTTTCTTTTTGGCAAAAACAACCAAAAATACACATCAAAACAATAAATTAACAAAGAACTAAATTAAACAGGAAAAACACAAATTATTGACTGAAAAGCTTTCAAGCTTTAACTTATTACACTTACCCTCGACACAGGCAACATTCTAATCGGCAACGCTTTTATAAAAACACAGAGAACAAAGTAAATAATAAAAGTAGACAAATGTGCCACTTGAAGTTATTTAGTTGTATGAAGCAGGATAGGAGTACCTTATCTTAATTGTAAGCTTACTACAGCCTGACTGATTAGCTATTTGCTGTACAGGTATCAGGATTTATAAAGACCAATGAATGAAAATTAAAAGTAAAGATGAAACAGCACAAACGCATTAAACCACATTGTAATTGTTAATGTTGCAGTTTGTCCAAAAATGCAACAACAAGCAGAGATAGATAGATCATAAATGAGTGGATAAATAACTCCAATAAACACGTTAGGTAAATCATTTTATAATACATGCATCTGAAAGACACAAAAGTATCGGTTGACATATGTTGGAATTTCATTTCACTAAATATCAGTATCAAACTGAAAAATCCAACATGCATTGGGCTCTATCGTGTACTACCTTGAGCACTTTTTAGAACAAAATTCAGTTATTTTCTGCACACGCTTTTTTTTTTTTAAGTCTTATTTAAGTATTACTAATTAGAATTCATGACTGTGTACAGTTTTCAAGATTATTGGCAGGAACGCTGTTCCAAGCGTTACGAAGAACTCATTCGGGGTCTTCTGTGGATTTAGGCTGTCTCATTATCTTTTGTGTCTCCATGTAATCTCCGACTGATTAAATGACTTATAACTTGGCAGTACGCATGGGGTGGTTGTCATCCTGAAGAAATATTTGATTGTATTTTGTGGAATGCAAACAAGCATAAATTAGATATTCAAGTCAAACACGAGTGGATCTTTGTTTTTTCTTCAGTACAATAACTCACAGAATAAATGCAGCTTTGCTATCAAACTGACATTGTTTTTAGATGGACTAGCTTTTGTGCAAAGTGTGTGGAGAGTAGCAGAGAAATTGGAGTAATCAGCAATGACCTCAGTACACCCTGTAATTTCCTCAGATGGAACATGTTGTTCTCCATGATAAACTAACTGAACACGAAGAAGAAAGCAAAAGCTAGAGTCATAAAAAAGGACATGATTCTCTTGAAAGAGCGAGTCATTCTGACTCATGTGTAAGCATATAATAATTACAGTGCCTTTTCATTCATTTGTGCTACAAAAAACATCATTCCTATTAAAGCTGGATCTTCTTTTCCTCTAAATGAAATAATATTTCTGAGACTTTTATTTAAAAAAATACACCCTCAGTGACACCACAAACCAAACTGAAGCTCAATAGGGTCTGATATTTACTGTAAATGTTTCCAATATTTGGATTCAGACTCAAACAAGAAATCACAAAAAGGTAAAAAAACCAAAAAAAACCCAAAAGAAATAATGTTTCTGTTATACCAAATTGATTTTTCTCTTAACATTTTTCAATTACCACTCTTTTCCTTTCTAAATAATAGCAACAGATCTACTCTGAAAAACAGTATCAATCAAAGGAAATGCAACACCTTTTTGGTTTAACCATTCTCTTAAGGAACACAAATATGCTCATAACTGCTTCAGTTTTGGGCCATAAAGCCATAAAGGCTTGCAAAAAACTGGACAAAGTGGCACATTTTTCTGAAAAAAAAAAGCCTTTCTCACACACGCATATGCAGCCCGCCTCTTAATTCTATGCAAACTTCTGAAGTGCTATGTCAGTGTGCTCTATTAAAGCTTATTCAATAAACAATAAGCTCGCGAACTGTGCGCTTCAGCAGTTTCTGCCTGAATGAGAAATAGAGCTGTGAGTCCAAAATAATGTAAACAATGCCTTTGTCCCACAGGGCATTACGATAATATAAAGTTTCCCACAAAATAGCTCAAGGCTTTAAGAAAAAGAGTGACCCGTGTTAAAATGTGATGATAAAACCATTTTATATACTCAGATAAATAAATAAATTAGTAAAAAAGAGCAAGCAAAAGCAAAAGCAAAACATAAATAAATAAATAATACAGAGAAGTTATTTGTAACTGCAGTGGTTGAGCTGTAGCTGCTGCCTGCGTTGCTCTCTTAGTCTCTAGACCATGATAAATCACAAGTTGGGAGAACATTTGTCACAGTGGGCCACATGTCCTTTCATCACACCAGGTCTCTCTCTTTTTCTCCCTCACTTGCCCCTCATTCCTTCAACCTCCATGCTTGTTTCATTCCTCACAGAAAAGCTTTGTTGTGAATTTGTCACTGCCTGTGCCTCTGTGCTCTGTTAGCCATGCCCTTGGGTTTCTAATAGGACCAGCGGTGCATGGTGGCACTGAGATAGAAGTGGAGCTTGGTGGGGTGCTCTCTTACCCAGCCAGGAGAAGAATAGATGGTTATGCTAAAAAAGTTTTTTTTGACAGGTAGCGCACTTGTGCCCAGGGGAAATTTAAATACAGAGAGTTTATGAACATATGCCACACACTGAAGAGGTGTTTGACATTTGTATAGTGTGTGCCAGTGCTGTAAAGAGACAAATAAAAAGTGAACAACAATGAAAGTTTAAGACCCGGAGGTGGGCCCGCTGATGCCCAGGGACGAACTGGATCTTCTTTTATAGGTGTTGACAATCATACTCTACTTGACAAATCCCTCCGAGCAGCAACAACAACCAGCCTCAAAAAAGAAAAAAAAAATGAAAAAAATGAAAACATAAGAGAATGGAAAAAGTAAAGTGAGCAAACACATTTCTGTCTGCGTCCCAGAAGCAAGAGTCAAAACAGATCTATACCATTCAATTTAAAAGTCAGCCATTTCGCCTGAAGTTTTGAAGATGGGACAGATCAGCCTAGATCACAAGCTGATTTAAGAGGTAATTATAGAGGTAAAGGTAGTCCCGATAAGCTGCTTATACCCACAGAGTATTCTTTTGTGTGAGGGTGAGCTGAGGATAATTTGAAATATTAAAGGTGAGATTGCTAGCAGGGGGATACTTCCTCGAAGCAGGCAATAAAATAACTCATTAAAACTTCTCGTCTCCTAAGACAGAAGATAAGCAACTGGGTAAGGAGGGCGGGTTCCGACAAAGACAAACCAAATAACCTCGACGGCGGAGATTCGTTATCAAAATCACCCTTTTTATCAAGCTTTTCTGATTCAATGTCAAAACCCCCTGCATATCAGTAATGACGGGATTTTAATAACAAGGATTCTGCCTGAATAGAGTTGATTATAAAGTACAGAGTTTGTACGTGCAGGCATATTCAAAATGACTTTTTCCAATAGAGTACTCTGTGCTGTAGTTGTCGACTCTGAACAGAATACCGGTGAAGACCAATGCATACAGACTGCACACAGAATTAATGGGAACTAATGTCAGGGTTATGAAATTGAAAAAAGAAAAAAAAAAGAAAAAATATAGAGAGATAGACCAGTTTACATTTACATAAAAGTGGCATTCATTTAAGACCTCTGAAATGTTTCTTCTTGGTTTTTTGTCTTTTTCTAACTTTACAACAACTTACAATTTTTCTTGCACATTTGGTAATGTAACAGGAAGGGAAGACAAAGTGAAAAGAAAATAACCCCGAAAATCCAGCTAGACGATAATTTATGCATTTAGCTGGCTATACACTCTTTTTTTGCCCAATTAACAGTTTAGTTTTCTATTTGGCTAGCTAGCTGAGGGAGCCCTATCATTCTGATGGCCACTTTGTAAGGTTCAGTTGTACAACTGCACAATAATGCAGCAACTCAATGCTTTGAGGCATGTACATGATTAGGCTGAGCTGCTCAAGTTTGAACCAAACATCAGAATGGAGATGAAAGGTCATTAAAGTGGCTTTAAGATACAAGATTCAAGGTCTTTATTGTCAGTACAACAATATACACAGGATACAGCATACCGAAATGCTGTTTCACCCCAAGCCACCCATGGTGCATTTATAAGAATATAAAAAAATATATATCTCCAAGAGATATAAGACTAGAAATTACAAATAAATAATAATTCACTAAATTTGGCTAAAATTAAGAGATAAAAAGGTACTATTACTAACTATATCTATGTACAGTAAAAAAAGACTTCGAATGTGGCATGGTTTGCCAGATGGGCTGGTCTGTGTATGTCAGAAACTGGTCTACTGGGATTTTCATGCACAACCATCTCTAGGATTTACAGACAGTTGTCAAAAAAACAGAAAACATCCAGTGAGTTAATGCTAGAGGTGAGGGAAGAATGGCCAGACTAGTTCATGAGAACAGTATTTCAAATAACCACTCATTACAACCAAGATAAGCAGAAGAGCATTTCTGAGTGCACAACATATCAAACCTTGAGGCAGATGGGCTACAGCAGCAGAAGACCACACCAGGTACCACTCTACATTTGACAGAGGTTCATCAAAATTGGGCTGCAGAAGATCAGAAAATGTTGGCTGGTTGGATGAGTTGATTTTTGCTGTCACGTTTGAACAGTATGATCTGAATTTGATGTAAATACCTGATAGCGACCAGCCTTGTATCAAAGGTTCAGGGTGATGGTTCTGGTGGTAAAACTGTGTGGGGGATATTTCCTTAGCACTCTTCGGACTCTGTGGTAGCAGATAACCATCATTTAAATGCCGTTCATTGTTCATCCCGCTTTGATCACAGTCTACCCGTCATTAGGGCTGCCACAAATGATTATTTTGATAGTCGACTAGTCACCGATTATTTTTGTGATTAGTTGACTAATCGAGCATTGGACGTAAAACACAGCTTATTGCACCAGCATGCATCTGCTCTTATATAACTATCATTAGCTTACAACTTGAAGTGTTTAAGGTATGTGCTAACTAAAAATGAAGACAAGATGATAGTTTATTAACCAGATTGTCTCGGTTGAGTTTAATAAACTCAGCCATCTGCTCCTTGCTATCTAAAATATAACAGGACACTGGAGTAAATACTCTGCCATCTCACACTTCTGTTTAATCAGTTTTCTGTTTGACGTTTATTCAGCTGTGTGAAAACTATAACTTTAATCTGATTTACTCAGGAACAAATAAAACACTGAAAAAAGACAAACAATAACATTTGTAAGTTATCTAAGTGACTTATATATCATGTTTAAGATGAGCAGCAAAAGACCGCGGGGATCTGAAAACGATGTGCCGGGGATTTCCGTGTTATCGCCAGCTCTAGTGAGCCTTGAACCCCGGTCAGCTATCGAGCTGGTGGGTAACAGATGTCTCCGAAAAAGTCGGAGCACTTATGCAAATATGTGATGTCTTGATAAACCGAGCAGATATTTGAAGTTTACACAGCAACATTCTCGCCTGAAAATAATGTACGTCGCTGTAACGTAATCGGCTTACAAATGCAGCCTCCGAAGGATGCGGCCCCTGAAGTACACAGCTAGGATACCGCTGTGTACCCCAAAGAAGAAGAAGAAGAAGAAGAAGAAGACAGCTTCTTCTTCTTTGGGGTTTCACGGCAGCTGGCATCCTTGTACATGCACTGCTGCCATCTTCTGTTTCAGTCTATTATTACACTCCTACTGCTTATTCCTGCGTCTTTCAGGATCTTACAAAGCTTCAAACGACGCGTCAACTATTAAATTAGTCATCGCCAATTTTGGTAGTCGACGTAATCGTGACTAGTCGACTAATCGTGGCAACCCTACCCATCATCCCATCCCTGCTTCTAGTAGAACAATGCAGGATTTTACAAATCTCAGATTGTCTCAAATTGGTTTCTTTAACAATGCTTGAATATATTTAGTCTAATGTAACTTTATTTTCTCAAGTTTATATAGTTTGGGGAATACAAATGTAAAACACTGCTAGAAAGCAAGAGAGAACAATCAGCCGTAACCGCAGTCTTTTAAAGATTTAGGCCAGAAAGTAAAACACCACATGTCTACATGAAATGTGTTAGTAAAGCATCCATTTCAAAGAATGTTAAGGCCATTGAGAAACAAATGAGAGGCAAAAAGGGGGAAAAAAAGAAGCACCAATCCCATTGGCTGCAACTTCAGCCAAGCTTTTCATCCCACATCTTTAATTTAATGCTTATACATTTTTTATGTCAGTATTTTCTACTGTGCGTTATCACTCTTAGACAGCAATAAATGGCCTTTGGGTCAAGCCAACATAACATGTTAATGTGAAACTAAAAGTCTTCTTTTGATTTCAAGCTTTTGTGCAGGAGTTATTTATTACCATACATTTAGCTAGGCTCTACAGACTGCTGGAGAAAAATCGTGTGAAATTATGTTTGCTGTAATGGTTAATTGCTGAATCATTGCCCAGTAAAGCTGAACATAATGACCTGCTTTGTTTGCAAGAGAGATCACAGGGGAGGTGCAAGGCAAAAGAGAGTGGATCTCTGACTGCCTGGAGCCGGCTCTTTCTATCTCTCTCTCTAGAAGTAGTTCCACTATCAAGCAACAGGGCAGCTGCTCGATTGCCTGGGGTGGATGACTTGACCTTCCACTGTTCCTCAGCAAGGGACATGAGCTGCTGAAGGATTTCCGATCATCCAGGGCCAGACCTGCCTCACTAATTTACTTGAAATGGATACGTGAGCAAATGCATTCTGCGACAAATATCAGGCCCGGCAGGCAGAGCTCCGCGGAGCACAGGACAGGTCTGCTAAGGACAGGAAAGCAAAGTCTAACATCAGGAGGCAGAGGAAAGAATGAAAAGCATTTAACAAGACAGGAAAAAAATAGTGAAAGCTCCGTGAAATACACCGTTATCAGAGTTTCTAAAGTAACAGAACATGATTTGAGTTCACGGACAGACTTTTCAATTAGGACAAAGGCAGTTTATGGTCCCACATAAGGCCCATAAAAATACAATTGATACAGATGAAGCAATGCTTTTGTTTTACAAACTTCTCCTCAATCCAAACTATAGAAGACTTTTCAGTCCTTCTGGGCCACTGTAAATTTATGAGTCAAGCATTTAAGAAGACAAAGTACTACAATCAACCCTAAGGAGAAAAATACAACAGGTGTTGAAAGGATATGGACACCGCAATTGGACTCATGTGGTCGTTTTGCTAAAAGCTATTGCCATCAATACTCTGCGAGAACAGCCTGCACTCTACAGAGAAGGTTTTTTACAAGACTTTGAGCATGGGTGCAAACACATTGGTAATGTCTGACAACAAGGCCTGGCCCAGAATTGGAAGTTATTCCAAGGGCACATTCACACTGACAACAGTAGGTCTTCATTAGACTGTTGCCACAAAAGTTTGTAGTTTAAAGAAATTAAGGGTTTAAGCTGAAGCAGGAAGACCAGTATTTTTGTAGATACGTACTTATGGTATGCTTGTGGCTATAAAAGCTGACACTAGTGGGACAGAAAACATACAGTATGAAAACAAACATCCTTACTCACCATTCACGTCCATGTTTCAGATATAACAGTTTTGGAGTGTTTCCTCAGTGGAACAGAGACGAGTGAAGATATTTCTTTTTAATGTAAAGACAAACAGAAAAGTTGATATTCTGCCTTTGGTTCAATTAGCACCACAAAACAAGCAATTAGTTTCCAGCACTTTTTGCTAACACTTCCTGCTGTGTGTGCCTGGGCTGTTGACAGAAAAACACATCATGGGTCAAATCACAGTTTGGTTGGTTTGAGCTTTGAGGAGGTTAAAAAAAACAAACAAACACAAACCCACCCCAAATAATACTTGTAATGTTGGTCATAAATCTAGTATTTGGAAGTAAAACGACAACTTCAGTCTGATAAGATGGACACTTTGTAAATGCCAATGCTTCTTGCGTGTCAGTAAGCATGCTGAGCTTCCACGGGGGGGACGGTGCACCCAGACTGTCAAATCACAAGAAAATCAAAACAAACACATGCTCGGCTGATCAAAGTGTCAATGAGGACCTGTGAGACTTTGCTGGTTCCTGCTGAGCAGAAATACAAGCTGTTGGGAGTGAAGATGCTAGCATCTGGGGAGAATAGCTAGGCTTTCAGATAAGGTAAATGCTTTTCATTACTAATATACAACAATTGCAAGAGAGGAGATGGAAAATGGATGAGGCTGTCCTTTGTGTTCTATTTATTGTTTGGAGGATATAGATTTGATGCTGCTGTGCTTATTATTGCCTTCTCTAATCAATTCAAACAATGAGCAAAATATCAAATATATAAGTAGAGTTAGAACAGTTTTAGCATTAGTTAAAAAAAGAATCTAAATACCCATTGTAAATTTGTCCTTTAACCCCTTCTCCTTGTGCACATGTGGGGCATTTCCAGTACTGCAGATATGTTTCCTTCCTAGTACTGCTCTAACCAGTGTTTATCTGTGATTCACAATGTATCCCTCCAGTATGTAAAACCAGTCACACTTCAGCTTGAATTTTACTTTGGGAGAGATGACAAAGTAGCAGAAAAAGCAAAACTGTTACAGGCTGCAGGGACTGATTAGCAGATGTGGTGATGGCGTGTTGGTTTGCCCAAATAACTCCTGCTTCCTGTAAAATTCAGTGAAATGAAAATGTAAATATTAACAGCAAATGTGCCTGAAGCAGCATGCTGTTTATCACATTAGAAAAAAAAAGAAAATGCATGTTCTAACACAATAGGATGCCACTCTCCCCAAGCCTAACTGTAAACACTTGACACTTCTTGATTGACAACAACAATTTATAATTTATGTAACTGTGGAAACGCCATCATGGAGCTGTGATGTAGAGCTTATAAAGGGGGGAAAAAGCCTTCTGTAACTAAAGGCAAGTATAAGTTTGAGAGGAAATGATCAGCCAGAGTTTGCAGGTTGATTCAGTTACACCACAGAGACAGGAAGTCCACCACCCACTTGCTCTCTCCCCTTTCCATCAAATGGATGCAAAGCTGCAGCGCTGCAGCAATAATTAGTGGCCACTGGTGCCAAAGAAGGAGTGCATAATGGCGTTGTTGGGAGGCTTTGAGCCAGTCATACATATTATACCCTCAATTTTTAGACTGCAGCTGTGCTAAAGGATCAAAGTTGAATGGAGTCAAATGTGTTAGTGGATTTACTGTCATGATAACTGACTGTTCATGTGCACAGTTCTTAGGGTAGAGGTGCTATTAAACAAAGGTCTATGTAATAAGAAAGAAAACGAAAATATTTCCATTGTACTATGCTATATGAGGGTTTTTTTTCTTTTTCAAATTTTGAACTTTAACATTTTGTTGCAATTAAATGACTATTTATTAGATTTTAATTTCAACAAATTATAAGGAGAGGCAAAGTGTGATACCATTTATTTATTTATTTTTACCATAAAATAAATTTGGGAAAAAGTCATGTTAAAAATGAACAAATTTAAAACAGAAGCACACTCCTGACATCACATCTAGGATGCTTCAGCTCTTACCAATTGGTTTTTGACATTAATGACTTTCAGTTCTTTCAGTTCAGCCTGTATAATCACTCAGTCACACTAGAGCAACAATCAGTGGTTACCCAGAGACTGGACTGAATTTTTTTTCGCATTTAGAGATTCCAAGAGAGCTGCAGCAACCAAGAGGTTGAGCCTGCAACACCCTCAACCGCTGGGCACGCACTTTTGATCACAAAGAGATTATAACTGATTCACTTCCTATATAAAAACAAAGTGGCTAGCACTTGTGTCATTTTGGAGTTAAATTGTCAACTTGACTCCATCTAATCACAAAATGATAGCAGACTGAATCAACCCTATCGACCTTTTATTGCCATCTCTCACAACCAAGTCACTTTGAGTGACCTGGTCCCCAACTTCGAAGCAACTATCTGAAAGACAATGAAATTGCAAGTTCATTCTCAAATGGTCACAATAATCTTAATCGTCCTGCGGTCTCAAAAATGCAGATATTTGTATTTTATAAGGGAAAAGCAAAATGAAAATAAAAAAGCCCCTCCTAGTTATGACTGAGAAGTTATTTTTAGTGAAATATTTCTTTAATCCAGTCAAAACATTTGCACACACATTTCCCCCCCACATCCCTCAGAGTGAGCTCATATTACTCCAAATCAAACTTCTCCAGAGCTTCGATTTATTCCTACTGCCCAGCTGACGCTGACATTAAATGACAGAGCCGTGATGTGGACACAAGGAGCCTGCAGTGTATTATTATAAAAATAGAACAGACTACATCGAATGCTCTGAGGTTTAAAAGCGATCACGACACAAAGTGCTGTTTCTCACCACTCTCCTAAAACTCCTTTCATAAAATTGTTCCCATCAAAGAGCCATGCTGCTATTGTAAACTAGATATTTGGAAGTGTCATGCCATTGCCCACGATATGCTTTGCAACTTTCTACAGCTTGTCTTATTTTCATATAACAGAAGTTGGGGAACAGACAAATATGCCATTAACATTGGAGAAAGAAAGAGGCCTTGTCATCCAGACCATTATAATATAAATATTTGATTACAACATAAAAGGTCTCCTTTGTAAGTTTTCCTGACCGTGCATACAAAGAGGTCTTTAAGTCTTAGTGTGGCTATGCACCACAGTGGCTCAAATCATTTTAGATCAGCATAAAACCAATATGTTCTTTGGTCTTCATTAAATATTAACAATGCTTTTGCTAAATCTTCTAATCTGCACTGATTACTGTGGTATAGATCCTTGAAATCTGTGCTCCTGCACAGTGCCTAATGAGGGCCTAACAGCAAAATTGGGGATTCATCAATTTCTGATATCCACATTTTGCACAGATCTTGCTGAGACTGTGTGTTACATATTCACAAAGAAATGCAGTACACACTGATGAGAACATCATGATCTCAGAAGTGCTCTTGCTCGAGCAAATTTGATTTTTGAAAATGATCAAAGCAGCCAGAAGAAGAATGGAAATCATTAACGGAGGACGCTCATGAAAAAAAATCTTGTTAGCCTTTTGAAAGGAAAATAATCCATACAGGTATTGCAAACTTCAAGGATAATTTAATCTTTCAAACAACTTGTATCTTTTTGGTTGTGGTCACTTAAAGCCTACCCACATCACTGCACAGCTATGTGCAACCCAGAACTCTGACTTATCCCTCAATCATGTCCTAGTAAAATTTTATTACACCTTAATTGCACCCCATTCACCCTTAATTACACCTATTTGCTCATTGCATATTAGTTACACTTTAATTACATATTAGTGTTAGTTAAACCAGATCAAGCCAAGAGAAGCTAGAAGCGGTTCAAATAAAGTAAAAAAATGTGTGGTTTAGATCATGTTAAACTATGGTTTTCTTTAAATTGTGTGAATTTCAAATCAATTGGATATAGCCAGTCCACTGATTAATATAACAACAGCACATTTCTGACCAGCCACTTTGTTAGTACATGAACTAAAATAAAATTTAAAAAAATCAGAATTTGCACCTTTATATCAGAGACAAAATATGTGAATGTTGGGTTAAATTGGTTTCAGGTGTAATGACCCTAAATGCTAGTCTGGCTCTGTGTATAATTCCAGGAACAGACTGGCAAACTGTCCAGGATGTACCCCTCTTGCCTCATGACAGCAACTGGATAAGGTGGGGGAAAAACAATGGACAGATTCAAGACTTTACAATTTTTGATGGACATTGTTCACTTATGCTTTATATCCCCCTTTATGTCTCCTGTTGTGAGATTTTCCTGTTTCTGTCCTAGACAGTGAAAAACAGAAGGCTCTTTTGATTTACCCAAACCTTTTAAAGTTCATAATCAGAGAAATATAAGTTATGATCAAATGCTAATATTAGTTGGGAAGAACTGCCCTTACTATCTGTAGTTTAAAAAACAAAAAACAAAGCCAGACTTTCATTTTTGCTGAAAGAAATCCAGGCACGATTCACAGCCTGAATGACTGTGGTGCTCTGCTTAAAGGTTGAAAGAGTTGCCCTCTAATAAATTTCTCTGCAGTGGCCAAAGTCTCCTGCTCATGAATAATAAAGGGGATGCACTGATCCTATTTTTCACTCAGACATCCACCTCATCTACCATTTGACACTGCAATATCACTCTCAAAAGAGCACACCAGCAGAAGCTGTGTCTCAGACCTGCACGCTGCACATTAGAGTTACATCTAAATTAGTTTTCATTAAGGTGTCACTCGCAAGGCTAAGTGACTGCAAATTCATTTACTTTAAAGGACCGAGTCTTCTTGTCTGGTGAGTTTATAAAGTCATAGATGCAGGAAGAGAAAGCACGGTGATAGAGGCATAAAGCAAGTCAGCTAAACGATTCAATACTGTTGGAGGCTTTACTTGTCCTGCACACACACACAGGGTTATATTAATGTTTACAGAGTTCTAAAGAACAGTGTTTGAGCAGGCTTTGGTTGCATGCAAATAAAGAGTCCCTTAAGTGCATAAGGAACAGATTTGGTCAGATGCAATATAGAAATCATCGGCTGTTGTTTGACTCTGATTTAGCTTTTTGTAAGCCATGACTGGCACTTGTAACAGGAACAGGGTTTGTCCTAGAACGCAACAGTTGATGTGCTTCAAGATTAATTTCAGTGGAACTGACCACACTGTGCATATTAGAAATCATTTGGTTCACTTAAAAGTCACAATTAACTGTTCCCCACTTAGTCTGGTAAAGAATTGGCTACAGTGTTATCTGATGATTCAGCTGAAGATTTTTAGACAGCATTTCACCTGATGCTTTCCTCTTTCACTCTCCATATGGGATGATCTGATATCATCGTGTTGGTGTTGTTCCCTCATCATCATGAAAATGTTGTTCCAGGTTCAACATTGCAAGTGACCAATCACATTCTTGTGACGTTATTCTTTTGCACGCCAAGCCATTCATGCATTTATGAAATTCCAATGTTGCAAGGACAATATCAATTCTGATTACCGTTTATTAAAGGGTTAGGGTCAGGGTCAGGGTCCGTTGATCGGCGGACAGAGGCGGTTTCTCGCAGCTTAAGTACAGTTTTTTGTTTTACGGCGGTTTTTCCCGAAGTCGCAAAAGTATGACATCACAACATTCTGATTGGTCACTTGCAATGTTGAACCTGGAACAACATTTTCATGATGATGTGGGAACAACACCAACACGACGATATCAGATCGTGCCTCCATATGGGCCATTTACCTGGACGCAGCCACACCAAGCTCAAATTTGACTAAAACCAGAAAGTTTCTGGTGGCAAAAAAAATGTGCCCCATGCATGAAGTACATGCAAGGGCACCCCCTTCCCCCCCTTTTTTTAAGGGAGCAGCAATTTTGACACCTTATTTAATTATAAAAAAGCAATAAAGTTGAAGTAATTTGAATGAGATGAGCGTGACATGATTTGTGTTGGGGTGCTGGGAAGAACAAGTATTCCTAAATTGATAAATATCCTGGTCTTTGCTTGTCTTCTCTGTGTTCCACCCTTAAATTCATGGCAAAAAAAAAAGAGTAAAATCAGATGTACAAGTAATACCTGAGCAGAGTTTGATTCAAGACATGTACTTTGCTCAGAAAAAGAAAATTCTACAGAGCAGCCAAATGTTTTACAAGGTCTGGCATCTCCTTGTATCTCCATCAATACTCAAAGACTGGGTATAAGGATGAGTTCCTTATCTGACCATATGCTGAGAGTGAGGTTGAATATACAATGTGCATAAATACTGCATGAAGCTATAAAGCACCAACTCTGTCTAAGTGGGTCATAAATTACATGTACACATTAATTCTCAGACTGATATCAGCTGAATTATGGGCCTGTGGCTCAAATGGGGGGAAAAGGACAACACCATCCTGCAACCCTTACAGCTAATACATGATGAATGTTTTAGCTGTGAGGAAGCTACAATAGCGCCACAGGGTAAGGTTTGGTAGCTAAACGCCAAGGTAATAGAGCATGCACTGACTACACAGTGATGTAAATATGTAAGCACCATTCATGGACAGGCCCTGGGGGTCCTTACCAATGATTCTGGTAATAACAGAAGCAGATGTAACTACCATGACCCCAGATGATGGAAACTGACGTGATTTTGGAGAAGACTGGCACCCCCATGCCTCTTTGAGCTTATGTAGTTAGGGTTAACAGTAGAGCTGATGTGAGTGGGAGGAAGACTGTACAAGCCTGCAGTAATTATTCATCTTTTATCAAGCTCAAGTCCCGTATATATTTATATATCGATCACATCTACAGTAGCTGGCTTTGGCACAAGTTATACCAGCCTTCATGTCAAATGTGTGTAAATAATATGTGTTGCTAGGCAACATGGGACAGTGGTTATTTTAAATTAATTTTTCAAAATGGTTGTAATGACATGGTCTCTTTTTTTCTCTTCATCCCCCACTCACTTAAAATGACCATGTGACCAATGATCCAACTTTAGGAAAGTCATGAAATTTGAGATGATGGGGTTTTAATTTATCGGCGTTTCAGTATTTGTAAAATCCAAAGGGGTCAATATGACCCCATTGGCAGTTCTAATGTTAAAATATTATCTCTGGAAAATTCCAAATGTGTTGAGAATAGTCTGCACACACTTTCTCAGTATGTGTGTGTGTGTCTCTCTGTGTGTGTCTGTGTTCTTAGTTCATTAATGCAGCTGTGCACCTTGAGAAAATGTCTCTCTCGCTTTGCATACTGTGCTATTTAAGACAGGTACTGCTTGCACTTGTTTACATTTCTGTGTAGTGCGAGCACACTACACAATTATGCTTGCAATTATGTACATGGGTTTGCGATGTGGTTGTTTACCCCTGAATTGCTTGTGTAGCCTTAATGGTGGCCCAATGTATAGTTCTATAAATAATTTATATGTAAATAATCTTGCACCTACATCTTACAGTAAAAAAAATTACTCCAAAATTAATCTTTTCTTTGTGGACAGGCTGTGGTTCGCTGAGTTTAATTTTAAACTAATAACTTGTACATAATCTAACAGCAAGTTCTGTCACTTAGCTGTCATTTGCACCTGGGCACTTATTTTGGGGCATTAGTTTTAAGCATCATCAAAATTATCTTTCATTTCAGTGGTTAACAGGACAAAACCGCATAAATAAACTTAAAGTTTCTCATCTTTGTCCACAAGTAACACCTTAAAAGCTTTTCCCCCTGGAAGATATACAAATACCACCTTTTCTTCATTATAATTAAAGAATTATTCCAGTGCTTTCATATATAAAATGTCTATTCTGCAACCCTGGACCTAACCTAGCAGTGATCATGGGCGCCAAAGTTTGCATCAGTGAAGCATAGTTCATTACTGCAAACTCTACCACAGTACTGAAAATCACTCAGTTAAGACTGGATTTACTAACCTAGCTGCTGAATAACACTGAATTACCATTGTTGTGATTTCTCTGTATGAAATAACCAGATAACCTCAGTAGAACACGATAAACGCATGAACATTAATGAAAAGAAGAAAAAGAAGCTAAAATATTTGGTTTATCAAATGTCACCTGTAAATAGAACAACTGTACATTTAGCTAGCAGACGCATCGTGTGCCAAACTGGACCGAAACAGTGTTTTTGTTTTTGCTAATATTTGTTGTGCTGTAAAGCTAGCTAGATGCTGAAGTACGGCAGTTGGAACTTATTTGACATCTGCATACATGAGGGCATCACGGGGATGAAAAGGGAAAAAGGATGTGTGCAGGCTCGACCTTGTACTTACTGTCTCCATGGCAGCACAGGAAAAATCATCTTGCTTGACAGTATTTTGTATTAAACTGCCTATCAGATTTAATTACTCACTAACTGAATGTACCCCAACGCAGTTCAGGTTGATTCCATCCATCTTAAAACCTTGCTTGCAGTATTTTTAACAAAGAATGACTACAAATAAATCAACGCGAGATACTCTATTTTTTTGTGAGAACTAAGCTCTAATGAAAAGATACAAAAGTACACTCCATGATCTGCAAATTATGCTTATTATGTGCAGAATCTCTCAAGTGCCTCATTAAATGACTAATCAATCTCCCAATTAAAAAGCTGCTAATTTTCTGCTGTTTGAATGTTTAATTAATTGACTAATTGTTGCAGGAGTATATTCATTTCAAGTTATTTTTATAAAGGTACAAGTGATGTACATGCTTCCATTTAACCACCATGAGGTTTTTTTTTCTTCTGCATAGGAACAGGAGGAAACCAGTGACATAATAAAATTACATTTGCCACAGATTTCCCACAATCAGACACACAATACCATCCTGTCAGCTCAAACACTCCAACGAAAGAGAAGAAAGAGCAGGAAAAAGAAGGAAGGGGGAGTGGAGGCATTGATAAATGAGGAAAACTGCATTGTTCCTGTTTTATGAGCTGATGAAAAAACACGAGACAAGGTACAAGGCAGACTCTGCCACAGTCAAATTACAGGGAGCAGACAGGCATAAAATGCATACGTCTGGGGACAAAAATGGTGAAAAACAAGTTGGAATTGCAAATCAGTATGTCTCAGATCATCTGCTGAATGCTATCTGAGAGAATATTAGTCTGTTGACTGTGATAAAAACAGTGCTTGCTTTGCTTTTTTAGAAAGCTGGAAATTCTGAATCTTGTTCAGGCCAGTTTCAAATTTTCCCATTTTCAATTTTCAATCCACCACGCTATGACATACACATCACTTAGAGTTGACCAGTCTCCTGTAACAAGCCGAGAGTGGGTGAGAGATCTGATGCCACATTTAATTGACTTACCGAACAGGCTGACTGAGCACACTCGCTCTGGTTTCTCTACCAGCTTCTCCTGCCCAAACACAGCTTACAGTACACTGTCATTCTACACTGGACTAAGACACACTGTACATCATTTAGAAAGTTTGGACTTTTCAAACTTTGCAGTGTTTTTACTCCTGTAGTTCAGTTCATCAGAGTAGGTAGGAACAATGCCAAGTTTGCAGAAAATCACAACATCCAGACAGGTAGGAACACTGTTTCTCTTTTGAGGTAACAATTCTTGGGGTAGATACAATAATCAGAAATCATATATAAAGTGGGGAAAAAGTTCAAAAAGGAAACAAATGTTGACTTTTCAACAAAAGAGCTGACTGAAAGGTGTAGAAGATGAAATACACCAAGGACAAATTAAGATGCAAAACCCACTGCAGCAGAGTTCACAACAATACTGCAGTGTTAATGACATGAAACCAAATCTGTTCAATACATGAGCTACTCAGGAACCCAGTGGATTTTGTAACTTTCTGACTAGATGATGTGAAATGATACATTGGCAGCATCTACATTTTAATCTTAAAAGAAAAAAAAAGAAAATTGACAGAGACCGTCTAGTGAGGACTTAACATGTAACCTCCTGGTTATGGTACATCTACAAACACAACCACCCTGCAGCCCTCTATACATACTAGAAAACATTATTTTTTAAGTTGTTAGTTGACACATTCAAGGCTACAGAAGACTGAGATATCAGACGCATTGTACAGAATGAACTCTTCTGTTTATATTTTCTGCTGGAAGTCTGAGGAGAAGGTCTGCAAACTGCACACATAAACAAAAGTTCTTCAAACGTTAAGTTCAATAGAAAAGGAAAAGAGAACTCGGATGACCATGGAATGCCTTGCAGATTGCCTTAGAAACTTTCAGTATAACCAAAGGTAATGGAAAATTATCTTTTAGATACTAAACTGTTTTTAGCTGGTGCTGTAGAAAGGAGTGGGTGAAGCTGGTATGTGCAGATTACTCAACTGACCCTGACATGACTTGGATTCTATGCACCGACTTATTTTTTGCCAGAGGGACAAAGAAGCTTGCTGGAACAGCAATATATGAGAGTTCATGTGTCTTAATTCATGCTGACATGTCAAAAATGAACAAACATACGCCTTCGGATATGGTGGCCACTGTAAAACCCCCTGTGGTAATAACCATTGATTATTAATTTGCCTATGACGATACCTAGATACCAGTAGAAGAGAAATGTCTCAAGATAATAAAAGTATGCTGTGATGAATAGACTGAAAAGACTCAACTCATCCGGCTCATGATTCACCACATTTCACACTTTGCTGTAATGTGTGACGAACATTTCACCGTATTGCACAAATTATCAGGAATCTATTTAGAACTACAAATGGAACTTGAAGACTTTTATTCATCTTTATTGACATGGACTTTCAACTAAATAACTGGCTATTTAAGGAGCTAAGACCCTGAACCAAGTGGAATGATCAATAACACTGCACCGACCGCATTCAAGGAAAAACAAAATCATAAATTGGATTTTTGGCTTTTGTAGTCAAACAAACAAACAAAAATCTCTGTAAGGCAGACCACACATACAACTCATGTATCATAGATAAATGGTGGAAATTTGTCTGATCTCGAACTTTAAGATCATCACCTCACAGTGATTTGGCTGCTTCCTTCATTTCTACTTGTGCATCTGTGATAAGTGCTGGATCTCACCAAAGCAGGGCAGCAGGTGGTAAATCTAATGTGTGGGGCTGGTGACCAGAGACAATTGTACTGACTGTGCAAAAAGCTCTATTTTCAGTGCATTGTGTTGTAAAACGAAATGCCATGCAACGTACATACGCCTTAAATAATGCACCGCTTTCTGGTTTTCAGTCTTCAACTTGAACTTGTTTTCGTCTCTGGGTCATTGCCTTATCCATCTCTCATTACCAACGATAATCCTCCACATCAAAACTGGGTCAGCCTGGAATAGATAATGATGTTTGTTGTTGGCAGATTTGAAGAAGATGACTTTGTTTGACTGTTTTTTGATGTTTTTGGGTTAAGGCACTACATTTTTTGCAACTCAGAACACTTCAGGCTGACTTTACCAGCGTTTTGTTGGTCTCCACCAAATATAATCTGAGAGCTCAGCACCAAAATGATCAACTAGTGGTCGGCTATCCAGACACGGCAGGCAGCAACAAAACACATCGTATTGCTGAGGATGAAGCCAAACAGCAGAGGTGTTGACCAGAAAACTAACACAATGAGCTGAAAGACAGGAACAAGCACTCTGCAGCTCAGGGTAAGTGCTGAGCAGGGCAATAATTCTCTGTGGCTTTTCTCACTACAAGCAACAAGCATCAGATTTCAGATAAACCTTCAATCCATTATAAATAGAAAAATGTTGATTAGGGCAGCTTTAAAAAAAAAACTGACTTTTTAGGAGTCATGCTGAACTTTACTTGTAAACATGAGGAAGGTGTAACAAAAAAGTACATGGACAATACATGAAAAGGTAAAGAAAATGCTTAATGTAATAGCTTATCATAAAAAAAACTTGAAAGGAAAGATGATAAAGACATTAGTGAATAAAAACAGAGAAGAAACTTCATGGGCTTTTGTTAGAGTTTGATGCAGGAAGCCATGTATGTAATCTTAAATTGTGAGTAAAACACAACCACAGTAGGTGTACATGATACTTATTCTGATTCTGAATACAGAGTTCACCACGTGTTGATAAAAGATTTGTTTCAGACCCCATTTTGTGTTCTATAGACATTGGCAAAGTTTAATTTTGGGAAGGAAAACAGGAAATTGTATGGTTTTGTAAAGAAAGGTGAAGCAGGTTGCCAGGGTACCTGTCCCTTTCACGGGATGAAAGGCACTCTGTTGAAAAAGAAAAGAATTTGTAAGAACGCTAACTGTGCGCATTACAAAAGCACTAAAGAGGTCTGAGCTGGAGTGCACAGCCTGTTGTCCATGCAGACCTGTCTTGATTGACACTCAACAGAGTGGAGTCAAGTGGGGTGGAGCACGACATAGTGCAAATCAAATAGTGGAGAGTAAAGGTCGACAGTGTGTGATGGAGAGAGTTGAGCTTGCGCACACGATGAGTGATAGAGATTAAATTGAAGGGAAAGCCTCTGGGTATTGGAAGAAGGCAAGATTGATGTGGGCTGGAGAGAAAAGAAAGCAAAGCAAGGGAGATGATGAGGATAAAGACACACTCCTGATTTAAGTCCATTCTAACGAGGCAGCCAGTTAAGTTTCCTAAACTACATGAATCTGTATTCAGCACTCTACTTTGAGCAGAAAGAGTCTCTCTTTACCCTTTTAAAGCCATCATCCTGAGGGAATGCAATATTGACTGGCTCCAGCGGGTGCTCCAAACACCCTATGTAGCATTTTGATCCAACCTCCAGACGAGATTGAGTTTCATTAGGTTTCCACCTCTCCTGGGATAACCTTTAAAGAAATGGACAAACTTTGAGGCTGGCTGAGCTTGATCTGAGGGATACTTTTCAAAGGGACCAGAAGTTGGTCTTTTACAGGATCATTAGACTGATTTGCTGGGAGCGATAAAGACAAGTCTTTATCAGGGAGACGGGATGGCTCTCTAGACAACAATAAAGCTTTTTAAGGAGACGTAGAGATATTTAAGGAACATGCACAGCAGTGATTATTCTTTGAAACGCCAGCAACCCATCCTTCCCCTCTCAAATGATAACATAGAAAACGGATGATGTACACAAAGAGCAGACAGATCTCTTTTAATCTCTTCGAAGCAGCAGCATGCATAGTTTCAGTGTTTAAGTTAGTAGGATGCAGATCTGCTGCTCCAGCTGTTACAAAGGCTTCTTGCAGAACTCTACAATCGATTGCAAAATTCTCTTCAACAGCGATGCTCTTTATATCCTCTACCCAGCTGCATTCTTTTTACACGGCATACAGACTCACTTCCATACTCAAACACTCATTTTCATCACTCACCCTCCAGAATCTCTTGGCCGTTTCCACCCTTGAGGGTTTCCTGTGAAGGCCCAGCGCTGGCCCCATCGGATGTTCGAATATCATTTTTGAAGTAGCCCGTGGCAGCTAGTTAGCTCTTCGGTGGCTGCTGAGCTTGACGTTTTCTCTATCACAGACAGTACAGCTGCTCCACCAGCAAACCACTGTCTGCCTAGACAGCCCACCAGCCTTTTCCATTTATAAAGCAGCTGCCACACCCAGAGCCATTACAATCCGTACTTCCCAGCAACTGCATGTAAACAAAAACAACCTTAAGTCCCTCTGTCTCCAAACACTGCAGAATGGCCCGCACATTAACAGGCCCTAATGGAGGCCAGGGAAATTCGCAGGCCAAGTTTAGCTTTCACTGTCTGCTCAGAGGCAACGCACGCCGGGAGAGTCTTTATGAGCAGCAAATTAACTTATTTAAATTTCATGATGCTAACCCTTATCAGTACGATTAGAGAGCTTAAGCTAATGAGTGAGAGGAGTTTGGAGATATAGATGATGTGGGAGTGTAGTGGGGTGATGGAGGGTGAACTGAGGTAATTCGACACCTCTGTATGAGATGCTGCTGAGGGAACAATCAGTGCTAAATTGTTTATTCAGCCATTAGTGCTAAACCACAGTGGGGTGTCCTGATAAGTAAGTACCTGATTTTAGATCTTAAGACTGCAGCTGAGAGTATAGGTGTGTACATAATGCCAGCACTGAAGATGTACAGCTTTGTATAAACATTTCAAACTATTTACAGAACAATCTGCATCAAATACTTAGTCACACAAATTATTTGTGCCACTCCAAAAAATAATTTCTGTCCACTATAAGATAAAGGAGAACATCACAAGCCTGATACCTGCAGGTCTGACAGCAGGAGGCGTATCACTTCCACCTGGAGACGGTGTTTCCATTGCAATCTGCCTTTTGTAGCTTTTTGACAGCAACTGCTTCCCCTTTGTCTCATCATGTCAGATTAGGTTCAGCTGTGTGTCCCTCCTGTTGTGTATATTGTGTGTGTTTTCCTTTGTTCCTTGTTGCGTCATCTGCTTCTCTCCTCGTGGTTTCCAAGTCCCAGGTTCCTTCAGGTTTCTATTTTGCTTTTTCTAAGTATCTTGTGTTCCTATGTTTAGCTTTCCCCAGTTTAGGCTTTTGTTAGTTTATTTCAACTCCTGCAATGAGTGTGACAAGTGCTTTAGTCAGTCATCAAATCTGAAGCGTCATCAGCGTATTCACAGAGGAGAGAAAACCTACTTCTGTTATGAGTGTAACAAGAGCTTCACTCATATAGTTTGAACGTACATGAGCATACCCACACTGAAGAAAAGCCCTACTCCTGGGATCAGTGTGGAAAGGGTTTCAGTATGTCATCACATCTGAAGCGGATCCACACAGGAGAGAAGCCATACTATTGTGATGAGTGTGACAAGGGATTCAGTCAGTCATCCCAACTGAAGACACATCAGCGAATCCACGCTTTAGAGAAACCATACATCTGTCAAAAGTGTAGGAGGCATTTCAGGGATTCATCCGCTTTCAAACGTCATAAGAATACATGTAGACACACCCCCGGAACCTAAATGAGCATTTCCACAAATGTTTGTTCAAATATTTCATTCAACTATTAAAGTCTTATCCAAGCATATTAAAATGTTCTAATTTCATTTTCAAATAAAAGCCAGTGACAGAGAAACGTTTCAGTACAGAGGGTGTATTTAACCAAATCTGGTTTGTTCAAAGAATTTCAAGCAATTGCTCTAACTGCAAACAAAATACGTCACAACCACATAAACATAACTGCCAAAAAACTAGATTTCCAAACTATTACATAACTATTAGAACGATAGATAAAATCAACAAAAAAGAAATAATTTTAGCATTACAATGTGTTTTGCTCTCTCATAACTTTTTCCAGATGCTGCAGACGTGATTAATCTTAGCAGAAGCTTATATAATAATAATAATTTTAGCCTTGTCAGGAACTCATCTCTCACAATGGCAGAGCCAATAAAATATGATAAATCTTCTTTTGATGTCCTTTGCAGTCATCATTAAATTGCCTGCATCCATAAGAGGTGAGGCTCTTCACATTCTCTATGAGCCGAGGAGATGCTCGCTATTGCAGGATAACTGCTTGTGCCCCTCAACTACATTAACTGATGAGACACAAATTATGTGTGGACAAGAGTGGGTGTGTGCACAACTGCAATAGTTGCCCGCTTGGGAACTACTTGATCATAGTCATTAATGAAACCCCCCACACATTCACTCAGAGCAATCAGATTTGCATCACCTGCCTACACATGAGCAAATGTTTAAAACAATATCAGTCATCATTAAAGCCTAAGCAGCTGATATTGGAAAGCCCGGATATTAATAATGTTATGCAAGTAGATGTGTTAACACTTCAGATTTTGATTTGAATTTTGAATTTTTATAAGTGGCTCTCTTGAGGCTAATTGTGACACCAACAAAGCACACTTTAATCAGTTTGCAATATTTATTAAAATCCTTCGAACAGCAGTAAACACACTTATGCAAACCAAATGCTGTCTATAATACAAATGCTGTCCCAGTCAAGAAGAACAGAAAATATGCTTTTCAGCTTATGCCCAAAGTCTGCCACAAAACAACTTATGCAATGTGGCCTGTGGAGCTTAGCGGCATTCATTTTGGGAAGCACTGTAAATGCAAAACAGAACAGCGAGAAATATATCACTGAATGTCAGCTTTCTGCAAGAAACAGCCTGTAATTTATAATAAGCTGTATGCTAAATTGACTCAGTTAGGATTACAACCTGGAATCTAAAGCTTCACAAACCTCTGCTTACCAAGCAAGCTTACATGTTAGAACAGCTGGGATTAGTCTGTGTATAAAGGCAGGATCCCACACGGATGAGCGCTAACATTGTTTTATATGTGAAAAACAAAGAGTATACATTCAAAGACTTCTTTTAGTGCCTGTGGTCTAAAATGCTGCCTGATTTGTTTGAATAAGATAGAGAATTAATGTGTGTGTGAGTGAGTAAACTTTGAGGATGTGCCATATGAATGCAGTTAATTTACCATTTAAAATGAATAATAGGGAAGCATTGGTTCACCTTCCGTGAAACTTTACAGCAAAGCTACGCAACGTTTGGCTGAGCAGGAGTCACTCTTGCTGTAATTACTGGATAATGGCTCATCGAATTTGTCTTCATTCTCTGGAGTCAGTTGCCTTAAGGACACCACCATGCATGTCGCTGACTTTCGAAACTGCAGTGAAACAGCGGCAGCAAGTAAAGAAGAGCCATGCAGTCGTCTCACAGACTGCATTGTCAGTTGCAGCCAACTGTAGCAAGCTAGCAGGCGCTGGCTGGCAGTCACCATAAGCAAAAGTGTCTGTATCAAATGAAGGCTGCAGTAGAAGAAACCATGGGTTTAATGAGTTGGAAAATTGTGTTTGATAGTTTATGATTTCAACAAGGAAACTTTTTTGGTTTGTTTGTTTTGCTTGCTTTTTAAGTTATCTTGTCCTTTCTGGATCTATTGCAAGGAAGCACGTTACTTGTGTATCTCTGAAAAAAAAATCCTTTGTACCTTAGCAGCTACTTTTAGCTACTAGAGAGAGAAATAGAAAAAAATAAAAATTAACAAGAACTAAAAAGTCACAAAGTAAATGTGAAAAATCACAGAACAAGTGGCTGCAAAGAAGAAAATGTTCCTTTTCCCCAAACCCAAAAACACCTTCAGTACATTTTTGCTTGGAACAACCCCACCCCCAAAAGATGCCTCTTCTATCTTCTTTACATTGACATATAGGACATTACAGTATTCATCAGCAGTGTGTATATTTCAGACTTTTTCTAACTGCTGCTGGAGCTCCATTCAAGGCCTTCACCGGTCAGTGCAGGGCTGACAAACTGTGTCAGATAAACCGTGCAGGCTGCATTCTGCAGCTTCTATGTGGCTGACAGCCCCTGAAATGAATTACAAATGGATTAGATGGAGCCAAAAAGACAAACTACTGCATGGAGGGGAGAACACTAGGGAGGCCTCTACTTGTCTGTTTGACAAGAGAGAATGAGGGAAGATAAAGATAGGGCTTTAGTGAGAGAGAGAGAGAGGATACAGGGCACAGAAAGACAGGCAGGGAGGGGCAGAGCAAGAAGAGAGCACCAGAGAGGGGAAGAGGAGGGGAAATGAATAGGAAACAATAGGAAAGTGACACTTTTGAAAGACTCATCGCTGTAAAGTGAATGCTCGGCTTAGTAGCTCTTGGGGAGAAAACCACTGGTATAGAAGTGGTAAGGTGGTTTACCCGACCATCCTGTTAGATGATGCTTAAGAAGTAATAGAGTGCTGCTTAAGAAGGAATACAACCACTGCGGCACAAATTGTCATTAATGTCTAAATTTTTTTCCTGTCAGAGATCAGAGGCGGTCAGAGAGATTTAAGCTTCAAAGTGGGTTTGCATGAAAAAATAATGTGAAAGTTGCACATGTGCCTCTTTGTCCCTGTGTGTTTCAAGCTTTCATTCATTGCTTCAGAAATTGTGCTGACACAAGCCAAACGCTTGTCACATGGGAGTGTCAGCAGTGTAATGATCCAACTCCTGCAGACTCAGGCTGCACAAAGCTCATTTACAAATCGAAGTCCCCTGAAACCACTTGTACCACACATAGAGGACACCATAACTAGTTAATAACTGTCTAATTTTAAGACTCCATGGCAAAGGATTTAAATGCAATATCATGCCACTAATTTGACCTTTGCAGAGAACCAAACCCTTAAAGCACAAGAGAATAGCTCTCTTATCTGCCTAATGTTATTCCTTAGTTACACCATCCCTTGGATATGCTTTGTATTAATGCCAAGCATTATCAAAAGCACACCTTTGTATAATTATTTTAGACATTCTAGACTGAAATTGGCATGCATTTAATTTAGTATGAAAATGTAATCCTGCCTTTTTTATTGCCTTGATTATCTTATACTAGTCTAGTAATACTCTTGCCAGAAGGAGCCATTCTGCCAACTCTCCTTGGTGCTGTGTTCAAGGACGCTCCGATATCCAACATTTTAGAGTCAGATGCTAACAAGCACTGTAAGAAGCATTTATGCATCCTGATTTTGGAAAATGTCACCCTGGAGCTCAAATGTAATCACACAATGTGAAAAGAAGATTTTACATTTGTTAATTTCTAATATTAAAAATGCCACAGTCTGGCCATCAACTTGCAGTTTTCCTTGAGGGCAGGAGCTGCTTTGAGGAAAGAAATGTTATCTGTGCCAGAGAGCAGTGATAAGTATGTATTTATTGACAGGATTAAACTTGCATGACTAACATTTGTAACAGCAAAATACACTCCAACAATGGCCATTCAAGACAGTCTCAGAGGGAAATGGACAAGAAAGCTGTCAGGCTGCTGTGTCAAAATATGTGAATAGGTGTTGGGCAACCTGTTGGGCGAAAAAAAAAAAGAAGCTACATCAGCCTTCAGACTTTTTGGTGTGTTTTGTTGGTTTAGTTTGCATATTGTGTTGAGCTAAACTTGGGGAGTTGTACACAGGCTGTAACACAGACTGTTATAAGCATGACCCCTGAGTGTAAAAGTCACATATGTCACAAAGCAACCAATAGCTGACATGAAGAAAGGACTTAAAGCAGGAAGTTAAATGAAAGGATTTTAAACAGTACAACAAAAACTGCTACAAGCTAGTGGGAGGAAAACTAACTAATTAACAAAATAAGAAAACAAAGCAACACAAACAAAGCAAATGTGGTAGGCAAGAAGGAAAGCAAGGAAGACCCGATAAAGACAGGGTACAGCTGAATAGTCCAGGAAATTACCTCCCACCTCCTGTACCTAATGACTTTTCCTCGGCCTCAACAGCAGACTTCATGAGGTCAAAGAAAGATGTTAAGGAAAATCTATAAGAACTTAGGTAGAGGGCACTGCAGTTTGCAGAGACTGCACTTACACTAAACTCCTTAACAATCAGGAGGCAGGTGTCCTTCATATTGAAACTACTATGCCCTAAATATGGACTCCAAAATCTTGCCTCACTCCAGAGTGTTCTAATGTTATTTAATGAAGGTCATATAAATGACCATATTGAGTGAAGAATATTAATGCTAATGACAGGATCCAGTGTAATTTCTTTACTCCTTCTTGCTAAAGCTTTTTGCGACCATCACTTATTTACTTATTCAGTTTTCCAGCTTTAGGAGTGTGGTGGCTGGAGTCGATCCCAGCTGATCTGAAGTAATAATTAATGAAGGATGATCCAAAACTCTGGCAATACAACTGGTAACAGATGGTTAGGGTTAGGTTATTCCAGATGGTCTTAATCTTGATTTGGAGAGACAACATCTGGACAAAAAGACAATTTGATTGCAGCTGTTGGTTTAACAGGCCGCTCTTAAAAATTCAAAACAGATTGTGGCACTGTGGAACTGTAGGATGGCATTGTTACCATTCCTTTCACAAAGGGAAATCCAGACTATCTTCTCCTAAAGGAGGTAATCAAGGAAGCACTTTCCTTAGAATTTAAAGAACTTGAACAGCTGTCATTATGGCCATTAAACAGATGGTTATGGGTCACTTTACTTAGTTAGGAACATTCCTAAAAACACAGACACTACCTAACCAAGTAGTTCCACTAGTCAGATACAGTTGCCAACCACATTCATTAATGAAACCAATAATGGCTCTCCCCTTAATGATCTGTGCACTTGGTGAATTGCTACATTTTTGCATTAAATACTGGAAAAATAGACTCCAAGGATCTGTTACTTTTATTGGCTAGAACATGATGACACTACTGTCCCATTAAAAATTCTAATTATTACGCACAAGTTGGAACTTCTACTGATATGTTAAAAGCTGCCAAATGCCACTGTCAGTTAAAAAAAGATGAATTCACAGTTGTTCAACTGACATAAATAAGTAAAATATCGCCCAGCCCTAATGTGACATCCTCTTTGTTCTGCCAAAACAGCTCTGACCTCTGGTGTGCATGGACATGGCCATCTGGTGATGGGAAATTGGCACTGGATCCTTTGAGACCCACAGCCTTCATACTTGATCAGATTGGAACCTGGAGAATTCAGAGGACAGGTCAACACCTGTGTCGTATTTTGCAGTTTGGGGAGGAAGGAAGGAGACACAGTCTTGCTGCAGAAGGCCACTACAGGCAGGGAATGTGGTTTCCATGTGGGCATCTGCAGTATATTTAGGTGAGTGGTACGTGTCAAAGTAATATCAACATGAAAGCCAGTATCCAAAGTTTCCCAGCAGAACCGTCCTCCGTAACATGTTTTGGACAGTTTACCAAGCTATGTAATAAGCTATCTATCTGCATCAGTCTTTTCACAAACAGCATCAGGGAATCCTTCCTGGAAATTATTATTTTTTTGCCCAGGCAGCTCCCCTTTAAGCCCATACATCTCTGGAGCCACAGAAAAGCAATATTCGTGGTTGAAAATAAAAACGAGCATTTTTTCCTTCGGTTCATATCTGAGAGCAATTCTTCACACACGTACAGGGAGGTGAATTTATCATGAGCAAAGTCACGGCCTCACAATGTGCAGTAAAGGCTGTATGGATTCAAAACAAATAAAAAGAGCTGAGCTCATTTGTTACAGACTGTGAGTCATAATATGTGTCCCTGCCGTCTGCATGCCACATGTAAGCACAGATATGAGCTGAGTGCCAGTAGGTGTAAATAAAGTTCTATTAATAGATTTCAAAGTGAGTGAGAGAAAGAGAGAGAAAGCGAAAACTTGGGGGGGAAAAAAATCAATTTTTGATAAAAAAGAAGAAATGCAAGATCTATGACTGCAAAGTACAACATCATTGTGTCTGTGTGCCTATATGAGTAACACTATTACAGGATGTGTTTTCCTTATTCGAACAAAATTGAATACAATTTAGGTGCATTTTCTCCACCGACATGCTTTTTTTTAAAAATCTTTTTTCAAGCTTCTCTGATTTGTCAAACCAAAAAGGAGTGCATTTGGGGAAACCCGCCCAAGAGCATAACTATGCATCCGGGTGTTTTTAGTTTATAATTCTTTAAAAATGAAACTCACTCCTGTCATCTGTCATCGGACAGAAGTGATACATCAGATACGTTCGTACTTATTTTGAGATTCTGAGGTGAGTTGCTGAGCATGTCCTGAACTTTTCTGACCATAAGAGCTGCTGTTTCTGCTGCAGTTAGCCTCTGTTATCTGTAGTTAGCCTCCTTTAGCTGATGCAAGTGGAACTTTCTTTGAAGTGGATATAAAATTGTTGGACTTAATAAAAATATACATACTGATGTACTAATATTAAATTGTCATTTATAGTTTGAAGGTGCTATTAGTGATCTTTAAATCAAAAGTAACTTACTACATATGCGGCCACTCTCTAGCCACATATATAAAACAAGATTAGGTTTGAATTTGAACGTATCCCTTTAAAAAGCACAGTGCATATTAATGAACATATATCAATGTAAATAATATAGGTGGAATAGCAATGCACATCTTGGCCCCTATATTCAAGCGGCAACAAATTTGTTGGAAGACTTAAACCCATAAACCTTAGGCCACCATTATCACTATGATAATGAAAAGGATTAAACTGGCTAAACTTGGAAGCTATTTGCTGTAAAATCTGGGATTTTGAATTAGTTATGGGATGAGCAGTTCCTTCACAACTTAAATCAATTATGCACGCAGTCTTATACTCCCCATTCCTCTTCATTTGTTTTTGATGTAAAAAAAAAAATTATGGTCATGACTATAAAATCTTCAGATAAGGATTTTCTTAAACATCAATTCAGATTTTAAGATGAAATTAACTTCCAGAACTAGAGCCTTAAAAAAGTGTGTCAGAGTTTATACAATGTGTGGTCTAAGTTATGCAACCAACAAACTAAAACGCTTAAGTTTACAGAAATTTGCCACAATTAAACTTTTTATACTATCTATGAGCAGAAATCAGCAAACTGTATGGCATTTTCCTGAGTTATGACTAAAACTTCTAAATTTCACCGCCGCTTCCTGCTTTATAAAACTTGACAGCAGTCAGAGCCCATTAGATGTGGTAAATTTAAATCAGTTTAGGAAACCTGTACAATGGCAGTCTTGATATATATGTCTGCCTCCAAAACAAGTACAGTTCGTACTTGTTTTGAAACTCTTCCCTGTTTATGCTGCATATTGTTTATACTCTTGTGTAATGCGCACAGTTGTCTTACCTTGTTTGTGTTGTTTATATTTAATCTGTTGTAACAGTGTTTATGCTCCCTTCTCTCCAGCTTTCACTTTACCTTACTAACTTTGTGGGTAAGAAAAATGGAAATGAATTCAGTATCGGAAACTTCTCAACCTTATTTCTTCACCTTAGGTGGATACCGCTTTCTACTTTGGCATTAGATGTCTGCTGGTAAACTAATTTGTAGGGATGTGTAGCTTTGTGTTTCTAGTAAGTAATTACGCTTCTTAGACAAATAGCGAGGCTACTGAAAAGATTTTAAACCATAAAGATAATAGGCCCTTCAGGCGAAGACTGAGAGCCCGGCTTCTGAGCATAACAAGGTTGAAACACAGACATCCTAGTCAATGCAACTCATTTCAGCTCGGTCTGCACAGCCGTGACCTGAGCTCGTGTGTCACACAAGAGGCAAGGTTGCTGATGTAATGTTACGCTTCAGCTGGCCGAAGCGGGGAGAAGAAGAAAAGAAGGAAATAGATCAGGGGAGGAAGAAAGGAAGGTGTGATGGTGATTGGGGGCTCAGTTCTATTCAGGAAATCTCAACAGGTCAGTGGAAAGAAAAGGAAAGCAATTTCAGTTTGTGATGAACTCTGGAAACAACCCTGGCACTGTAATGGATCAAAGGACAAATATAACCTGGATGAGCAGAAACTTAGTTTGTTAACTAACACTACATATGTCAGTGGGACTGTTTCCTTCTTTTTCTTTCTTTGCAGTGGACCATCATTTTGAAAACAACATGAGGAAAGGCTGTTTTAAAATTTGACTGAAGGATGGTAGTATTATTTTTGAGCTCAAGTGCTCTCACCGCTGGGTGTTGGCTGTTATTTCAGATTCAGAAGCATGTGTGCAAAATATTGAGAAATCTACTTAAAGTACTGAATGAAATCCACCAGATGAGTCAAATTTAATTGGTTAATTATGACAGCTAAAATATGTCCTTGACAACAAAAATGAATCCATAGAAATAGAAAGGCAGGCGGCACAAAGCTGATTGCAACAGTCCTGCTCATTTCAGAGGGAAAGATAACTATATGAAAATTCAAATAAGGGAATTTGAACTGCAAAATTTGGATCACATGGAAATAACTGTGCAGCATACAACCCTTTTCACAACGTCTTGCGCCCTCATCAGTGAGAGTTTAAATCGTTCCCTGTCTGTATATAATCTCGACATTTTGTCTCTTCAGACGGCCCGCATTAATAATGCACAATCGCTCTTCCCTCTCACAGATGAACGCAGAGCTGCCATGTTCAACTCGGAGCAACCCAACAATCAGAGACATGTCATTTCCTATTCCCAACCCACCTCTGAACTGAGAGATAAACTGCAGCCCTTCTTCACGTTTTTTTTTTTTACATCAAAGAACAATATGTCAGAGCACCCCGTGAGATTTCAGTGCTTATGGTTGGGGTGGTTAAAAGCGCTTCAGCCGGAAACATCTTGCAGAGTGGATCCAACTGAAAAAGCAAAGTTTAGAAGAGACAACAGAAACCTTTTTTTTTCCTTCTGTTTTCTGTGGAATGTACAGGAATAACAGCAGCACAGAGGCATGCTTTGTTGAGTTGTGGGTGGTTGTGTTGTGTTGATGTGTGAACCTGTGTTTCTGTCACCAGTCATTACAAAGAAACCCCTCTATGGTGTGTCTTCTGCAGTAATGATCTGTTTATGTGCTGATTAAACCGCCCTGCATCACATTTGCTGTATGACATCTAACACTAATTCTAAATCTTTACTAATTTTGAGTGGCGGATTTCAAAAACAGCACCCGTTTTGTTCTATCGCTCACATTTTTTCTCACAAGAGGCAATTGTAAACATGATTTAAGGGAAAAGTAGTACAGAAGGAGGCACAGAAACCCTTTTATGAATGCTACTTTTGTTGAGTCAATATTTTTGGATACAGTTCCAAAAATGAATGATTGATTACCCTAATCTGTCATCAGCCGTGAGACCTACAGTATATCATATTCAGCTTAAGTAAACTAGGGGAAGGTAGAAAAGAGTGATGACGTTTTGTTTCCACATGGACACCATTCTAGTGATGGGGATTTTGAAGATTCTTCTTCTAGTACCTCATCTGTCAACCACTTATTCACTCAGCTAGAGTTAAATGACTGAGTATAAGATTTGGATCTGCCAAAGGAAGCGGCTGAGTTGCTTGGATCTAGGCTCACTGAGAAAAATCTGCTGAGACCTACTTTTCTTTTTATAGGCATCATGAGAAAGGACCCATTCCATTCTTTGAAATGGATGACGGCTTTGTCTTTTGGGTGCAATGGGTTGTGAGCATAATGTTGAGGCTTTTCATTGACAGCTCAAAAACCAGCCTTGCTACCTGGAAAATAATTTCATCTTCTTGATGCAGGATTGTGTTATTATCAGCTTTTTAAAAATGTTAACTGACAAACTAGCCATTTACTGACAATTTGCCACCTTATTACCTTAATCTCAACACACACTAAGCATAAACCATCAGTGTCATGTTGCAGAAAGACATCCAGACAGATGAGTTATATGATTGTGAAATGTGATTACTCAGGTCTCAAAACCTATAACACTGAACAACCAAAGCCTCTTTTCATAGTATGAGACCTCAGCATCCAGTTAGAATTCCCAAAGCACTTTAGTATCATTTTTGCTTCGCTGATATCAATCTGCAACCAACCACAATTTTATTATGCATTATTCTGCCAATGATTTTGTGTGTGCATCTGTTATGCATATGTGATGAACCTTAATCCAATGCCATCATATTTAATAAGGAAACATCTCAGAAGCTGAAGCCAGATAAGTGCTGGCATATTTGCTTATTTGAAAATAAACAGCTTGTCACAAACATAAAAATGCACTTATCAAAATAATCCATTTTTATCTACTGCCAGTAGTTAATCAGTTGAATTTTATTCACTTCCTATCACACATTTCCCAGAATACCTTTCAGCAACATTACTCTAGTTACAAGCAAAGACATAAAAGATGAGCATAGTTTCAGGTTAAAGCCTTAAAGCTAGCTTCTTTTTAATGGCCATAAAGAAAGATTATCCACGATGGGCTCATTAGCTAAAGCTATAGCTATTTTTATACTATCTATGGCTTTGCAGGACTGTAAAGTCCAAGATGTCAACAACAGAGATGTGTGGATACCAGTATCAATGTCTAAAGGAAAGATATGGTTAGTAGCCAATGGGATAAACATTTAAGTCATTTATTCCCTTTCCATGCTAGATAAACAAAGCCATCTTATGTTTAAAAAATGATCATTTTAAAGTCAGTTCCTCACCGTGCAATTCGTAAAAATGTCATGCGACTTAGCTACTAATCAAAAGGTTGGTAGATGGATCCCTACTCTACCTGTCCATATCTTAAAGAATCCTTGGGCAATGACTTGCCTCCGATGCAATCATTGGATTGTGCATGTGTATAAATGTTAAATAAAAAATATTAGGTATGGATAAAAGCTTTGTGTGAATATGAGTGTGAGATTAGGTGAACATGACTTCTAGCAAAAAGTGCTTTGAGTGCTGAAATTGAGCAGAAAGCTAAAATAGTACCGATACTAGTCCATTTACTTCTCAGTGTAGATTTCTGCATAATCATTTTTTTCATGTCTGCTGGAATTCTGGAAGATTTTAGGTTTCTTTAAGCTGAATGACAAATAGGTTAAAGCAGTGATTCCAAAAATTTGGTGCAGAGCCCCCTGGTGGGCTGGGAAGGCAATGCAGATAGGCTGCAGTAATAACATGTCTGTGAAGGTTATCAGTCATCCAGGTCATCGTTGTCAAAGGAGCTTGCAAAGAAACGCATCTGGACTTCTTTAAGTTGCTTGAAGACATTTCACCTCTCATCTGAGAAGGTGTTCTGTTCTGTTCTGTTCTGTTCGAACTGAAGAAGCTTCTCGGATGAGAGGTGAAACGTCTTCAAGCAACTTAAAGAAGTCCAGACGCTTTTCTTTGCAAGCTCCTTAGACTGCAGTAATAACAGAAATTCTGCTTGAAATTACTCAAAAGTAATTACAGTTACATATTTGTATAAATATATTTATGTAAAAATTGAGTTAACATTTATGATTTAACACTTTTCTGAAATGTACTGGTTTTGTATTGATGTTTGGGTCCCAGTGGCAGGTGGGTCACACATTGGCCTTAAGACTTTGTATATGACTGGGTACCATTCCAATAATTTGATCCAATTGGATTAAAGTGAAGATTTAAGAAGGCTGCTGATGCTAACACCTAAATGTGGTGTGGATTTATAGCAAACAGCAAACAGGAAAGTGCATCCTATTGCCTCAGAATGTTACCCTGTGTCAGCTGGGATTGGCTCCTGCCACTCTGTGACTAAGTGGGTTAAGCAATTTTGTTATGCAATCAGCATAACACAGATGTAAAATGTTAAGGGCCTGACACACACAAAACACATGTTTAATGAATATAAACCTGAATATCAGCAGTGAATGAAAAAGTTTTTAAAAAGGGCCAAGTTGCCATAGCTTTTGCACAACGATGAGAGCAAACATTAGCAGTAACAGTAAACCTTAAACAGAACCAATCATCAAAAAGTAGAGAGTCTGTCAGTTCAGCTGTACTTATCAGGCCTCTCTCGAGTAGGCCGGGTTATATGCTCCCTACATTGTCTCCTGGGAACGCTATTCATCTTTTATTACATAACATACATGCTGCACAATATTGTTTATTACTTAGTAAATACTGATATCTATGACTAGCTAGTTTATTGTGATGGTGCTTTGTTTTCTCTATTATTATGTTGCTCTTTGTTGTTTGCTGTCTCCTCTGTTTGTTTGTTTGTTTGTTTGTTTTTTTTTCTCCATACAGGTGACCCAGGAGTTTTTTTTTTTTTGTTTTTTTTTGTCTCTCTTCCCCCCCCTTCTCACCGTCTCTTCTCCCCTTTGGTTTTCTTTCTTTCTCTCCCCCTCTCTCTCTCATTCATTCCCCCTGTCCTATTTATTAAAAAAAAAAAAAAAAAAAAATGACAAAGGATGAACTGAAGCTCTGCCATCACGTAATGTCGCATACTGCTGTTTCTGATGTCATTTAGAAGAAAAAAAAAAAAAAAAAAAAAAAAAAAAAACATAACATACTTTTCAATTATCCACCTCTGGTTCTGATCAAGCCTTTCTCTTTTGGCCTCTTTGCCTTTAAGGCAACATGCTTCATCTTGTCTGTGGCTCTGCATTCCTCTCTCTGTCCCTCTGTCTCTGTACTTTCTTTTCATCATCCTTCATCATTGGTATCATTGATTTAACCTCACTTTGTATAACTGGCCTTCAGTCCCTGCAGAGCCCACTTTCAGAACAATACACATTTCAGCCTTTGCCTAAGATATTGCACCTCATTCCTAGATAGGAACAGGACAGCCTCTAGTGGTGCATCAGTGGTACTTCAACTTCATCTGACCTTTTCTTTACAAAGCTCAAAGACAGAGAGACACTGACACATTCAGATCCATAGACGCTCTTATCATTTACCTCAAGGTGTGGTAAAGAAACTGACACTATAAAAAAATGATATACAAATATGCTCTACAGATTGCTTTGATTCACAGTGTCCTGTAACTTATAGTATTTTGGATTAAATCACATGGAACAGAAGCATCATAACACATTAGGACCACATCTAAACGCTGAACCAAACCTGCAGAGGTAAACACGTTCGGCTAAATATAGACGTGTGGTGGAAACACTTCTGGGAGCAAACTTCTAAGCAAATAAGAGTGGACAAATGGCATCATATAACAGCAAAGTCCCACATGGAGATGAGTTTGATGTCCAACATCAGTCACTCTTTAACATGCTTGCTGTTTGCAGATTGCTGCAGAGCTATGTGCCTCTTTTCTGTTTCCTCCCTAATCTTAGAAATACTGTGTCCAGTCATAAATAATGACTAAATCAGCACTCCAGTTTTCTGACCCATAAAAGTGAAACGCAGCACAGCTCCTAAGCCCTGTGCTTGTGTGTTTGTGTGTGCGTTTGTGCAGAGCTTTGTGTATGTGTCAGAGAGATGGATAGGGCGGAAAGGAGTTCTGCTTGAAGCCCAGTGGAGAAACATTTTGTTGAATGCCTCCCTGTCTTTTTCCTCCTCCTCCTCACCGTTGTGCCTGTCTCTCCCCACAGTGAAAATGCCTCGTGAAGAGGCCGGATATGAATTCATTTTACGCTGAGATGAAGTCAGTAATTTAGTAATGCCCCCACCATCTGTTATCGTCAGCTAGCTGCCAGACAAGCAGGGGCAACACAAAGAGAAATGCAGCACCAGCTGAAGAGTTGCAGACGTCAACAGTGAGAAACATGGTGCCACCTTGCTATTGATGAACAGCCCTTTTTAGAGTCATCTATACTCTGTTTACTGAGAGGCAGCTTCACTATTCCCCCCAAAATATAGCTTCGGACAGATATAACAAAAGCCGAACAGTGATAGGGAAGACAGCAGATTTTTTTCCCCTGGTTCAAGGATTGCTATTATTTTTGGGCAGCAGCTTAGCTTTCAAAAAGGACAAATTTGATTCTGACATTATTTTGCCCTTCAGTGAGTTGTACAGGATTATCTCATGTTGTTGCCCTTCCTCTGTGCATGTTTAATCTCTCTTAGAGGTTTAAAGAGAAAGCCGAGAGATTCAGCTTTTCTGCTTTTTCTTACATTTTACCTGTTAGCATAATTATTTGTGTGCTTTGCTATACATTATACATATGCACAAATGTATATACCAGTGTTTATGTATAGCAGTTCATAAAGGTTTACTTCCAATTTTAAGCTGCCCACCATGGTCGCTTATGCACAAGCCGTAACCTATAAGACTGAAAATTAAACTGCATTTCTTTCTAATGGGGATTCGAAAGGATCTAAGGAACATCGTCATTGCTTCAGTAGTGCTGCTAATCAAATGCACTTGATTAACTGATAAGGACCGAAAGCCTCTTCGCTCCGAAAAAAAAAAATATGGCAGCACGGCTTAGGTTTGGAAACTTGCATCAAAACAAACCACAAGACGTCTGGAACAATGGATTTTTTTTTGGACAGACAAGACCAAAATTGGGATCTTTGACTATAATGCACAGTGATAACCAAACACTGCATATCAGCACAGACACCTCATATCAACTGTCAAGCACAGTAATGGAGAGGTGATGATTTTGTGTGATTTTACAGCCACAGGACCTGCATTCAATCACTCAACCATGAACTTCTCTGTATATCAAAAGTATTCTAGTGTCAAACGTGAAGCCATCTGGCTTACGGTGAAAGCTTGGCTGAAAGTGGGTCATTTAACAGGACAATGATCCCTATAAGAGCAACAAATCTAAAACAGAATTACTGAAAAAGAAAAGAACCATGGCGTTGCAATGACCCAGGTCAAAGCCCAGACCTCATCCAGATACATCATTAAGAAAGCTGTACAACAAATGTCTGACAACCTTTTATAATCTGCTGAAATAATGAGGTGCACTTACTTTTTCAACATGACTGCAAAGCTGTTGTGAATTTTATATCACTCACTAGTTTAAGTTATTTTGTTTGCGTTGTTAGGCAGGTGATAGGTGGATACTACATGGAGTATATACCCAGACTATCTACTAAGGATCACCAATTTTTAATGCAATTATTGGAAAATTAACAGCATTAAAAGCATATCCAAGTATCTACTGTAGTTTTCCAGTGAAGGTCTACAAATCTATCTGTATGTTAGCACAAATAACAAACTAGCTGTCTGTGTAATGCATACACAATATATGCATGACCATTACTAATCACTAAGCATGCTAATGTTAGCTGATAATTTAGCCTCCTCACTCTTGTCCATGACACAGACAGACAGACAGACAGACAGACAGACAGACAGACAGACACACACACACACACACACACAATATTAAGGGTGACATCAGGGTGGCTAAGTCCATCTTTTATATACAGTCTATTATGTTTCCTGAAGAATGACAACAAATACACCCCCACAGCCACCACTGTAATGTGTACCTGATTGCTTATCAAGGGCTTCTGAACAATAAATAAGCCATACTACCATTTTCCAGTCTGCTGGCTGCATAATTTATCATTGGGGAAAATGGTGCACATGCTTCTGTCATGTTTTCTCAACAATAAGTGTTTGAGGGGGGGAAAAGTGTTTGAGGACTTGCTGATGAAAAAGAAATTAGCTAGATGAGGAAACAGAGCTGGAGGTCAAATGGGCTTGTCACTGATATTTAGACTTGACAGTAATCAAGAAAAGCAATTGTTGACTGTAGACAAGCAGGAACAGTTAAATCTGCTTTTTCTGACTGGACAAGGACTTGTGACAGGTGTTTCCTCATCTTTCATTCTATCGTTTGTCTTTGCGAGGATATACTGCAGAAATCTAAAAAGCACTCCGAAACGGTAAACATTCTCACTCAGTCGCATTACAAATGCACACACGCACAAAGATCTCCAGATGCCACCATGAATCGAGTGTGTAGACTGATGACTCTATCCTTCAAGTGCCATTATTGATCACTCACTGACTGTTAACTAATCAACACAAAAGAAGGCGAACTCTGCCAAACACTGTTTCTGTAATGAGACAGAATGAGGCGAGCTGTAGTTCATTATTCTAAACTAATTAAGACCAGTTCTCTGGGAATACAAGACAGTTGCTACCTTTATATGCATACATTTAAGAGGTTACTACTTGGCCATAGCTACTTTCATGTACTGTTCTCTTTATCAAATTAACCACAGTGCAGAGCATTGCCGTTTACTTCACGTTACAACTACAAACTGAAAATAAGTTATGTTCCAGAGAGGCTCCTACATTCTTGTAAGAGCCACCAGGTTGTGATCTTTGTGGTTGCAAAAAAGAGAATTAAGAAGCCTTGACAGGCTTGATCTTTATAATCACTTTCTTGAAATCACTCACGTGGGGTCTTACTAAATAACATATTAAATATGTTTTGTAAATATTGGTCATACTGGATACTTTTCCTTTCTAAATTTCAGAATGGAGGCTTATCCAGGGTATGCTCATTGGCTAATGGCTGGTGACTGACAAGCTACATCTGTCCTTTATGCTATATCTGATGTTCACATTACCATTTTGCTCTGTAGGGGTACAATGCTAATCAAGTTTGACTCTCTCTATAGAGGCAGACGTTTTGGCAGTTTGCTGGTCTGGAACATTGAAATATGTGTTAACCACAATGCCAGTCTTCTCAGCAAGTTGCTCTTCGATTTCTTGCAGTTTCTGTGAGTTTGCACGATGAGATCTTAGGTTGAATTTGGGACAAGACCTCAGACTCTACAAACCTCAGTTAGCATGTTAAATGCTAAGGTTCATGACAGTACAAGATTGAACAAGTATGTCTTGTTTGGAAAGGTTGCCAGTAGAAAGCCTCTTCTTTTTAAAAAGGACATGAGAGCATGGCTAAGGTTTGCAAATTACATGGGGACAAACCACAAGAATCTTATAACAATGTCCTTTGGACAGACAAAACAGACATAATGCATCGTGGGAGATTTGGTGAAAACCAAACAAAGAATATCAACTCAACACTTCATATCAACTTCCAAGCACAGTGGTGGAGAGGTGATGATTTTGACTTATTCAGTTGTTTACACTGAATAAATGGCTTATATCAGCATGTGCTGACCACTCAGTGCATTTTATCAACAACTTTAATATTTTTTGGGAACGCAGGCATCTGTTTAAAGCAAATGGATTTAATTTTAACAAGTCAGGGGTGAAACTGTTCACCTCCAACTTGTTTTATTCCATACGTCATCCATCTGTGCTTGGTGCCAAGGCTGAGATAAACGAGGAGTTATCTCATAAAGAGGAACAAACAGTACTCCAAGAACAGACAAAGCCCAGCAGAAACCTTGAGGAGGAGCTCCATCTGCCCCCACCCGGGAAGAGCCTCAGAAAGGAGAGACATCTGAGGCAAGAAGAGGCAAGAAGAGGGGTCCCTATTTGCCTCCAACTCTCTCAACAACACCAACGACCAGGACCAGGATCTTCCCCAGTCCCCCAAACCCCTGACAGGCCATCACCCCCATCACCCTCCTCCCCCTCCCTTTCTCCCTCCTCCCCACACCTGAAATTCACTGAAGAGATGATGGAGCGGGTCAATGCTGGGCTCAGATCTACCCCCCGGCCCAATCCCTCTTTGTCCCCCATAAACCCCCCACCAAAGCAGCCAAAGGTTCGCCACCGAGCCCCACCCTCAACAGAGCAATCGAAGTCACATTGCCCAGCCTCGCCCCCCTTAGTTCCTCCTTACCACCTTCATGCTTTGTCTCCGCAGTCTGATGTGTGATGTGTGGAGGGTCCGGGCTGCGAGGATTATGGCAGTGGTGACTTTTCCCAGGAGAAGCTGGGACCCTGTTTACTAGAAGGTTTTAAAATCTCTGTACTTTTAGGTGACAGAAGGAGACATGTGGCCTGGTCAAAACACAGAGAGCTGCACTCTAAAAGATCTTTAAATATAGTAAACATACCTTGTGTGCCACAGACTGCTCCCAAACACGAGGGGACAAGTAATGCCTCAAAAACACTTAAGTTGGCTTTATTAAACATTAGATCTCTAGCTGGGAAAACATTTTTAATTAATGATTTAATCACTGAGCACAGCCTTGATTTTATGTTTTTAACTGAAACTTGGTTGGACCAAAGTAACAGTGGAGCTGTTCTCATCGAGACGACCCCTCCTAACTACAGTTTTATCAGTGAGGCCAGGGTGAGCAGGAGAGGAGGAGGGGTTGCTGTCTTATTTAATGAATCATTTCAATGTAAGCAGCTATCTCCTGGAAGTTTTCAGTCTTTTGAATATGTGGCTTTACAGCTGAAGGCCCCATCCAAAGTTGTGTTTCTTAATGTTTACAGGCCTCCCAAATACTGCACAGACTTTTTTAATGACCTCAGTGAACTGCTGTCTGTGATCTGTGTTGATTTCGACTGTGTAATTATTGTTGGGGATTTTAACATCCATGTGGACAACCCTCAGGACAAAGGGACTAAAGACCTGAGTAACACTCTGGGCAACTTTGGGCTGACTCAGCATGTAACAGAGGCCACACATAATAGAGGACACACTCTTGACCTACTGATCTCCAAGAGCCTGAGCATTTCAAACATTACTGTGTCTGATGTGGGCTTATCTGATCATTACTGTGTTTTCTTTGAAAGTAAAATCTCAGCCCACACAAAAATATCAACAGCAGTGATCACAAAACGGTGTATAACTGAAGACAGTAGTGAGATCTTTAACCAGGTCTTCCCATTAACACCTGACCTGTCCAGAGGTTCAGTCAATGAGCTCGTCAATAGCTTTAATGCAAAAATGTTAAATGTAATGGACACTATTGCCCCCATTAAGGTGAAGGTTATCTCTGGAAGGAAAAAGTCTCCATGGAGAAACTCCACACTGGTGAAAAATGAAAAAAGAGAGTGTAGGAAAGCTGAGCGCAGATGGAGAAAAACAAACCTCCAGGTTCATTATGACATCTATAAAGAGAAACTTCACAATTATAATTTACAACTGAGGAGTGCAAGAAGGTCCTACTTCTCTGACATCATCACTAAAAACAGCCATAATGCTCGGGTCTTATTTTCTACAGTTGACACGCTAACAAACCCTCCTGTGTCAGTGGCAGCTGAACTTCATTCAACCATGGCCTGCAATGACTTTGCCAAATTCTTCACAGACAAAATCCAAAAGATTAGACAAGCAGTTGGTACATCAACAGCAGATCCAGGTTATGTACTGTGTCCACCGAAAAACAGTTTAAACACCATCAAACAGTTTCACCTGATTAACAGCAAAGACCTGGAGGACATCTTAGGTCAACTGAACTCCTCCTCCTGCTGTTTAGATGTCCTGCCAACAAGTTTTTTCAAAAAGGTCTCAAAGACTTTAGAGTCAGACCTGTTACAGATCGTCAACTTTTCCTTAATGTCAGGTGTGTTTCCAGAGCCACTAAAAACTGCTGTAATCAAACCTATACTGAAAAAGGACAATCTTGACAAGACACAGATGAACAACTACAGGCCGATCTCAAATCTCCCATTTTTAAGTAAGATCATTGAAAAAGCAGTTTCTCAACAGCTCAATTACTTCTTAAAACAGAATAACTGCTACGATGCCTTCCAGTCAGGTTTTAGACAGAACCACAGCACTGAAACCGCTCTGACAAAAGTGTTTAATGACATATGTCTGAACACAGACAGTGGAAAAATGTCAGTCCTAGTTTTACTGGATCTCAGTGCAGCATTTGATACAGTTGACCACAACATATTACTCAAACGACTGGAGAACTGGGCAGGTCTCTCAGGAACTGTACTAAACTGGTTCAAAACATACTTAGAAAACAGGAAATACTTTGTATCAATAGGTAACTTCACATCCGAGCAGACAAGTATCACATGTGGAGTTCCCCAAGGTTCCATCTTGGGACCCCCTCTGTTTAACATTTACATGCTCCCACTGGCACAGATTATAAAGAACAACAAAATAAACTATCACAGCTATGCAGATGACACACAAATATATATCACAATGTCACCAGGAGACCGAGGCCCTGTACAGGCTCTTGGTAAATGCATTGAGGAAATTAATGACTGGTTGTGCCACAATTTTCTCCAGCTAAACAAAAACAAAACTGAGGTAATAGTCTTTGGCGCCAAAGAAAAACGATTACAGGTCACCAGAGAACTTCAATCTATACATCTAAAAACCACAAACCAGGCGAGAAATTTGGGTGTAGTGATGGATGCAGACCTAAACTTAGAAAAACACATTAAGACAATAACAAAGTCAGCTTACTATCACCTCAAGAATATTTCAAGGATAAAAGATCTGATGTCTCAACAGGACCTGGAAAAACTAGTCCATGCATTTATTTTTAGTAGGCTTGATTACTGTAACAGCATCTTTACAGGTCTACCTAAAAAATCAGTCAGACAACTACAGCTCATTCAGAACTCTGCTGCTCGAGTCCTCACTAAGACCAAAAAAGTGGACCACATCAGTCCAGCTCTGAGGTCTTTACACTGGCTGCCTGTCCATCAGAGGATAGACTTTAAAGTTCTAATGCTGGCCTATAAAGCTCTGAATGGTTTAGGACCAAAATACATCAGTGACCTCCTGACCCAGTATGAACCTTCCAGATCCCTCAGGTCATCTGGATCCGGTGTTTTATCAGTTCCCAGAGTCAGAACCAGACACGGAGAAGCTGCATTCAGCTTTTATGCTCCTTATATCTGGAACAAACTCCCAGAAAGCCTCAGATCAGCTGAAACACTCAGTTTATTTAAATCCAGGTTGAAGACTCACCTGTTCTCAGCTGCATTTGAATAAAGCACCAAATCCACACTTTTAAGCTTAAATTTCAAAACTTACACTAACTACTGATCTTATCTATTTCTGATTTTATCTGTTTTAATTTTATATACTGTTTGTTTGTTTGTTTGTTTGTTTGTTTGTTTGTTTGTTTGTTTGTTTGTTAAGTGGGATTAGAGCTCTGGGTAGCTCCCCAGCTGGGTCTAGACTGGGTCTAGAGAGTACTTTAAATTCAGGGAATTTAAAATAGAAAGTAGCTCGTCCACAGAAGGACTGGTAGCTCCCCTTACGATAAGGGTTCAGATCGCGCGAACAGGTGTGAAATGTGTGTGTTTAGTTAGTTTGTTTGTTCGCTTGTTTTAATCAATTTTAAATCATACTTTTTATTTGTTTTTGTTTCTAATGTCTCTGTAAAGCACTTTGAATCACCTTGTTGTTGAATTGTGCTATACAAATAAATTTGCCTTGCCTTATTTTGCAGCCACAGCACAAGAGTCATTAAATCGACCATGGATTTCTCTGTATACCAAAGCATGCTATAGTCAAATGTGAGGCCATATTTAAAACAGTTAAAAACTGGCCCAAATTAGATCATTAAACAAAGCTGTGACCCCAAGTACAGAATTTGTGGATAAGTGGTTAATCTGAAAACAGTGGTGCTCTGCACTTGCCAGGTACAGTACAATATCAAATAGATTATCAGTAACTGAGTACTGGTCCAAGTGAGCTTTATCAAATAAGCATTCATGCTGCTTCTATTAATATACCATGACCTACACAAATGTACCTTGTGAAATATATACCTAACCAAATCGGACACAGGGTTTTGTTTGTTCAAATTCATCATTTAATATACAGTAAACAGTATTGTCAGAGTATGAAGATAGTCAAAAATATGACATGCTGCAGGATTTAACATAGTAGCAAGGGATTTAGATAACATGAGAGAAGCCTAATCACAGTCATGAATATGCTGGATTCAAAGCAATATAGAAAAGATTACAATTATGAGAATGGTAGTGTAAAAAATAAACTGAATCTGTTTGCCCACTGTGGGGAAAAATGATTCCCATGACTTATTTAGAGAGCTATTATACTCCAAAGTAACCTGCGCATCTGCTGACACGGTGAAAAAAAAAAGATATAAAAAGCCCATTCTTTGATACAGAGTATATTTACTGCTTCATTTTTTTACTGTTTTTCATCATTATTATTCGTGTTATCGTAAAAATGAAATCTGATATTGGCCAGCTTATTAAAAGGGCATTTCAGGGATCGGCTGTCTCATAATCCATACCCTGAAAAATATCCTCATTTTGTCCGCATGTGCGTGTGTGTGTTTTACAGAGAGATAAAGAAAGGGGGAGAGAACTGGTGTGTGTGTGTGTGTTAATGTGCAGTTGTGGATTTATCCCTTCTCCCCCCTCCTCATCCCTCTTAATGCAAAGTGCAGGCGCAAAGCCATTAGACGGCAGAACAAGTGAGATGAGTTAGGAGAGGGTAAAAAAAGTAGAACTGTGGGACTGTGTGCCTCCCAACACTCACACATATATCACACAAAAACGCCCGCATGTCTCGGTTTGCTAGAGGTCTGAATCTTCGCCAGATCTCTCTCGAGTCTCATTACGATTGTGCTGATTGTAGTGGACACGGGCAAACAAAGACGAGGTGTTTACTTGTGTAATGGGGCCTGCTGAGGAAAAAAACAAAATCACACCACAAGGATGAGACTTTGATAGGAAAACATAAAGATCCATTTCTACTTTTTGCAGGTTTAAATGCTATTGGAGGACATATCTAATTAATGAGGCTGAAATAGGATCAATTAGGAACCCAAAGGCTTTGCATGTAATCAGGCTTCCACTGGACTAACAGAGGGTGAAAGGCTACACAACACTGGAAGATTGAACTTTTCATATTTCTGCTTTTCCATAGTTGAGATCTGCTGAGTATTAGCAGATGACAGTTGAAGTTACTTCAACATTAAAACTGATCTCCCGTATATATCCTGAGGGCATATTGCAGATAGCATAGGCTTGCATAGAGAAAGCTTTGCGAGGAGAAAAAAACCCAAACATGTTTGATTAGATTGTAATGAGTTGTTCCACCAGCCTGCAATCGTTATCAGAGGGGATTTCAGACTAAGATCACTATCAAATATATTGACAGAGAAGGATTTAGCCCACAGTAGAGAGTAAGTCAAGCTCATGCCAAACAAAAGCGATAATGAGTTGTTTAAATGCATTGTCTCTGTGAGGGAGACTAATTCCTATGTATGGAGTCCTCATAGTGAGAACAAACACTGATCAGCAACTTATTATACAACTAGGAGTATATATAAGCAATCTAATATGATAATATTGTGATTCAATAATTCTGTTGGTAATAATTAGTGGCTGTAGTACCACAACTATGAACTAATTCTGTGATAAATCTAGCGTGTCTCATTTATACAGTATCTGTCTATCTATAATCTATCATGCAGCATGTACGAGGGCTAAAACTATATCTTCTCACATTATAATACCATAGTAGGTAAAAATTCTCTCATCATAGTGGCGGAAGACAACAAAATATATTCGCTCTAAAACACTGCACTGGATATGGTGCTTGATTTATTGGATGCTACTTTTAAAGTGCCTTGTTTATTTCAATCCAGTGGATTTATCTGACATCCAATTCAGGATGAGCAGTGAGGTTGGAGCATAATCTGGCTGTCATAGTGTGAAACGTGGGGTACAGCACGGACAGGTTGCCAGTCTGTCTTTGGACTGTGGGAAGAAATGAAAGTACCCAGGAAAGAAGCCACACAAGCATGAGAAGAACATGCAAATTCTACAATGCAAGGCTTCCCTCGTAGGTACTGGGCTCAAATTTAAGCCAGTATAAAAAGAGTCACACAGAAAGTGCAGTGTAAGGGTGGAGCAGCAGAGGAGGAGAAAATGCTGGGTAAAGTTTTGAAGTGGCAGGGCTGAGCTGTGTGGTGGCGCTGTGGGGAGCCTGAGTCACTGGATGAGCTCTTCATCCCAGTGGGCTTTAGTTCTCATCCACACACAGCATGATGTAAATGTCACCTCCACCAGACTCACTTATTAAGGCCACGCAGCTGGAGAGACGCCAAAGCTTGGACTGACATTCAAAATGTGCTCTAGTCAGAAGCAATATAAGAGTACTGTTTAGATATGAGTTTAAATAGTAGGAGCACTTAAAAACTGAACCAGTGAAAACACTGTCTTTCCCCCCTGCCACGATCACTGAACAGGCCTGTATTCAGAATTCTTTCTTCTGCAGTATCACACAGCATGCTCTCAGGTGGATATATATGGACTATACATCACTGTTTATATTGATTTCAGATCATGTTCGAGTTCCCTGCACCAACAAACATAAAGACATGACCACCAGTCAATAAATCAACCTCATGTTATATTCATGCAAAGCTCAACCACCATTTTACCTCCTGCACCTCTACAACATTAGAGTCTGCAGCAAGACAGTTAGCTGGATAAAATTGAAAAACAATAGAAACACACCAAAAAAAAAAAAAAGCTTGATCCAGACCCCTGCATAAAGTGGAGCTGGAACCAGTGGCTCTATATTGTAGTGGGAAGGTTAGCTGGGCATTCTGAGTAATCACCTATAATAAATATTTCTGCCCTGAGTGAAGTGATCTTACCCAGGATGACAGTATCTCTCTCTATGCACAGGAAATAGGGGGTCACTAAATGACTTGATCAGCATGAACACGACATGGATCATATGCAGATTGATACCAACTTATTCGGCAACTTCAAAACACCGAATGAGTTTCTCTCTAGTACTTTCAGAGACTTTTAGAATCAGTGCTGAGGGGCAATGAAGCTGTTCTGGTGGCATGTCACAACCCAGCACCGTACTAACACAACTTATACTCTTTGTCACCAATCTGTACATGCGTATGTATAATTCCAATGTGAAAGTTCCAAAACTAAATATACCAAAACCTAACAGGCACTTAGTTGGTTTCATTGTTTAACAGACCAAATCTCTCCATCTTCAAAGTCAGCCATATCTCAAATACATGGGGATTAAAGGCATGCTTCTTTATTGTCACCTTAGAGTAAAAATAAATAAATAAATTTTACCACCTTGCATGTTTTACCACCTCAACATTGATTAAGCTAATTTCATTTCAAATACCAGGGTTGAGCGATGACTACACAGGCCAGACAGATTTGTTGAAAGAAAAGAAAACAGAAAAGTTCTGTTTTTTTAAACTATCTTATAGCACCACTAACTCTGATGCAGCCATATTCCAAATTGGGCTTATGATGGTGTATAGGTTGTATCCTGCAGTTGACATACAGTTAGACAGGGGGAATAACTAGAAATTTATCAGGCAAGAAAGTATCACTAAAAGAAAGTGAAAACATTTTTGCATTTTCAGTTTAACTAAAAATCAAAACAAAACAATGTTGTCAAGATTTCAGCCATTAAAGCAAACATAAGATTTAACTCCAAAATCTGGACTAACCTTGATTTCAAAGTCTGAAGATCTTCAAACCATTCACAACTCTAGACTAAAGTATGTCCTTCTTTGTCTTTTAATAGATTCACTTTTATTTTGGCAAATTGCTTTTTGACAAATTGTGGATTCTCCATTAACAGCTTTACTTTTGCCACCTGACCGCAGCTGCTTTATTTTAATTCTTATTCTAAAAGGGTATAAGATTTAGAAAATTAGCAATAAAGTACCATTTTTAACCACATCCTTTTGTGACAGTAGATCAGCTCCTTTATTAAATGGCAATATTTGTTTCATAAAACTTTATTTTTTTTAAAATAAACTGACCCACTTGCAGTATATTTGTGCCCCTGTTTGTTCATTTTGTTTACTTGTTTCATGTGAAAACAATTATATTTTTAAATCAAGAAAAATAATATCAAATGTTTCTTTATGTTTCTAAAATATGTGAATAATTTTCATACTATATGTTTTGTATCTGTTTAACGGTGATGTGGTCCACCTCAGTTCACGGTTAAATTTATAATTTTAAGTGCAAAGATTTTTTTTTTAAATGTGTTTACGAGAATACAAAAATAGTGTTTTTTATGCTTGTTTTTTTTTTTTTTTGCTTGTATTTTAATAAATTTAAGACAAACAAACCTAAGTGGCCCCATTAAACCTGCTCTGTGGATTTATTCCCTCAGCACTGCGGAGAGCGGCAGCAGCGAGTGGAAGATCAAGTTTCAGCACCATGAACAGCACCACTTTCATGTTTGGCATCACGTCAGGCTCAGACAGGCGCTTTAAACGGTCAAAAGTAGATTTTAAAGAGCCTGGACGACCTAAACGAGTCTGTAAAAACCACTCCCACAAATAAATAAGCTTAGGTAAACAAATGTAGTTTCAGAACTGAAGATTTTTAACGACAATAAAAAAAATGCGAACATGTTTGGAGAAGGTTGGAAGAACGGCTAGGAGACACATAATGATTAGCGCAGATCCCAATAAAACCAATCAGCATGGAGGATTGGGGGGCGGGGGTGTTGTTGTAAGTCACGATTTAAACATTAGTTCTAATCTAATTGTAAGGCACACTTGGGTTACAGTAGCATCCCTAGACAAATAAGCAACACTCGACAACCTCTAACGGAGGTGTCAAAGCACTAAGAAGCCATTTGTAAGGTTTATAAAGTTACCAGAAGGCGCCAGAGAACGCACGTTGCTTTTCAAGAGACGTAAGTGATGCGTCATTTATTGACAGATAAGCCAACCATTGAGGGGATGACGTAAGTTTGACAAGTCTGCCTTTAAAAGGGGAGAGCAAGCAGAAGGGCATTAAACAGACTGGGAGATTTACTAGCGCCAAAATTCCATATATTACGCCAATATCCAACTCGCTTAGTGTGTCTTAGAGGGCACTGTAACTATCTGAAAGTGGTCAGAAAATGCATTCGGACAAGTAAAGGTGACTACAGTTTAAGTTTCTTACATCCTCGTCCTCGCAGCGCCGGCCGTGCTGCTGAAACCGGGTTCGTTGGCTCTGCGCCGCACTCTCCCCTTCCACACTTTGCCCGAGGAGGTGGCTCGCCTCTGGAGGGTTGGGGAAGGATTTGTTCGTGTTGATCTTGCCGGTCAATCTCTGATACAGTGACGCCATGTCGACTGCTTGTCATAAAATAAAGAAGGGATAACTTGGCTCTGCTCTCAATCAATAAATGCGCGCGCGCGGACACACATATACAAAAAAGTTCGAGCAGGTCGATCCGCTATGGCTGGAGTGATTCGATTACACGACGCTCTGGTTCAGTTGAAAGAAAGAAAAAAAAATATCACTCTGTGTTCAGGATGCATGGCACGTACTTTCAGGCTCGCCGGTCGGGTCTCAACGATCCTGCAGCAACGCAGTTCCCACACTTTCCCAACTTGATCCCGAACTGATGCAAATACAAGGAGGCTGACTCGAGCACCAAAAAAAGGGGAGAAGCCAGCCTCGGCTGGTTGCTATCCCGCTTCTCTTTCCCTCCCTTGTGGTAGAAAAGAAGGTGACGGCTGATAAACGTCCAGGGAGTGATGGGGCTTTGCCTTACAAGTATTCGCAGACACCAGGTGGTGTGCAAAACAGCTGCGAACGACACAAAGCAACCTTAACACATTAAAGTGCAGGTTTTGCGGTGAAAACTTGCGGTGATTGACTTGGCACATAGATCAGGTTCTAGTAAATCTAATAGTTGGGGTTTTTTTTGTTGTTGTTTGTTTTGTTTTTAATCTTTGCCTCCATTTGGGTTACAGAGCCGCTTTGCAGAGAGCAAGAGTGCCCTCATGTGGACCACGGCGCAGAAGACCCAGACAGGCATGACATATTTTCAAGGAGACAGGTTTTCATAGAGCATAAAATGGGAAGATTGGTTTCTCTGATATCACTCAGTGAGATTTCCTGTGGTCCCAATCTTCCATATTAGTTTACACCCTCTGTGTTTCAGGTGACAGGTGACAAGAGACGCTTATTTGCTTTCCTATTAAACAACAAAAATACTGTTTTCTTGCAAAATGCAAGCTGCAAACACAGAGATGAGACGAGTCACCGCCTTTGAGACAGAATAAACTTGCATTTTAAGCCTGGAGCTCCATTAAATCACACATCAAGCTAATTATTTCTATTACTGACTCGTCTGCCTGTTGGTTTCCTGTTTTAACAGAATAATGATGTATAATTTCGAGGAGCCCAAAGGGACCACTTCAAATTGTCTGCTGTCATCTCAGCAGCCATCCAAATCCTAAGGACACTCACTGTCTTGTTTATTACTTTCTTATATCCTCACTCACATCTGAGATGCTGTACCTGATAAATGTTTGGCTTTTTTTTCCTTTTTTTTTCTTTTGTTTTACATAAGACATGAATTAAATGATTGCTTAATTATCAGTGTATCTGTTTAAACGAAACAACTTTGAATGTTTTGAAATGAAAAAAAGAGCCACTTTTAAAGTAAACGATTACACATTTTAAATTTCAAGAAGGAAAACATCTAAAGGCAGTCAAAACAGTTTCTTTGCGATGCTGACTGGCCTCTAAGACACACTTCTTTTTTTGCTGTGCCAGCTCGAGGAGACTCATTTTATACAACAGACCCGGAATCTGTCATCTAATTTGATTTTGTGAGTAGTCACAGCATACAGAACACCTCCCTCTGTGTATTCAACAAGCTCAGCATGCTGGGATTTCTGCCAAACACAGACTAACTCAACCACTCACCACAGCCCAACTACCTCTCAAGTTCTCGAGTCCTCAAGGAGAAGCTTAACGCCACATGAATTGCAAACACCCCTCACATATAACAGCCCACATCTGTTTAAGTTTACCCTTTAATTAAGATGACTTCCTAAAAAAAGATTAGACAGGCACACACTGCCACAGCTTCCAACTTGCACAGTACAGACTCATGCCCACCCCCCCAAAAATGTGTTTCAACCCATCAAATCCATCTCAGACTGTGGCAGACAACCCAGAAATGGAATTCAATTTTTAGGTACTGTGATGCGATTAAGCAGAAGGAGAAGAAAAGAGAAAAAAGCCTGTGAAGCAAGATATGTCAAACAGCAGGAAATCCTGAGAGCACTGATGCAGTTAATGTTAAGGTGGGCTGAGTAACATCCTCAGCATAATTATTAATACAATTAAGAAAGGAAAGAAACTTTCCAGACTGGCATTGTGGTCTGACTTAGACTCGCTGCTATTTTCTCGTATCCGATTAACTTACTGACTAAAATCATATATGGACAAAATTGGATTATTTCTGGGCCTCCCCATTGCTGGATGTAGAGCTAAATGCAGCAGTGCTGTGAGCAGATCAGCGCTAAATCTGGGCAGCAGAGGGCAGAGTTGCATGTTGTAATCCCAGTCAGAGTATTTTGTTTGTGGGCAAAGACTGGCTGACATTAGCTGAGCGGGACACTGAAGATTTTAAAAGGATGAGAGAAGCTAAAAAAAGTCAGTTATACTGAAAAATACACCTTTCCTAACGATATTGCCTGATAACCAAGCAGAACAGAGACAACTTAGCAGCTTCTGTTTCTTTTTAAATTAGACCTACAAACTGCAATCACAAATGCAACCTTCCCAGATGTGTAAGTGTTGGGGGGATTCTTTCTGTGCCAAGAATTCACTACTGTCTAGTGGCTAAGAGCAACTTCATTTCAAATATTTATTTCTATATTTTTTAAAGTAAATAAATGCCACTCAGCTACCTAAGGAAAGAAAAACATCAATATGACAATTTTGCTTTCATTCAAAAACTGCAAGCACACTCACAAGTTCATTTGCCGGAGCATCCCATTCTGTCAAGCAGCCATCATGATTTATGATGGATAGTTTCTCATTTCATGCTGCTGTGCAAGAGCCATACTTATCAGGCCACATGTCTCTCCCCGGACTGGAACTACTCTGGAGGGCTGCACTCTCTAAATCCTTTCCTCCATCATAAAAATGAAGGCAGTGCAGAAGCAGCTGCCACAGTAAAGGTGGCAGAGGGAGTTGTTGGGTCGCCGTCCACAGTATTTTCAAAAGCTGTGTCACTGCCAGCACATCTTCAGCTGCTGGACTGCCAGACAGCAATTAATGTGTGCCAAGGGAGGCGGTCGATCATTCTGACAAGCTTTAAGCAACATGAATTATACAAAAGATCAATTTTTTTATGCTAAGGGAATAAATGTCGAAGGTATTAAAAGTTCATGATTTAAAAGGTGAAGTTTAACCCTCAAATTTTTGCCCTAGGAACCCATAAGAATGACAATCCATTAGGGATAAGGGGGCCTTAGGGACACTTTCTTAGATAAGAATCCATTCTAAAAATTGAATCTCACAACTTGCACAAATTAGGATAAGATGAACTTAAAAAAGAATGAGAATGAATAGAGTCATACAGTGCTGCTCTCATTACATTCACACATATGGCACTGGAGCAATCAATCTAGCTGGAAACGTTGAAACAGAGAAGGCGAGGTCTTCCAAGTATGTATCAAATAAAAGACACGTTTGACCTTGTCAGAAGAAAAGAAAATCCCCCAGCTGATGGTGTGACGGGAGCAGGCATTCACAGCAGGAGCAAAAGTTCAGGTGCGGAAGAAAGAAAGAGCGAGAACTCATGAATTTATACGGTGGTGTCACATTTCATTGTTGCAGTCCATTTCTCACTGAGGATACTGTCATAAAGCTCCACCTCCAATCCTGAGCTTCACAGAGAGAGGATCAGTAGTCATTATCCGAGATATTCGGGTCTGTTGGACCTCTAGCTGACGATGAGGGAACCCAATTTGAAAATGCACCCCGGCATCTGTCCCTAAGTATCTCCAAGATGCAGCAGCTGCAGTTTAAAATGTGGTAGGTTAAAAGCCTGATTGATTTAAAGGCTTCTTCTTGGGTTCTTGGATTCTCACAGAAGTTTCAGCTTTAGATTAAAAACCTTTTTTGTGTTCTCCATGCTAGTTGGGGAATGTGTGTATACGTGTGTGTTTGTGACTGTTGGCTTGAGGCTTGTTTTGAATGACAGGGGGAGATTGAAGGTGGTGGAGCCTGACGCTGTTGGACTTAAAATTAAATGGCCAAATTAATAGGTGCTGTCACTTGCCGCTGTGAAACCACCTACTCGCCTCAACACCAATCCGAAGGCAACATCGCTCTTTGATCGACACTCCCCATCTGCCCCAGCGCCAGGGCGGCAATCTCTCATGACGAATCAGAGCACTGGGAAGGAGAAACAAATCTCGGAAATGACAAATAACACGAGGAGGGGGGGAAAGAAAAAAAAGTTTTGACAAATCATATTTTGCTCATGCGGCAGTTTTTATGATGTGTCTATATCAACTGTGGATTTGCCAGCAAAGTGACATGAAGCATGGCGAATTGAGTCGAAATCCTATTTGAAATGGGCAAGATAAAGTCCCCAGGAAATTTAGAGGGACAGCATGAGCAGGAAGGAGGTGCTGAAGTGGGGGGAAATAGAAAAAGAGCCAGGAGCTGTGAGCGGGTGTGAGCCGTAACGATGGGTAAAACATGAGTGCCTATCAAGTGTAAGAGGCACAAAGGTAATCTGCAAATGCAGGGCTGGAGAGGAAGAGGGGGGAAAAATGCATTTGTTATCTCAGGCTTCACTGTTGACTTGGATCCCATTTCCCAAATAGGACCAGCAGAATCATTTTACGTATGGTGGAGATGGTGGTCCAAGTAGAGAGTCTGTGTGCTGAGGGCTGATTTATCTTTCTGGCAGCTCAGCAATAACCAAACAAAGAAATCCAGTACCAGGCCTTGGTACTGGATTTATTGCTAGCTACTGTATGATCCATGACTCTTTTTGAAGAAGCATCATTCTTTTTTTTTTTTCTTTTTTTTTTCTTTTTTTCTCATTTAGGAAAAAAAAAAAGAAGAAGCATCATTCTAAACAATAACTATATTTAACTAAAACCTAAAAACTTTCCATCACCATTATAATAGTGTTTCTGTTTTGTGCTGCTTAAAGGGCTAGTAAGTACAATTTCAACATTCAAACTATTTTTTTTCTAAATATGTACTTATATTTTCATGAATAGAAGGAACTGTAAGTGTAAACTGTAATTTTCTTTAAGTCCTTTACTCAAGCCACCCACAGAGCTAATATGTACATAAGCTTTAAAAGATTACAGTAACACTGAAAAGGTTTATAAAGGTGTTATTAGTAAGACTGCTTCAATCATGGATAAGAGCATTGGGCTACTTTTCAACTGAAGTTGACTCTTAACATCTGAGTCAATTCATAACGCTAATTAACAATTATTATGTTATCTAACAGTACTTTCAGTACTGACTGAAATTAAACATGAATAAAACTTTTTTGTCTGGATCAGATTTTTCTCATTTCATCAGCTTCAGTGTTAGGCCTACAACTCCCAAGACACTTAGCATGTCTTTTGTTATCATTTCAATAGAGTAACCCATCCCAGAAAGAAAAATTACAAGGTGTCTGTTATAATTACAATTTTTTAGATGTTATCTAGATGCTAAAGCTATGTGATGTATAAAACTGAGTGTGTTATGTTAAGTCACAGTTTTAGTTGAGTTACTGGTTGCATATTGGGTTCAAGAATGAGCTATTTGCAGTACATAATTTGTTTCTCTGTGTTTATACACGACTCTGCATTTAATTATGAGTTATTATTAATCTCTGGCTCTCTTGCAAAGCATGTCTTCTGGCCTGGCCCTAACCTCCAACTGGTGGCAACAGATGGTTGCTCCTCCCTGAGCCTGGTTCTGCTGGAGGTTTCTTCCTGTTAAAAGGGAGTTTTCCTTTCCCACTGTCGCCAAAGTGCTGTCTCATAGGGGTTCATCTGATTGTTGGGGTTTCTCTGTATTATTGTGAGGTCTTTACTTTACAATATTAAGCGCTTTGAAGTGACTGTTGTTGTGATTTAAGGCTATATAAATAAAATTGAATTAAATTATTAAAAACATCAGTAACTGTAATTGTTTTCCAGATTTTTAGTTACAACTAAGTTCCTATAAAATTATGCAGTTTTCATTTCTGATGTGTCTATTACTGCTGCTATGTCAAAGCAGTCTGTGGTGGGGTGTGGTCTCGCCATGCTCCCGTCCTGGGTTTCGGCACCACTTTAACAGACGCACAACAAACCCGAGCACATTTCAACACTTTTCAGCATCGTTCTTTATTTCGGTTGTCGTTTCCAACTCAGCTGCACCTTCTCAGCTGTCAGCCCCATACAAACACCAACAACCTCACTCAGGACCCAGTCCATATCTAAATGTAGTGGAGGTGTGATGAGCTGATGCCGTTCAGGTGTGTCCGCCTCCCCTGCAGCAGCGCCACAGACCACGCCCTGCCAAACAGTCGTTGTCAGCATGCATGGTGTTTTGTGAAATGGGCATCCCTCTGAACTCATCCCATATGGACATGTGGTCTCAACTTCTTTGGATCCCATTTAAACAGACTGAGAAAACTGTCATTTTTCAGCATGCAGGGCTCCAAACAAAGGTAGAAACACTCAAATGAGACACAACAACTGGTCTCCTGACTGAGAAGATATGTTTTACACAGTAGACCACAGTTTCTTCATGGTGACAATGTGTGACAATATATGATGATATGTAAAAACGAAATAGTCATAAATTGTAACAACAGTAATTATGTCCAATTAGATACCATGATTTATTTTTCAATAAGATCTCAACAGCAGGGGGCAGTGGTTTGCCTGTGAATGCGTTGAACTGTTTAGAGATGTGTGCTTTTATCCACATTTCCTCAAAAAGCTTGTTTACTGTAAGTCTTCATTGTATATACTAAACAGGTTTAATAAAGGTTGCATTAATTCACTGCACCATCACCATCAAACTGGTATTACACGAAAGTACAGCATAGCCCTAGTTCAGCTTCAGCTGATGTTTCTTCAACACTATACATAGATATTTTTAAGATAAAATCATAATCGCTAAAATCTATTTTTTAACAGTTATGTGCAATAAGTGGCTCCAAAATGTATTTTTGGGATGAATTTTATGTATGGCAAAAACACATTTTCATTCATTCGTCCAAATTCTGTCTGGCACATGCGTATTTTAAAACTTTGGTTATCTCCAGTACAGTTTTAATTCTGTTAACAATGCTCAGCTGTTCACCGTGTGGGCTGCAGCTTATTAATTTATTTTAATACTGTACCAGTTGCTTCCACAGAAGTGTTACCAGATGAACAGTATTAATCTTCAGTAAGAAGTCAGGTGCCTAGCTACTCGACTTCCCTGTTTTCTTTGTTTTGCTGCAAGCACTGCTTATTGCAGCACAGCATACGCCCAAGCCCTCTGTTAATTTGTACCTCCAGATGTCCCTCAAATTATATCTGCATGAGGTGTACAGAAGCCAGGAACGTGTTTAGAAATGGGATAAAAATGGATGGTGCAAATAAGAAAGAAAGAAAGAAAGAAAGGTTTGATAAAAAAAAAAGGGTCTGAAAGAATGAAAAGTTCTAATAAATATGTCCCAACTAGACTTTTGGCATTTGAACTTGCCGCACACGTACAGTATACACGCGCACACACACAAACCTCAAATCCATGATCGTGAAAAAGCTTTGTTATTACTACAACAACCTGCTGTCATTATCTGATGGCTTTTTAATTTGTTTTACTAGAGGATTTCAGTCACAATTTTGACTGGAGGCCAAGTGAACTGGCCAGAATGCATTAACCATGGCTTCAATTAGCAGAGAAAAATCAATACATTCAATTCCACATTAGTCATTTCTCCACTCAGCTTTTTTTTTTGTTTGGTATTCTGGCTCAGAAAGTGAAAAGGTTGTGTGAATGACTAAAAAAACATATAGAAAACCCGTGGATTTAAAGTAATTATTGATTTGTTTGAGGAGAAGTAAGGTTTAAATGCCACAGAGGAGCTGCGTCTGAGACAAATGTCCACAGAAAAAAATCGCTTATTCATATTTCAGCCTTTGCTGCGTTGCAGTCAATCATCTGTCATTTCCAAAAGAATCAATACTGAGTCTCGCTTTTTTTTCTAATATATCCCACGTTTTTACTGAACTAATCTGCCACATACCACAAAAAGTGTTTTCTAATAACATTTATACATTTCTACCAAAATGTCATTACAGCACACTCTGCTGCACACTCCCCCCTCCCCCTGCTTCTTACTTAGCAAGTGAAGCATTTCTGCCTTTTAAAGTGAGAAATTTCCATTTGGGATAATAGTTCAGAGGAACCATTTTACTGGGAAAAAAAGTGATTGGAATTAGATGCATTAGCTGGCAAATGAGACATCTTCACATGAAGTAGTGATATGTGTTGTCTGCCTCGGGAGGTATGAAGGAGCTCTGTATTAAAATCTGGCACATCAAAACTCTCAGACAGGCCTGGCTGAGGCTCACGGGCTGTAAATCATCTGATCTGCATGTATCAAAGGGCTGGACCCCACCAGGCTCTGGGACATGGGGAAGGTGAGCACTGGATTCAGTATATTGATGTTAAAGTGTGCTAGTGATGACTAGTTGGTGAAACACATTGAGACCTGCGGATTCAGGTGTCTAAGAGGACAGAGAGAGGATGGGGAGGGAAACCTGTCAAGATATGAATCCGGATGCAGCCTGAAGGAAACGATTGATGGGTTTCTTTACATTTTTTCAAACTGAAAATAAAATACTTTTCCATGGCCAAAATGAGCAAAAATTCAGAAAAGCAGCTACTTTGCTGCTTTGGGCTGGCAAAATCTACCGTGTTGAATATAAACCAGCACCTACACCTATAGTTAACAGTGTGCGCGACACAAACTATCAATAATAATAATAATAATAATGATAATAATAGATCAATCTGAAAATTCTCAAAGTAACAATTCTATTAGTTTCAGAAATGAGCTAATTATATAAAAGGAGCAGTGGGAAATAAATGCAACAATCTAACAAATTTGTTGTTTTTTGTGTTTGTTCTCTGTAACCATAATCTAAAAATCCTACTTTTGTAAATGCTTTTTTACCAATGGAGCCTGGAAGAGCTGTTTCTAGCTAGTAGCTATACATAGTTGTATATTTATTTGCTATTTATTTGCATTATTATGAGTCAGAGGAGACACTCCAGCTGTGATGCACCTCACACTCTGAGTCAGCCTGGTGATTCTGGTTTGCAGGATCCTTTTTAAAAATGGACTTTATTTGCTTTCCCAAAATGGTGTGGTCTATAAATCGCTGAATATGGGACTAAATATGGGATTTAAAAAAAAAAAAAAAAAGGTGTTGTTGTAAATTGTAGGAATTTAACAAGTGACCCAGACCAATTGACGTTCTCTTACAAATGCTTTTTCTTTTTTTTATTGCACATCATCTTTCTTGACATGCACTTTAAATAAAGAGTGCATGTTGTAAGATTATTTAGTGAACACTACAATTGTCAGCTCTTGAAAACTAATATTTTATTCAAGCTAATTAAAGATTTGCAACTTGACCACAGTTGCTCACACACCACTCGAGGTGACTTTAGCTGTCTAAAAAATGCAAATACATCTAACCGTAGCCACATATTACTCTAGCTTCTCCTCAGTTTATTGGATTTTTGTGTCGCTCTGCAGTGCATGTAAGCATTTAGTGGCTACCGGTACTAAACTGTTGATTGTCAGAGTGTAGCAATCCACCTAAACCCATGAAAAAAATGTTGTTGCAGCCACTGAACCCAGGGTCACTTGACAAGTGTGACTATGAGACAGGCGGAGAGCCTGATTTAACTTCCACCTTAACCCAGGAGCCTTGAAATATGGTGAGTGAGTTATGAATGGGAGCCCTGGGGAGGGGGGGCCAGCACTAGCCATCAATGATGCAGTCATCCTGTCATTGTACCCAGACAATATAACACTCACAGTCCAGTGGTCTGACCCAGTGGGTTGCTCATGTCGACTGACACAACGGACCAGATTCATGCTTGAAATCCAGAAAATGAGAGCCCTGCCAGTGAGTATGCTTTTAAATGTGATCTTTCTTCTTCTTCTTTTTTTGTAAATGACAGAAAACTGGCAACAATTCAAAGCTAAAAAAATGACAAAAGAGCAGGAAGTCTGAAAGTCTGATTAGTGAAACAGCATCATGCAAACCACATGGGCTTAAATAGCAGTAATAAAGAAGCGGCATGGACTCAGAAATGCTAAGCTGCAGCCGCATTCAGTGATCCAGCTCAACAGTTCTTCAGTATGCACACTACAGCATGAGTGCAGCTTCAGCCTTACCATTTTGGAGGTGGTGGTATCGATCTGCTGGGTGACAATTAGCACTGACATGACTGAAGTGACACTGAAACCTCGTCCTGCGCTCTGCTCCTCTGCTCTCCTTTTCTCCAGTACAGAAAAAAGTCCTCTGGACAAGTGCCGAATGAGTGGGAGAATTCACCTAAAGTGGGAGGATTAGTGAAGCCCCCTTCCCCGAGCCTGAGACCCTTCTGTCAGCTGACTGGCACACTCCAGGCTCACTTCCACCTTAGCCAATCAATCACATAGCTGCATGGATGCTGTCTGATGCACTGTGATCCATTTGCCAGGATGGGTTCTTTTGGAAATGTGTGCTCCTCGGCTTCACTCGCTCCGGCTGTCGCGCTTACCCCCCTCCTCAAACACACATCACACACAAACACACTTCTCCCCTTTCTCCTCCACAGCACTCTGGCTATCCCTCTCTGACTTTTCTCCGCCTCTCGATCTTTCTCATTGACTCTGCTCCTTTATGGGGTTTATCAGTCTTTGTCTCTCCAAGACAAGTCGTCTTCTCGAACTCTCACTTGTAGTAGCTGCACACAGTCTGTGCGTTCGGCTACTCTCTCCCCTCCCCTGATTCATTCTCAGTCTTGTCCCTACCTTTCTCCCTCCCTACTAAGCTCTTCCCCACAAGAGGCTGGCTATTTTTTTTTCTTTTTTGGCGGGTTCAGCACCTGAACTAAATTGGAGGTTTTAACATAATCTTTTGGTCTGGCTATGAGAGAGAGACATCTGCCAGCCAACGCAGCCAAAGATCATTCTTTTACATCTTCATTGCTGCTTTAGTGAGGCAAAGGTGTGCGTGTGTGTGCGTTTATGTGTGTCTGAGTTGGCAGGTGGGTAAAGAGACAGAAAGAAAAGAAGGGAGGGTGAGGGGAAACACAAGAACAGACGGGAGGCAGAAAAAATGTCTTTGCTGCTAAAATAAATACAGGGAATGCACCATAATGCACCAAACAGAAGCTCATGCATGTATGAAAGTCGTCATCTGCTGTTTGAATGGCTAGAGTTATTGCATCATACCTGGCATCAAAGGAACTTTTGACTGAGTTTGTGTTTTCCCTCGATGAATGAGGTGTCTGCTGCTGTCCACCAATCTGCAGATCAATTTAATCAGTCCCTGTGATGGGTTGTAATAAAGTGGCGGTGATGTATTCGTGCCATGAATTGAACCTCATAAATTATCGCCACCTCTTTGGAAGATTGGTCTTGGGCACAACGCAATCTAAATTTATGTAGCGTTTATAGCTACAGCATGGTAAGCCAAAGTGGGAAAGTAGAACGACCGGTCGTACACATGCCCAACAGTAGCAAGGGCAAAAGGTACTAAATGAGAAGCAGTGAAAGAACACCAGAGTGGCACGGAGCCTGGATTGGAAAAGGCTGAATGTTCTACCCCAGGGCAGAACAAAGTTTTGTGATAAGAAACTTCTGGAAGTTTTCAATTGAGTTTAATTTGCTTACACGATATTGGCCAGACCCTGTTAACTTTCAAGGGCAACTTTATTCAGTCTACAAAAGTACAGGAACCAAGTATAATCCCTGCATAATAGGACAGGAGCAGAAGCGCTCAAAGATGCAATACTGAGAGTCAGTACAACCAGAGACACCTACCAGATCAAGCATATAGCTTAGACCGTGGTTGTTTCCACAGTGTAACTTAGTCTGTCACAGTTAACTGAAGCTGCCAATCAAGCAGGTCATGTATGTCATTACTTTGCAGGTGATCAGTCATAACAGTCATAACCGGAAGGTTGCCGGTTCGATCCCCCTGCTCTCTGTCTTGGTCGTTGTGTCTTTGGGCAAGACACTTCACCTACCACCTGCTGGTGTTGGCCAGTGGTGTTGGCCAGAGGGGCCGATGGCGCGATATGGCAGCCTCGCTTCTGTCAGTCTGCCCCAGGGCAGCTGTGGCTACAACTGTAGCTTGCCTCCACCAGTGTGTGAATGTGAGAGTGAATGAATAGTGGAATTGTAAAGCGCTTTGGGTGCCTAGAAAAGCACTATATAAATGCAATCCATTATTATTATTATGGTTCCTCCTGTGGTTCAGCACCCCCTCAGACTGACAGAAGTCAGGTTACCAACAGGTAACTTCAACAGCAGTTGCCCTGCAGTAGAGAAGCTGTTACTCCCCTGGTGTCTGTTTAGTTCTGCACACAGAGGAACACAAGAATCATCCTATATGAGAATATTAAAGCATAACACGACTTGCTTGTGAGTACATTTTGCACTTTTGACTTATGACACACACACTTCACACTTTTATTTCTACCTGAATTAATAATTACCAGAAGAGTTCAAAGACACACAAAAGAGAAGCTTTCACATTTTAGATGGTAAGTGTGACTAGATTCTCCATTCTGGGAAATAGCATAGTTTGTGGTTAAAAAGAATTTCAGGGTTTTTTTTGTTTGTTTTTTTCATGTTTTACTCATAATTTTCGATAATTTAATTTCTTTTCACCCCCCTCATTCTTTTGGACATGCCTCCCAGGAAATTGCAGATATAAAGCACATTTAACTGCTGAAAGGCTTTTTATATTCTGTGCAGAAAGTGTTTACAGGTTCACAATAACAAAAGCAGCCGAAGCAAAGTGGACTGTAAACAACAGGGAACAGGGGAGCCTCTAGGAAAAAATGCACACAACAAAAAAAAGGAACATTGTATACCAAGGCATCTAAATAAAGGAGCAGTTTTCTATTCAGTTGAGGTAAATAAATGCCCTGAGCCTCATTTCAGAATTTATGGGAAATAGTCTTGATATTCAGGAGTAAAACCAACTCTTCAACAATTTCAGAGATCTTTCAGAATGTCATGCTGTAAAAACATAAGAAGTTCCTCGTTCACCTATTTCACCGACCAATTTTTCATCTTGATGTCTGATGTTGATGTTTCAATGCACAGAAAAAGTCACCGTAGCTGCAAAGGGAAATAAATAAATAATAATAATAATAAAAATAAAACTCAGCATTTTCTCAGCATGCCACATTTGGATTTAGATTGCTAATATTTTATAGTTTACAGATTCAGCAGACCATGTGATTAGTTGCATTCCAATCGTGAAAGCTAAAGTAACAAAATTAACTTGTTCAATTGAGTTCCTGGTTGAATTATCATGTATCGAATTGATAAATAAACAAACTGCGTGAAGAAATGCCTTAAATGCATTCCACAAGCTGCCCAAACTCCTCCGTTGCCTTGTAAACAGACAAAAATCCAATCAGTACACAGATTTAAGCTCTTTTTATTTGTGTTAATGCTTAAATGGAGCTATAAACATCACATGTGCTTATTCAAAAGGTTAATCAGAAATATTCATTATTGTTTCACTAGTATAAGACGATTGTTACGGCCCTAGCAGGGCCTCCTCCTGAAGGTGCCTGTGTGGGCGTGTCACACTACCTCTTCTGCCTGAGGTGCCACCTTTCCCTTTTGTGCAGCTGACTCTCGTCAGTAATCAAGGAGATTTAAGCCCAGGGAAAGGTGAGCTCTGGGCCAGAGTGCCATTTGTGTGGTTTCCAGCTAGTGAGCTGAGTGTTTTTGTGGTGTTTCCAGCTAGTGAGCTGAGTGTCTTGTGGTGTTTCCAGCTAGTGAGCTGAGTGTCTTGTGGTGTTTCCAGCTAGTGAGCTGAGTGTCTTGTGGTGTTTCCAGCTAGTGAGCTGAGTGTCTTGTGGTGTTTCCAGCTAGTGAGCTGCGCTTTCCTTTTGACTTTTTGCCTTACTGACCGACGCCTGAGTTTTGTTTGTTTCTTTTATGGTGATAACGGCTTGTCCGTCTCTTTTAGTTGAATTACTTCAATAAAACTGTTTTATTTAACTGTTTTGCCTCCCTGACTCCTTTTTCTGACCCGGTCACTTTTGTTACTTCCCCCTCCCCGCCTAGACCCCCCCCCCCCCCCCCCCCCCCCCAGGGGAACGTAACAAGTGGGGGCTCGTCCGGGATCGTTGAAAAGGGAGTTTTGAGTTGGAATTGGTTTTTGATTATCTTGCTTTTTTTCACCTTTAGACATTCAACTTCCCAGTTAAGTTAGGTGAGTGTCCAGCTGAGCTTATTAAGTTCTTCCTTCGGGCACTATTTTGTTATTTTGCCTTTTTTATTTTCGGACTAATCCTGGGCGGGGATTAGTTCCCTGTTGGGGGTAGGCAATTCAGGGCCCCGGTCGCTGAAGTTCTGCCTTTCAAGTCACCTCGAGCCCAGCACGCTCCAGAAGATAGGTAGGTAAAGGTTGTTGTGCTTAGGAACTGGGTAAGTTGTGTTTGTTTAGTGTATACTGCAAGAGGTAAGTTGGTCAGTTAAAGTAAGTTGTGTAGTTTTCCATTAATCGGTTAATTTTTGGGTAGTCTGTGTGAGTTGGCAGACAGGTGTGGTAGTGTCCTAATTAGGGTGTTTTCTAACCCTTCTCCGGCCCCCAAAATGGCTGATGAAGCCATCAGTGCACAGGTGTCTAGAAGCTCGTTTGTAAGCAATAACATCCACCAGGGCCCTGTTTCAGGAAGCCGGTTTAGTGGAAAAACTGAGTAAGTATACCCTGAGTTAACGAAAACTCTGGGTTTTCGGTTTCACAAAGCGAGTTCAGCTGCAGCCTGAGTGAGTCACTATGACGACACACTCCGTGAAGCTAACCTGCCCCCTAGCAGGTTTACTACAACTAACCCTGACTGTCTCCGCCCCTTTGTCGGAAACCTGACAGTAGGAAGTGTCAGACATGGCGTGCTCCTTCCTTGAAGAGCCAGTAGATCGTGAAGCCCAAATTCTCCGCAGAGCTCTCCGCCGGGAGAGAGTGATCAGAGCGCGTTTGGACATTTTATCATTTCCTGATGATTTTCTGTGCGAACGTTACCGTTTCTCAGCACAATCTATAATTTATTTGGATAACATCCTCAGGCCATATATTACGCATGTGACACATCGCGGACATGCTCTCAGTTCATTGCATATTATTTGTATTGCACTTCGGTTTCTTGCAAACGGGAGCTTTCTGTATAATATTGGTGACGCTGAGCACGTTTCCAAGGCTACCGTCTGTCGGGCAGTCAGGAATGTTACAGTTGCACTGAAACGTCTCCTGTACACGTTTGTGGTGTTCCCCGGTCACAGACCCACAAGATTTATCAAAGAGGGATGCCACAAAATTGCAGGTATCAGGATGACCAAAACTTAATGTATGATGTGGTGATACTTGGACTACTACTTAAATTGCACATTTATTTTCAGGGTTCCCAGGCGTGATTGGCTGTACAGATGGCACTCACATTCCAATCATTGCTCCTTCAGTAAATGAAGGAGACTATGTGAACAGGAAGTCTTTCCACAGCATTAATGTACAGGTACATAGTTCCCTGTAGCATGTCAAACTAACAAATTATTTCATTATAGTAATGGATGCTAATTTGTGTTCTCTGCACTGTGAAGATCATATGTGATGCTGCCAACATTATCACAAATGTGGAAGCCAAGTGGCCAGGCTCTGTCCATGACTCACAAATATTCCGTGAATGTACACTGAGCACAAAATTTGGACATGGTGAGTTGAGAATACTTTAAAATATATAAAGACCAATTGCTTCAGGGACATTTGAACTGAAGTGTATCCTTCTGTCTTAGGAGAGTTCACTGGCTACTTGCTTGGTGATAGGGGGTATCCATGTTTACCCTATTTGCTTACCCCTTACCCTGACCCTGAACCGGGCCCACAGCAGCGATATAATCTGGCTAATTGCAGGACAAGAGCCAGAATTGAAATGACTATCGGAATGCTTAAGGCCCGGTTCCAGTGCCTGCAAAGACTCAGGGTCACCCCAGAAAGGGCATGTGACATTATTGTGGCATGTGTGATTCTTCACAACATTGCCACAATTAGAGGAGAACACTGTCCTTCTGAACCAAACATCAGCAGTGATCCAAACCATGAACATCCTGATCCTCCCACGGACATACAAGATGGAAGAGCAGTCAGAGACACCATATGTCACAATCATTTCTTTTGACCCATCACCTCAACATGTTGAAAGAAGAATAAACAGATTTTTTGTTCAACTGGCTTTATTGGTCACCTGTGTTTCCTGTACACAAAGTATTAAAAGATGTAAACCTCATAAAGTGTCTCTGTTGCTTCCTCCTCTGTAACAGCTGTCAATGTTTCTTCATTATTTTCCTGTAGTAAAGAAATAGACAACATTGCTGTTCTACTGTAAACTCATATAATCTGTGGAGTATTACTCACAACTGCATGTTGGTCTGGCTCAACAGGAGGCTGCACCAGATGCAGTACACCATCACCATCAACTGATAGAATATGAGGTTTATACAGGTCACTTATAACTTACAAGGGACCAAATGGCAATTAACAAACATACCAATCACCTTACACTTCATTGTCATTATGCTCTCAAAGACAACCAAGACTGAGGGAAGGCAAAATCAGTAGGAAAATAACTTCACTACAAAATAATCCATTATGGTAAAGAGTTTATCAAATGAATGAGTAGCACTGCAAAGGTGACTGTGAAGAAAGGATGTATGCACATCATGTATTATTTTGAATTTACCCCTTATGTAGGCACTTGTGTCTTGCGGGGTTATTGCCTCAGAGGATGTCCCCGCAGAGATGCCTTCAGCCACAGGGCGCCCACTGTTTTGGCTGAGGGCCAACTGCTCAGCCTCTGTGAGTGGTGGTGGTGGAGGACCCCCACCTGTTTTTCGGGCCTCCGCTTTTTTCTGTTGGCTATAACGGGCCACATTTGAGCATACAGAGTAAGCAAATATGTACTTGTAATGTGCTCAGATAATTTCAATAAGTGCTTACAGAAAGAAAATTAATGTAGCCTCTAACTGCAATTGATTTACATCGGACAAACAGACCAAGCACTATGGCTCATAATACAATTACACCTTACCTGTTTGGACTATATTTTTATATTTCATTTTTACTTGCTGCCAGGCACGTTTGGGGCCTGTTGGGTTGCACCTGCGCTCACATCACATCACAAAATAAAATGTATAAAATAACAAATAAAATAACATATGATAAAATAACGTGTTAAATGGGTGGAAATCCCTCGATCAATGTTTAAATTAACACTCACGCATTGACTCTGTCGGCTATGTTTTGCCATGCATGCTTTTGCAGCTGTGGCTGTGTTACTTTTTTCCGCGGAATTTGCATGTTATCGGCATATGCTGCCATCAGAATTTCGGCCTCAAGCGCTGTAAAATACATTGACCGCGCCTTCTTTCCCTCCGTCTCCATGGTGACTCGCTTAATCTGTGCTCCGCTTATCAGGGCTTTATGTATCCTCGTCCGCGCGCTTCACTTGGGGTTAAAGCAACTCCGCGTTGACTGAACTAATTGTTATCAGCCTTTCTGAAACGGAATATTCCGAGTTGGACAGTTCGGGGTTACTCAACCGTGAGTGTCGTTTTTCACTCTGAGTTTTCCAAACCGGCTTCCTGAAACAGGGCCCTGGTTCCCGTTTTCTGTGAATCCAGTGTTGAGAGCTTCTTCAGTGTGTTTGAAAGCATAGCAACTGCATTACAGTGGCCTGAAGATGTGTGGGGAGTGATGTTGCTGTGTAAATTCACAGGTAAGGCTCAGGAAGCTTGCTCTGGTCTGTCTAGGCAGGACAGCCTAGTTTATGAAAAGATTAAAAGTGCCGTCCTCCAAGCCTATGAACTTGTGCCTGAGGCCTATAGGCAGAACTTTCGAGGTTTGGAGTTGGCACAGGGTCAGTCCTACCTTGACTTTGCTCGGGAGAAGGCAAAGCTTTTTGGTAGGTGGTGCTCTGCAAGCCAGGTTAACAGTTTGGGGTCGTTACGTGAGCTCATGCTTGTGGAGGATTTTAAAAACTCTGTTCCTGAGTCTATTTCTTGTTATTTAAGTGAGCAAAGGGTTTCCACTCTACAGCAGGCTGCCATACTGGCGGATGGGTTTACCCTAACTCATAAAACAAACGCGGTGGAATGTGACATCCCTTCTCACGGTAACACATCTTGGAGAGCTAGGAGGGAGCCAGCTAACAAGGCTGAAAAAGTTGTGGTTTCGAGACCCAAAACAAAGCTTTGTTTCTTCTGCCACAACCCTGGACACCTCATTGCTGACTGTTCAAAATTGAAACTCAAACGGAAAGCCGACTCAAAGCAACAAGTGGCTGCTTTGAGAAAAGCTAGTCGTGGTTCTCAAACCGACCAGGTTGCCAGGCCTAGTAAAAGGCTACACTTGGAGCATAATTGCTCAATCGTGTCATGTAGTCAGTGTGAGAGGTCAACTAACCCTGAGCTGCTGCTGGTTGACAATGTCCCCATTCCTCAACATGACCTGCAGGTGGACAGATCATGTATAACACCACCACTCAGACCTGCACCCCTGACTAACAAACATGCCTGTACCCGTGACCTGAGCAATCGTCTGAAAACTGTTGCAGTAAGGTCTTCTGACTGCCTGCTGTGTTCTCCACATGTGATGGCTCAAAAAAGCCCTAGCCACCACATGAGACATTGTTTTGAGGGTCTGCGGCCACCCTCAGTCAGTATTTTGAACCCGTTGAGATGGGGTTGGCAGCTTCCGCAGGCAATGCCTAACCGTTGCTATGGGGTTTGGTAGGTGGAAAGCCTGCGATTTGTTGATGCGATGGTTACGGACTTGATTAGTAGTTTTGGTTATCATAATCATTTGACAAACCACGGGTTTGTATTTATGGGAGGGGGTGTTACGGCCCTAGCAGGGCCTCCTCCTGAAGGTGCCTGTGTGGGCGTGTCACACTACCTCTTCTGCCTGAGGTGCCACCTTTCCCTTTTGTGCAGCTGACTCTCGTCAGTAATCAAGGAGATTTAAGCCCAGGGAAAGGTGAGCTCTGGGCCAGAGTGCCATTTGTGTGGTTTACAGCTAGTGAGCTGAGTGTTTTTGTGGTGTTTCCAGCTAGTGAGCTGCGTTTTCCTTTTGACTTTTTGCCTTACTGACCGACGCCTGAGTTTTTGTTTGTTTCTTTTATGGTGATAACGGCTTGTCCGTCTCTTTTAGTTGAATTACTTCAATAAAACTGTTTTATTTAACTGTTTTGCCTCCCTGACTCCTTTTTCTGACCCGGTCACTTTTGTTACTTCCCCCTCCCCGCCTAGACCCCTCAGGGGAACGTAACAACGATTGTGACATGTGTCTGTGTGACAAAACCAGTTAAAGATCCATCAAAACTCGTTAAATATTATAACAAGCGGAGCCGATGGTTAACAGTATCATCCATACGCCTTGCCTGTTAACTAACACCTGGATAAGGGCACTGTCCTCCACCTGATCCCTTCAAACCCATTAATTCCATTATTGAGCCCTGACTTTTCAATCCCCTCAGATTACAAGAAAGGAGCGAGGAGACAAAATGAAAAAAGTCCCTGAGGTCTGAAGAAGCACTGAAGGCAATTCCAATATATTGTCTTGGAGAATGAGGCTGGATGGAGCCATAGTGAGCCAGGTAAGGCTACTTTGCTTAAGAGAAGAGTCAGACATAAAATGAAAACCATAATCAGTTAAAAAAAATCACAAGAATTTTAAAAAAATATGCACTCTAGGCTCTTGCAAAAGCTTTAAATGAGGAAAATGCCCAACTGGAAAATGTAATCTAAGCATGATTCTGAGAAAAAACAGGAAGCAAACATATTGCTCGAAATCATGCAGATGAAAAATGACCGTGATGCAGTACAAATCCATTTCAAAATAGCTTTCCATTTTTTTGATTAGCAAGCAGCATTTTCCTAATTTAATCTGGCCTCTGAATTGAATTTGTATTACAGCCATAGTTAATAACTTGACATTCTGCATATGACTCTGTGCTATTTAGATAAGTGATGGGACTTCTTTAAACACCCACATTGCTCATAATAAAACCGATGTCTGAATGATTCGCTGCTGTTATATTTTATTGGAATTGTTAATAATAGGACTATCAGAATATAATGCCAGGTCCATGTGTCGGGATACCACGGAGTAAAAAAGAAGAAGAAGAATCTTCAGGGAGGATTTGAGAAGATGAAGAAGACTGAAATGGCATTCATGCGGTGGCTTGTGAATAAAAGATGAAAGTTTTGACTTGGCTCCAAGTTTCTTGTCTCCCGTGGCTCATCTCAATTACTACAAAAGCGGTTTAGAGGAGAACAGAGTCAGTAAAGTACACACTAAAGAGGAGCTGATGTGGGAACGCTCAAGGAAATTTTTCATATTTAATACGTGGAGGACAATGACTGACACTTCAGAAAGCAACAGAGTCCCCAAACACAAAGTAACATCACAATATGCTGAAGCTCAACCTACATTTCACGCTGTGCTGAGTTGAAAAAAAAGCGCTCAAGTGTCATGGCGCACCTCAATCAATCACGCCTGGAGAGCAATGGCCTCTTTCAACACACAAAGCTCTCTGTGCGCGCTGTTTTTAAAGGCAGAAAGACATGATTCAGTCTATTTTTTTTGACCACTCTTGTTTTACTGCAAGCAATAATTCATTTTCACCTTTGACTTATTTTCAGCAGAAAGTTTCAGATGGAGCAATATTGGTTAGACTTATATGTTTTCATTGATTTTTGTGTTCACACAAAGATGTTAAGCTTTGTGGTATGAGAAGACGCAGTTCATTGCAATTTAAGTAAATAGGACCGTGTCACCTCAAGACCGGCTGTGAAACTGCTTCTGCACACAGAATTATTGAACTGAATGCTATGAAATGTGGTACAGTAATGTGTAATAGATTAAGTACACGGCGAAAGCTCTCTCATGGTCTGGAGCTGTATTTCAGTCAGCGGTGTTGTGAATGCTGTCAGGAAAAAAATAGAATTATTAATGCAGAGGAGTACCTCCAGATTTTTAACCACCATGTAAAACCATCTGGAAAGTGTCTGATTGGAAAAAGTTTCATTTTTCACCATGATAAAGATCTTAAACATACTGCTAATGTAGTAACACCATGACTGAATCGGAGACACGCACACAAGCACACACGCACAAACACAGTGAAACACTATCAGTCATGGATTGGCCCCTGTTACAAATGCACACATTATGATCCACGAGCTTAAATGAAGATTTACAAAGCTTGTGTGTAACTATTGAGCACTCACAAATGCATCATTCAATCCACACATAAATACATACAAGTTATTTCACTGCACGCAAAACTATTTTACAAATGAGTACATCCAAACCTGAAAAAATACTGATCATTTACGCACAATTTATTAAGTTCAACATCATAAATCGAATACTTTTCTCTTTCAAAAAGCTTTCTATGCATACAGATGTCTAAAACTACACCTAACATCCCTAACTTACAAAACCTTAAATGGATGTGAATCGCCTGATACGCACAGATCACATCACACGCACAACTGGGGTTTTGAGACAAATTTTATGCTACTAGTTTGGGACAGATCCATAAAACTAAGTTGCGTTCAAGGCCCAATGTAAGAAGAAGTGATATAATTTCACTCATTTTGAATACCAACAGATTTTCATCAGTGTTCCATTGCAGGGAGCAGCATCTTCTACTCCTGAAGAGTTTCTATTATAAGTGCTGTTGAAAGCCATGATAAACACTAATATTCTAACTCTGAAGAGCCTAAAGAACTCTCCGTTTCTTGGATTTCTCAAAGTAAACCCTCAGAGACAGATTGAGCTACTGTTAAGCAACAAAAGCCTCAGCGGTGCCCAAATATTAATTTAACGAGACGTCTGTGAAAACAGATTAATACACCTCCATACTGTTCGCAATAAAACAATCTGTCTTGGGCAGAACAGAAGCTCTTCGTGACTAATTGCCTTTTAAAGTGACTTGTGCCTGATGCAGAAGGGCAAAGTGATTCACTGACACCAACAAACAGCTCAACACCTCACTCAGATGAGATGAGAGGGTGTTTTAACCAAAATGCTGAGGCATTAATCCAAGGCACCGCCTCCATTAGCCTCAGCTTGTCAGAAGTGAAATTGGAGGGAGAAAAGCCCACTCTGCGGGCATATAGTTAATTTCATGCCATACTGAGGAGAGACAGGGATGGGTAGAGAGTAAGTGCTTTAGGTCGAAGGCTTTGCAGCCCTCATAAATACTCATCTGTTAGTTTTGAAGTTGAATTGCTCCTTCCATGGAGTTTGTTTTGAATGGGAGCGATGAGTCCAAGGTCAGAACGACTCTTCAGTCTGACCATTGATCTCAAAGCCAGGCCAATCCAGAAGCTTATGATTGATGACAAGCTGAGCCAATCGGGTAGCGCAGGCAAGAGAGGCCAATACGGTGACAGATGGAGGAGCATGTGCACCGTGTTTAATAATGTAAAGGCTCGTCATACTGCGACTCAAGGTAAATGACAGGAGGACCAGGAGGGGAATGTAATTTCCCTCAGCAATGTCAGACGCTACCTGCTGATGTGGTTTCCTGCATGTGCTCTGCTTCACCTTCTGAACGCTTGCACAGCACATAAATGGATTTCATCCAAACTTAAAAGATTAAAAACAATGTTATGCCCACCAAAAATTTAGTTTCCACAGCAGGTTTAATGTCAAGACAGACTGGAGTGACTACTCCTTACATGAAAAATGTTCTAATGGGCTTTATTCTTTTGCTGGACAAGCAAAAAGTTATGCTCTTTTGCTTGTTTCAGATTAATCATTTAAAAAAGGAATTAAAAAATACAGTTATAGCATGATAATGACTAAAACCATCACTGATGTAAAAGCAACATGAAACCATGAACGTTTGTATCACAATTTTGGCTCTATTATTAGTTGGTTTATGAATGCTACTCAATGAAGGTAACTATTGTCTGCTCTTTTCAAAAGACTGAAAGTGGACACAACTGAACTACATTTTAAAAAGGGTGAGGAAATTTCTCTGGAGATGTGTCACTGTGTCACGCTTGCAGCGTTAATTTCATTTAGCTTTTTTTGCCCGGTAACCATCGTCTTATATCATAAACCCTGAGAAGCTTTCACGGCTATCTTCTCTTCGGGCAGCAATCGCTATACATCGTAAATGAAGAGCAGTCAAGTCAAGTTCCTTCCTCGCATACTTCATGCACCATGAGCAATGATTGATTTCCTTTTGGTGTCTACAACACATCCAGCCCACTTCTGCTTAATTTGGTGATTTCCTGCTTGTGTTTAACAGGTGAAAACTCTGTGTGCAAAAGTAAGCAACAAGTAAACCAGGGAAAGTGCTACCATCAGCTGAAGCTACAATTAACACTTAATGATCATGCTAAAGAAAGCCCATCTAAGGTCACATTTATGCATACTGGCAAGGCTAAACAGAATCACTAGTACCTCACTATACCGCTGCATTTTTGTCCTTTACGCTGTTATCAGCTAGACTTCCACGCTCATCAAGTGTGTTTTAGAAAATTGCCTACAAGTTAAACAATGTCAGAACTTAAGAGTTGAGCCTTTGAGAACACAGAAAGTGTTGACGTAGCATATCAAATGCGGCTCCGCTCTGTGAGTTCAATCTTGGAGGGGGCCACTGGGGCGAAGGATAAAGAGATATTGTGTGAGCAGCGAGCGAAAAGCACCAGCGAACCTTGGAGATCTCAACCACTGCATCGCTGACAGGTACAAGTGGAAGTAAAGGGGGGAGGGGTGTTGGTGCACACAGAGGAGGGTTGGAGGGGCTGCCAGTCAACCATCCCCTTGTTGCCTTGTAGACAGATCCAGATGTCCCCCCACCTGCTCTGATTGCATTCTCCACACTTTTCCCCAGAGATTGGAAGATGGGTGCGAGAGGGTACACAAACGGGGATGTGCTGTGGTCGACAAAGAAATAGCAGTACCCTCTATCTCTTCGTGCCCTCCTCCTCCTCTGTGTGCACAGTGCCCTAAGCACCATGGGGATATTGAGACAGACATATCCCTCCTAGATGAAAGGGGCATTTCAGTCACACAGGCCCCCAAGGTAAACGTGGTCTGAGTAAGCAAGCAGGTCTTCGTTTATTGTGGAATGGGAGAGAGACTCAAAGGCACCATAATACCAGTGAAAGCAATAAAGGGCAACTGCTCTGTTCACACTTCTGACAAGCTATTTGCGACTGTACCAGGCCATGAAGACATATGCTTATTTGTTATTGTTTGTGAAGCTCTAACAAAGTTTGCAGAGGTAACTGCTGTCTCCCCCCATTTATTAACTGCCACAGCACCGCCGCAGTGGGCCTCGCCGATGCTCCCGCCTTATCACTTGTGATTTGTGCACAGGATTATGCATCAGATAAACCTGGTGATTTTGAATTTCTATCTTCCTTCCCTGGAGGTTTGCGTGCCACTGCGCAGATCTGCAGTATTTTGTTAATGGTTAATATCAAGCACAGTGTAAGCTGCCATAAACAAGGCGAATGTTTTGCAAAAGATTCCTCCTTCTGCATTCATTCAAGCCTCAATACACCTTCGCAAGCTTTTGATAACTGAATAAACACGCCGCTGAAATAATATTTCAGAGTTTTAACATGATCCCTCATTCTAGGTGTCAATATATCTCAGTAATAAATACACACAATAAACCGAAAGCGCACAGAACCTTCCCCTAATGATAACCGAGAGCTGGCATAGTAAGATGAACACCTTAGACACAACAGAACGAACGCCACCCTCACAGGGCCATCGTTCATTTGTATTCCTTTCTGTTTGAGAGAGACATGCAAAATGTCAGTGACAAATTTGTCTAGACGCCATTATCTCGGCGTGGATTCCACAACAGAGCCGTAGAGAGACTGCGCACAGACGCCTGTGGCTACATAGTCATTTTAGCAGGAGCACCACAGAAATGTTGATATATTTCCCCGGGGACAGTGTGGCTTTCTCTACTGCAAAAATCCTTTCAGAGAACACATTTTGCTCAATTTAGCGATGAAGCAACACAGTCCCAATATTGCCTTTCCACACTGTGAATTTCAATGAGCGCCTTAGTTACAGTGGTATCTACATGGAAATAAGAGCTAATTCTGCAATCACGCTGCAGTCTAAATAGGGATGCAATTAGTGCACTATACACTAAAGTGGAGATTTAGCTGCAAAGGATTCACTTCTTACAATGACAGATGTTTAAAGGACCGTGTGTTGAGCAGGTCCATAGTTTCAGGAAACATGTACAACAGACTTCTAATTAACAACTTAGCTAAGTTTGGATGCTTTCCTTTTTTTGCCCCATTTGACAGCAGAGTATGCGTGGAGTAAATCAAGGGAAATAAAACTTTGAAATTTAATCTTGAGTGCTGAGCTATTTAGCACATAAAAACCCATCAAACGCTGACAGACACTGACAGAAAACTCCCATTTACATATTCTAATTATAAAATTCATCAAAGATAAGTTCATTACACTGAAATATTACATAGACTTTGTGTTTATTGAGTAAAACTTTTTTCCAAAGCGAAAAAGGAAACTTTTTTTGCCCCGCGTTTGCTATCGTATGTCTCCTGAAATGTCAGCAACTTTGAGGGAAGTTGTTCTGTTGCAGAAAGAGGTGTTTTCCAATAAATGCAGTGCAGCTGATTGGCATGGGGCTCCCACAGCAGAGGCTAAACTCAGCTCACACACCAGCATGGGGACTGGTTGTGTACACGTTTAATGAGAAAAGGAAAAAAAGAAAGATTTATATGCGTGCAAATGTCCATCAAACCGCAAATAATTGATTTTTATTAATATTGGGATTTATTAAAGTTCTACAGTAAATGCATATGTTGCCCTTTTTTTAAAAATTAATTTTGTTTACTTAGCTCCTTGCATTATCTCAGTTGTTGCCCGGGCTTCTACAATTGGCTGCACAATTAGCAACAGTAATACAATAACTCTATTTTTTGAGCCATATTGAGATTTTGAGATTTACAAACCACAGTGTTGGGTTCTTCTTAACCTTTGCTTATCTATGAGGAGCCAGCTGTGCATGCCGGCTTCTTTCTGAGCAGCGTCCTGCTTCGTGGGTGGGGCACATCTACTGTTATCCCCCATTTTGCTTTATTTTTATGTTTTGGGAGAAAATGACGTACTGAACAAAAAGGGTGTTACAGGACAGATTTTCTCTAATTAGAATCGGGGCCAGTCCAACCCGAGTACAACAGGGGAATCCACACACTTCTGGGCAAAGAGTGGATATTGGAGAGTTGCACATCCATTTAAATGTGACCACTGCAGTTTGCAGCTATACGATTACACGTGATAAATTGTCCTGACACTTTAAGCAGCATTTGCAAAGTGGAAAACATGGAATAGGCGGGCAGAAATCGAGGGAGAAACGAGGCGTAAAAGGCCCTCCTTACAAAGTTGAACTTGGATGTGGGGGGATGTGGTCAAGACGAGGACATGAGACAGACAGACGACAGGGAGAGAGAGAGAGAGAGAGAGAGAGACTAGAAAACTTGGCACTGACTTGTTTGACTGCAGCCAGAGTGCCAGCTGAGAAATATGGCTGCTGTCCCTGGCACTAGTCACTTTGACTTTGACTCAAAGAAACACACACAAACACATATAAGTTATGCTGACATTATAATATTTCACAAGTTTGAAACAAATCTCGTGTTTCTGCAAAAACACAAGATTTGCGTGTTTTTATCAGCTACCTTCATGGGAATAAGAGGCTGGGACATTACTGTGTAATTATTCAAGTAGCATCTCTATTTAAAAGGACAAATCAGATCATTGAAGAAAGCAACGCAAAAGCACACCCTCAATACCCGCAATATCTTTAGTCTTTACTTTCTGGGGATATACTAGTGTCTTGCTGAGAAGTTGTTAATGTGTTCCGTTTAGTTTCATTTTTCCTTAATATTTTTTTTAATGTATCTCCCAAAAAGACAAATGCCAACCTCTATGCCAAAAACACTGTCTTCTGTGGACATATAGCTGCAGGTAAAACTCGAAACATTTCCCTCAACTTTTCAAAGAGCCGGAAAGTAAATAAACGGCAGATGGAAATGAGGCAGGTCAACTGTCTTACGTTTCACGCATGCGCAGTGCAGGAATGCAGTGTTTTCAGTGTGGATGAAAACAATGGAAAAGGATAGTCTGGACGCGGAGCGCTTTTAGACAAAAACGCTGTTTTCTAATTTATCTGGATTAGTGTAGACGTAACCTGGAGGTGTGGTTGTGGAGGATGGCTGGAATACTCTGCTTAGTTTGCTGCAACTGCAATCTGACTTCAAATAAGTGGAAGATGATAGGTGGATGCAATTGTTCCCAAACAGTGGCATGAGTCTGCAAATGTACTGCGGGTGGACCGCAGTAAACAGAAATTCAGTTTGAAATTACTCAGAAGTATGTACAATTATAGATTTATATACATTTATCTTTATTAATCTGACCTGAATTTACTAATATCACCTACAGGTTTGCAAAGTTCTGTTTTGAAGCCTTGAATTTAGCATTTAGGCTGTGGACATTTTGAGTTTTTAAGAGTGAACTGATCATATTTGGAGGAGGGGTGGAGTGAGAAGTTGCCAGCTAATGCTGTAGGATTTTTGGTTAGCACAAATAAAAGGCCACAAAATACTACAATTCGATTTTTTAACTGAAGCAGAGGCCTCTTGAACAATACGCCAGTGCAAGTAGTCACTCAGGAAGTTATTATTTGTTCAAAAATTGTATTAAAAAATCCACAAACACTATGAATATAATTTAAAGGTATTGAGCTGGAATCAGGACTTGAGTATTGACATCCTTGTTTTCTGACAAAGCAGCCACACGCCCAAAGTTATAATGAAGTGGTAAATCAGCTATAGAGTCTACAGGCTTTAACTCGCTTTTGAAGCTAGCTCGAAGTAGTCATTCACTTGTGATGAAAGTGACCCAAGTATTAAACACCAGTCTTTCACTCCAGCTATATATCCATTGTCATCAGCGCGGCTAATATTCTACACATCTGTGAATTTTTAACTTTTCCTTCTAATTACTTTCTGGTAAACTTTTTGTGAGGCAATTATCTTCTTCTTTCCACCTCACACATATACACACACTCTCTCTCACGTACACACACACACACACACACACACACACACACACACACACACACACACACACACACACACACACACACACACACGCACACTATTTAAATTCCAGAGGCAAGCTTTGATCACCACTACATTAGCTTTACATTAGAAACAATCATTAGGGGGACATCATCCCCACGACCAATTTGCCTTCGGAAAATAGTGGTGCTTGAATGTGCTGCAGCCCACAGAGGACCAATGAGCCACACCAAACTTGATTAGGCCTCATAGTAATGTATCACTCCTCCTGGCCAAGGCTTTGTAGATGAACGACTTGTCTTCATTTTAAGTACTCTATCTGGGAAGGGCTAGAAACTGGAGTGGACTCATTTTCAAAAATCTCTTTGAGGAGGTTTACTCTGCCAGAGAAGAATGTGTCAAAAAAAATAAATGAGTAATGAGTTCCACATGTTCATTCAAGGTTGTTGAGATATTTCCAAGACAAGATTTTCAGGTTTGATTCTCAAAAAAAAACCCCACTTCTGAGGCTACAGCTATTTAGTTTAAGACAGCACATCGTGTTCTTACAAGTAACATTTTTTTAATCTCCGGCACTCTGAAAATGCTTTTTGAAAAAGTAGGAACATAGTTTGGTGCTGAGTTGAAGAAAAGAAGAAGACCAAATGAAGAAAAAACACCGATCACAGGAATTTCCTCTCAAGGTTTCAGAGTAAAGTGATGAGCTGTAGATATCATATTCACATTTCACACTGTTGCATTAAAATCATCTTTAATGTGCAATGACAATCTTAGAAATAAAGCATACCTTGTGAAGGTCAATAAAAGAAAAACCTGTTTGAGGATGAATACTTCGACACGCACTATCCAGTGTAGCTGAGATAGGCTCGTTTTCAGAACATAAAGCCTCTTCATCACCCGGCTCCACCATAAGCGGCTATCAAATCTACCTCACGACAGCTTTATGAGAGCATAACTGCCGCCATTTTGTGGCTCGGGGTAAGTTTAAGGGAGCAGATGGGAGTGAACTTTAAACTCAGCAGGGAGAGAGCACCAACGTCCAGCTGACAGTGGGGCTGGCCTGCCTGATGTTTGATTAAGAGACACATTGACCTTTCCGAGGCTCCAGGGGGCGCTGAGATACACCCTCACCTGACAGCCCACGAGTCAGAGCCTTCTCATTATGTCCCAAATCTATCAGTCTAGAGGGGAGCTTTTTTTCTCCTTGTTCTCTGGGAAAAATTAAATGCCAGTGGGTTTGTAGAAGAGAAGTACACCAAGAGGAAGATGTCACGGAAAGGGAAGTGTCACAAGCTAAACACGGAATAACAGAGGGTGTGTTTTGGGGTTAAGAGAGGAAGAAAAAGGATGGAAAAGAAGAGGATGGTACACTTTAGATGTGGTGCATTTCTCGGTGCAATTGCTGTAAATCAGAACAGAGAGAAGAAGCTCTAAATACAGATCAGTCTATAACTACAAGCCCAAACGACTCCTATAGCTTCTAAGGATTCTTCTAAGCACTGCGCTGATGCCTTTACCAAAGATTATAATTGATGGCCAGGAAGAAGCTGAGGCAAGTCAATACAGTGTGATGAATTAGGCCTGTATAGTGGCATTGGGTGTGCGCCTCTACTGTTCATGACAAATTGGCCATGTCAGACTCTAGGTATTTCCCTTACAATCAATACGTGATGACAAAATGGCTGCTGAGGCCAGCTTTGGTTTACAATTGCCCAGACAAGACAGACGGAGATGCAAAGAAAAACCACAGACACCTTTTAGTCTGAGGCATTTCAGCAAGTTATTTATAACAAAAGTGATTAAAATCACTCTACAATCATAGTAGCACGGGCGACTTCTATACAGCTTCGTAATAGTGAAGCATCAAGTGAAATGTGCAACTTGTTACAAAGAGCATTTGTTTTTAGCTTTAAAGATTTTGGTTTTCTAGCTCATAACACTCCATGTAAACTAAGCTGTACCACTTTCCCAGTGTCATTTAAGGACACAAAAGCAGCTACTTTCAGCAATTGTACTCTAACATCCCAATGTGTGCTAGTTTTCCAAGAGGAGCTGTTATGGATGTCAAAACCAGGATTGTAATGGATGGATGAATATCACGCTTAAAACCAAAAGTGAGCAAATGCTAGTATTTTAGCAGCAATCGCCAGTTAAACTTCTCTAATTTACCTTTCTAGCAATGACTATGGCTGAAAAATGACACGTTAAAAGATGCAGTTCCACCTACTGCCCATTGAGATGTCATGCCATTTGCAGTATATTTTTACAGTTTGATACAGATAATGTTTTTTTTCTTCTAAAGCTAAAAAAACAAAAAACTTAATAGTCATGGACTGCCAATGTGTTCATGGAGTACCATCCCTCTACTTCCTTCTTTGCCCGTGTCAGCTGGGATGAGCTGACAGATACATAATACACCCCCACCTTGACCCTAAGTTGAATACGCGGTAAAGAAAATGGATGGATGGACTTCACTTTGGATGATAACTTCTAAATACGGCCAAGTAATACATTTGACTGCAAAGCAAAATGGGGTGAGTCAAGAAACAAATAATAACCCACTCTTCATAAGTAAAGCACATATTGCCCAAGCCAAATGGTTTGATGAGAGATCCTGGACATTAGCACAGACATTTTGGTGGTGTGCCCAGCTTTAACCTAGCCACTGTAAATCTTCATTCTTGTTCTATAACACCCGCTTTAATAGACCTTTGGTGCATCTTTACACAAACTCATACAGACACACCATGTGCCGCAAGGCCCATTCTGTACTGCTGGTGTGGATACCTGCCAGTGAGCATCTGCCCAATCAGTAGGGTCTGGCAAATGAGCCCAGGATACTACTGTAATCAATTAAGTCAGCTTCACTGAGCTTTCCATACAGTGTGAGGCACTACAGCACTGTACTCTACCTCACACATACTGCAGACTTTAAGCAGAACTGTAATAACTTAACTGCTTTTGACACCTGCATACAGGTATTGATTGCTGAGCCTCATTACCAAATTTAATTAGTTAAATCTTATTATGTTTTTCTTTTCCTGCGAACTGTAAATCTTCCCGAATCACAGTACATCAAACTATGCAAACCTATTTTTCACAGATTCACTGTGCCTCTTGCATGTGCACAGTTTAGATAACCTCAATCTCAACCCTGCACAGTTACACACTCTGGCAGCAGTATAATAATAAATAACACCTTGAAACAAATGTACCTGCCTACGTCGAGAAGGCATTTCACCTCATCTTGACTCCATGTTCTCCCTTGCTTTGTTTCATTACTCCAGCTTTCACCAGCTTGGGTAACTGCCGGCTATCGGATGCAAAATGTTCGTCTTGCTTATGCCGTTTGAACACATTAAAGGTCCCTTTTTGCTGTTGTTGTGGGTTTGAGATTTTACTTGTAATGAATCAGACAGCTGAGTCGCAGACATCGTGTTATGATGTCTTTGAAGAAATCAAACAAAAAAATCTCTGGAGCTGTGAAACAAAACAGTTTGAGTGTGCATGTTACATCCATGAGGCATTCAGGGTGCCTCCAATTAATTGAAATAAATCCCTAACAACCATATCATAATTAATAATATATCAGCTGCACAAGGCATGCCTGCACAAAAGTTAATTTAGCAATTCTCCTAGCATTCTTGAGCGTCCTCCCAATGCACCATGAGGTAATATTATGCTAATGTTTAGGGAATACACAACATTCCCCTTTACAACAGGTGCTTTTTCATTTTCTGTCTGGCTAGCTTTAATGATCTCATTAGACAGCCACTCTAACCGGGAAACCGCCTATGGCACTTCCGCCACACGACAGGGAGTGCAACAACAGTGCTGAACAGGGAGGCCGGGCATCTGTCTGATGTCACAGTTGTAACAGAAGCTGCTTACTTACAAGATGGACACGACTCTGAGAGCGTACCACGGGAAAAAAAAGAAAGAAGAAAAAAGGCTAATTGAATTCCTCGTGTACGTGCGTGCACAAAGCCCTCCCTGCTACACTGAGGCTGGAGAGGCAAGCTAAGAACCCTGTTAGACTGAGTTGTACATCATTACCCAGAATTCTAGCAGGCAGTTTCCCCAACTTCTACTGCCAAGAATCAAATGGCACAAATTAATCACAGCTTTCCTGATGGCAATGGAGGAGGAAGGAAAATGGTTCTACAGGCTGTTCATAAAGCTTCTACAAAAGACTTCTAAAGCACCAACGAACACAACTGCCCCTCATGAACAACTTACTGTGAATTTAAAGAGGTGTTTGAATCTAACACGTTTTCAGATGCATTCGATTCTCTCACAAACAAATTTAAAAAAGAGGTGCTGGAGTGTTTTATAATTTCATTACAAATTGAAGCTCAAAAGTAAACTATTTACCTTTGTTCGTCAGCAATTAAGAAATGATCAATTATGTCAAACATTTTCTGGTTTTGCTTCCGAAACAGGACGTTGTGCAACTTTACTTGATATTGTTGCAATTTGAGAAGCCTGGGGATATTAATCCGATGACAACAACAACAAAAACACACCTAAAGATTTACTTGGCCTTTTTGAAGTTCTCATTGGCATTTTTCTTCATGTTTCACTCCTGACATTTCAAATAACACATAAACAAGCCAGATTTATCAATAGTGTAAATAATGAATAACCACAGTACTGAAATGACATAGCACAGCTGCAGTAATACAAACGTAAAAGTAACTAAATTGAATGTCATTTGAAGGTTAATGTCAAATTAATATCCCAAACACCAACCAGCTGAAAGAGTCCAATGTGCAAATTCATGACAGAATGATTTTTCAACTTTGCTTTGCATATGACTTCAATACTCCTATCTTGGCTAATTCTGCTGCCTTTTACTTGATCCCAGTCAGTCTGAGTGAGAACGACGCTCTTGTGCCCAGTTTGATGGAATGTGGCAAATCTTGGCAGATTTTTTTGTTTTTTTCTCATTTTTGCAGAGCTTAGTTTTTAATAGGTCTCCAAACTCCCTCATCATTCTCGGCTGTGTGGTCCAATTTGAAAGTCAAAAACTTGGCATTGTACTTTTTCTTTCCCTCTCCATCTGCCCCTCGATCTGTCAGCCAGCCTTACTTGCACTGTCTCTGCCATTAACCTTAATCCTCTTCATGTTTATTACCTTGTTTCACACACTAAAAAAAATACACTGTTTATATCTTGTTTACCAACCTTACCTTTGACATAAATATAGAAAACACATGCATTATATACCCACACATAGAAGATAGCAGGAAAACACTGTAGTGATGCAGGGAGACAGTGATTTCAGATAAATTGAGCTGTCGGGTCGTCCACTTACTCATTCTGTGCATCCAGTCTGCCCGTGAAATGCAATTACACTCAATGCCATGAGTAAGTGGTGGAAACCAGCTTATCATGTCAGAGCCTTAACGAGTGTTACTGAGGGAAATCATGATTACCGCTGTTAAGGTTCAAAATATTGGGGATGGAGACAAGAGAAAAAACCACAATAACAACACTGGTCCGGCCGGGTTGAGTCAAACGATGATTTAATGATCACACACGTGGGAGATGGACACTGATGCAGACAGCCTCAAAATCTCAAAATGGTGGAGCATTGCTCAAACTTTTATAACCTCTGGTGCCTCCACCTTATCATAAAAAGCCTAAACATTCACATGCTCTCTCTCACACAGCGCCTAAGCTACGACCTTGGCTCCCTGTTTATCTGCTCCTGCTGAAATGGGGCAGAAAACTCCAGCACACTCTGTTCTCTTCTACTCAGACAAATTAGACAATAACCTTCTGCGAACAGTATTTCTTATAACTCAGCAATATAATGCATCATAAAACAATATCATTCATTCACAACAAGTCAGCAATTTAATGTAATGCAAATCAGTTTAACTAATGCAATAGTTATCAGCTTCTTCTAATTCAGGAGAATAATGCAAACTAAAACTACATAATAATTCACAATCTTTAATTAGGGGTATAACATGGCATAAAATAATATCATAATTTTACACCGCCAAGCACAAAGATAAAGTCGCTCTGTGAGAGAAAGGAAACAGGCCTTCATGAGACAAACCAAAAGACTCATCTTCGTATTCATATCCATAAAAGCCCTTCTTCTCATTGGCTGGAATAATCATAGTAAGAGAAACAGCAGGCATTATGACGTGCAATATATACATACAGGTCTGCTTCTGGCACCATACAGCAGACTGCCAAATTAGCCTGTAGTTACAGCACTGTGCTTTTAGAATGATACCTCTGCTCTTCCGGATCCCATGAGAATACTACCTCTTTAAAAACAAAGGGGGGGGGGGGGGGGGGGGGGATCACTACATCAGCCTTAAAGTGTAAAACAGCTACTAAAAACCTTCCCTTTTTCAGAATTTGGTTGGTTTACCTCTTTCATACACAGTATTGGTGTCCACTTTCTGAAGTTTACCACATACTTTTAGATTAATTTTCTTTCTCGAGGGGTGTTTATATTAATTTCACTACACTTTATGAAAATTAACTTGAAAGCACCTGCTTGTCTGAGATGGGTAATCCATCACGCTCATTGTTCTTTACTTTTATTCTTTTTCAAGGTTATTTTGTAATGCAACTCTAAAGAACAAACCTGTGGGGAAAAGTCGGGGAAAACAACACTTTTAAACCTGACAAAGCTTTTCCTTTTTGCTTTTTAAAATCATGTGTTTTATTTTGAAATCTCTGCCAACATCTTTGAATGTGCCTATACAGTGCCATGAAAAATTATTGATTTTATGAAAAATCGATTATAGCAATGTCTAGGTTCTGAAGCAGCAAAGCAGCCAAAGACCATTACACATCCACCATCATGTTTGACTGTTCGTATGATGATTTGCTTTTGTTTTTATGTAATGATGTGTGACCTCATGGACACTTTGGTGAAGCAAATACATCTTCACTGCATTGTAAATGCTGTATTGGTAAATTAATTTGTTGGTTTATTTTGGTCCATGGACAATGGACAAGTCATTGTCAATGGAACACACCTTGCAAACTTGTCTGCAAACAGTCACAAATAACTAGCGAGTTGTAGTCAAACTGAGAAAAGTGTGATGCAAACCAAAAATAGAGGAGGCAATTCACCTTTAAAGCAAAAGTTGCACCTTTTAAAATGTGCTGGCTGCAGCAGCATACAGGCATGACTCCCATGCAAATTACAGTGGGGCAAAAAAGTATTTAGTCAGCCACCGATTGTGCAAGTTCCCCCACTTAAAATGATGACAGAGGTCAGTAATTTGCACCAGAGGTACACTGCAACTGTGAGAGACAGAATGTGAAAAGAAAATCCATGAATTCACATGGTAGGATTTGTAAAGAATTTATTCGTAAATTAGGGTGGAAAATAAGTATTTGGTCACCTCAAACAAGGAAAATCTCTGGCTCTCACAGACCTGTAACGTCTTCTGTAAGAAGCTTTTCTGTCCCCCACTCGTTACCTGTATGAATGGCACCTGTTTGAACTCATCATCTGTATAAAAGACACCTGTCCACAGCCTCAAACAGTCAGACTCCAAACTCCGCCATGGCCAAGACCAAAGAGCTTTCGAAGGACACCAGGAAAAGTATTGTAGACCTGCACCAGACTGGGAAGAGTGAATCTACAATAGGCAAGCAGCTTGGTGTGAAAAAATCAACTGTGGGAGCAATCATCAGAAAATGGAAGACATACAAGACCACTGATAATCTCCCTCGATCTGGGGCTCCACGCAAGATCTCATCCCGTGGGGTCAAAATGATCATGAGAACGGTGAGCAAAGATCCCAGAACCACACGGGGGGACCTGGTGAATGACCTGCAGAGAGCTGGGACCAAAGTAACAAAGGTCACCATCAGTAACACACTACAACGGCAGGGAATCAAATCCCGCAGTGCCAGACGTGTTCCGCTGCTGAAGCCAGTGCATGTCCAGGCCCGTCTGAAGTTTGCCAGAGAGCACATGGATGATACAGCAGAGGATTGGGAGAATGTCATGTGGTCAGATGAAACCAAAGTAGAACTTTTTGGTATAAACTCAACTCGTCGTGTTTGGAGGAAGAAGAATACTGAGTTGCATCCCAAGAACACCATACCTACTGTGAAGCATGGGGGTGGAAACATCATGCTATGGGGCTGTTTTTCTGCCAAGGGGACAGGACGACTGATCCGTGTTAAGGACAGAATGAATGGGGCCATGTATCGTGAGATTTTGAGCCAAAACCTCCTTCCATCAGTGAGAACTTTGAAGATGAAACGAGGCTGGGTCTTCCAACATGACAATGATCCAAAACACACCACCCGGGCAACAAAGGAGTGGCTCCGTAAGAAGCATTTGAAAGTCCTGGAGTGGCCTAGCCAGTCTCCAGACCTCAACCCCATAGAAAATCTGTGGCGGGAGTTGAAAGTCCGTGTTGCTCGGCGACAGCCCCAAAACATCACTGCTCTCGAGAAGATCTGCATGGAGGAATGGGCCAAAATACCAGCTACTGTGTGTGCAAACCTGGTAAAGACCTATAGTAAACGTTTGACCTCTGTTATTGCCAACAAAGGTTATGTTACAAAGTATTGAGTTGTATTTTTGTTATTGACCAAATACTTATTTTCCACCCTGATTTACGAATAAATTCTTTACAAATCCTACCATGTGGATTCATGGATTTTTTTTTCACATTCTGTCTCTCACAGTTGCAGTGTACCTCTGGTGCAAATTACTGACCTCTGTCATCATTTTAAGTGGGGGAACTTGCACAATCGGTGGCTGACTAAATACTTTTTTGCCCCACTGTATGTCTAACAACTGCAATCTGCTAGTGACCAAAATCACAATAAGATTTATAGAGCAGAAGCCTCTTTGCAACAATTTTTACTTGGTGACACCCAAAAAGCTCCAGCAACCACTTGAATAAACAGTTCAAGTGGTCGGGAGTACACATTTATCCCCTCACAATCAGAGATCGCCAGGGGGTTGCCAACTGGTCTTAAAGCCCTTTGTGTCTGAGGCATAAGAAATCAGAAAGGGTTTTATTGCCAAATGTTGAGCGGGTTTACAACATTAGGAAATTGCTGCGGTGCTTCAGTGCAAACATACTGTTATAAATACTGTTATAAATTAAGCTTAAATAGACATGAAAATAAAAATGAGAATAAGAATTAAAAGTGTTAAGTAGATAGATAGATATATACATGATATATACATGAGTGCAGGTGGTGAGGTTAAGGAGGTTAACATTGCTCCTGCAATATCAACATTGTCATTTTGAGTTCATATGCTGATATTAAAAATGAGCTAAAAACACCTACAAGCTCAGCCTCCCGAGTTTCTATTAAGAAAAAGTAAAGTTCCTTGTTACCATTACCAATACTGTAAATGCTGCACAATCACAAAAAAAAAAAAGAATCTTGACACATGGTGTCACTCATCTAATTAGGAGAACTACTTGGATTTCTTTCACCTTGGGAGATCTACCCATCAGTGGTGGCCTTGTCAGGTATCAAAGAAGGAGATGGAATTGTGCAAATGCATTGAGAGGTTATTTCTTTTAATACCACTAGAAAAACTGACTGGAAACGAGTGTCTGCCAATACAAGTCTGCGGACAGTGGTTGTATAAAGTGTACATAGAAGAGTAGAGTTTATTAATATATTTCTGTAATCTTTATGATCTTTACATCACCATCTTCTCCTCTGAGACAAAGTATTATATAAATCAGTATGGGATAATGACCTGGATTCACCTCCTCAATGTACTTCATGAAAGGAGTATGTGTCCCTCACTTACTTTATGGGTGTTCACTAAAGAGACGAGGATTATTTCAATTTCATTATGATGAATAGCTACTCATAAAAACAGAGAAGAAAGAAATCAACACGGCTACTTGAGCGAGCCCAATTATGGCATCTCCTCATAAAAGAAGAACATCACTGCAATCACACTTTAACTAGCACGGGTCCTCAATCTCAAGATGCAAATAATGTAGGGATGGATAGGGCGGGCTCTATGAAATATTCACCTACTGTATGCTCATTATTTCGCTGAGGCACTCGGCATGGTGCAGTCTGGCTAAGTGATGATTGATTGCTCAAGGCCAGGAGAGGGTGCAACAGACAGAGACGACACATACTGCACAAAACGCTTGTGAATATCTCAAGGATTTTATGTGGGACATTTCCATGCATGAGGCAGTAAAAACAAGACAGCCCACAGTGTGATGCCACTGCAGCGGATTTAAGAAATCCAATTAAATCATTGGTGTGAATAAGAGAAAAGGGCCAACAATTCAAATGGGTTTCTACCAATATGGATTTTTATTGGCAGTAAGATGTTGAATAGATCTTCAATGTTTTCGATTCTCTGTATTTTTCAAGCCAAAATAATACCACTGTTCATTGTTTGCCCTGTCATCTTACCATTGGCAGGGCGTTTAAGCACCCGAAACAAACTGACACGCCAATTCAAAAATGGATTTATTATTAGCTGCTATTCAAAACAAGATGAATCACTTGGGATGTATTGCTGCCTTTTATTGGTGAATAAATGTTCACACAAAACACAAATGTGGAAATTAAGCACTATTTCAGTGCAGTCTGTCTTAGTTACAGAGATTCCTCCAGGACCCATACCTTCTATTGCAATTGCTGGCGACTGTTAATAACTGATACTGATAATTTATTTATCCATCCATCCATCCATCTTTATCCGGGGCTGGGTCGCGGGGGCAGCAGCCTAAGCAAAGAGGCCCAGACCTCCCTCTCCCCAGCCACCTCCTCCAGCTTATCCGGGGGAACACCAAGGCGTTCCCAGGCCAGCCGAGAGATATAATCTCTCCAGCGTGTCCTGGGTCTGCCCCGGGGCCTCCTTCCGGTGGGACATGCCTGGAACACCTCACCCAGGAGGCGCCCAGGGGGCATCCTTGTCATATGGCCGAACCACCTCAGCTGGCTCCTTTCGATGTGGAGCAGCAGCGGCTCTACTCTGAGCCCCTCCCGGATGGCCGAACTTCTCACCCTATCTCTAAGGGAGAGGCCAGCCACCCTTCGGAGGAAGCTCATTTCTGCCGCTTGTATCCGCGATCTCGTTCTTTCGGTCAATACCCACAGCTCGTGGCCATAGGTGAGGGTAGGGACGTAGATCGACCGGTAAATTGAGAGCTTCGCTTTTACACTCAGCTCCCTCTTCACCACGACGGACTGGTGCAGCGTCTGAATTACTGCAGCTGCAGCCCCAATCCGTCTGTCGAGCTCCAGCTCCCTTCTCCCATCACTCGCGAACAAGACCCCGAGATACTTGAACTCCTCCACTTGGGGCAGGAACTCATCCCCAACCCGGAGTGGGCACTCCACCCTTTTCCGGCTGAGAACCATGGCCTCAGATTTGGAGGTGCTGATCCTCATTCCCGCTGCTTCACACTCGGCTGCGAACCGTTCCAGTGCGAGCTGGAGTTAATTAATTTATTTATTTAATTATTTAAATGTTCCCTGCTAATAGTACAGTTTATCAGATGATGATTTGCTGATTGATTTTCTTTGGCATATTATTCCATCCTATAATGTGTTAACCCTACTTTAGGCTGGTGACCTAACCAGGGCGTACCCTACCTCTCACCCTATGGTAGCTGGGATAAGTTCCAGCCCTCCTGTGACCTTGACAAGGATAAGCAAAAAAGAATGAATGGAAGGATATGAATGATAATAATGATGGTGATGATGATGAAAGCTGTAAAATAAGGCTTTGGCCTAGGATACACTCTCTTGGTGCCCTTCTAGTACACCTACAGGGAGTGCAGAATTATTAGGCAAGTTGTATTTTTGAGGAATAATTTTATTATTGAACAACAACCATGTTCTCAATGAACCCAAAAAACTCATTAATATCAAAGCTGAATGTTTTTGGAAGTAGTTTTTAGTTTGTTTTTAGTTTTAGCTATTTTAGGGGGATATCTGTGTGTGCAGGTGACTATTACTGTGCATAATTATTAGGCAACTTAACAAAAAACAAATATATACCCATTTCAATTATTTATTTTTACCAGTGAAACCAATATAACATCTCCACATTCACAAATATACATTTCTGACATTCAAAAACAAAACAAAAACAAATCAGCGACCAATATAGCCACCTTTCTTTGCAAGGACACTCAAAAGCCTGCCATCCATGGATTCTGTCAGTGTTTTGATCTGTTCACCATCAACATTGCGTGCAGCAGCAACCACAGCCTCCCAGACACTGTTCAGAGAGGTGTACTGTTTTCTCTCCTTGTAAATCTCACATTTGATGATGGACCACAGGTTCTCAATGGGGTTCAGATCAGGTGAACAAGGAGGCCATGTCATTAGTTTTTCTTCTTTTATACGCTTTCTTGCCAGCCACGCTGTGGAGTACTTGGACGCGTGTGATGGAGCATTGTCCTGCATGAAAATCATGTTTTTCTTGAAGGATGCAGACTTCTTCCTGTACCACTGCTTGAAGAAGGTGTCTTCCAGAAACTGGCAGTAGGACTGGGAGTTGAGCTTGACTCCATCCTCAACCCGAAAAGGCCCCACAAGCTCATCTTTGATGATACCAGCCCAAACCACTACTCCACCTCCACCTTGCTGGCGTCTGAGTCGGACTGGAGCTCTCTGCCCTTTACCAATCCAGCCACGGGCCCATCCATCTGGCCCATCAAGACTCACTCTCATTTCATCAGTCCATAAAACCTTAGAAAAACCAGTCTTGAGATATTTCTTGGCCCAGTCTTGATGTTTCAGCTTGTGTGTCTTGTTCAGTGGTGGTCGTCTTTCAGCCTTTCTTACCTTGGCCATGTCTCTGAGTATTGCACACCTTGTGCTTTTGGGCACTCCAGTGATGTTGCAGCTCTGAAATATGGCCAAACTGGTGGCAAGTGGCATCTTGGCAGCTGCACGCTTGACTTTTCTCAGTTCATGGGCAGTTATTTTACACCTTGGTTTTTCCACACGCTTCTTGCCACCCTGTTGACTATTTTGAATGAAACGCTTGATTGTTCGATGATCACGCATCAGAAGCTTTGCAGTTTTGAGACTGCTGCATCCCTCTGCAAGATATCTCACTATTTTTGACTTTTCTGAGCCTGTCAAGTCCTTCTTTTGACCCATCTTGCCAAAGGAAAGGAAGTTGCCTAATAATTATGCACACCTGATATAGGGTGTTGATGTCATTAGACCACACCCCTTCTCATTACAGAGATGCACATCACCTAATATGCTTAATTGGTAGTAGGCTTTCGAGCCTATACAGCTTGGAGTAGGACAACATGCATGAAGAGGATGATGTGGACAAAATACTCATTTGCCTAATAATTCTGCACTCCCTGTAATAGTTTGGGGGTTTTGGACAGCTCATCAGACAAAAAAACAAAATTTAAAGGCAATGCCTCAGACTTCAGAACATCACGGTCATTTTGTAACTCTTTAAAACCTAATATCTGAGAAATTAATCAGAATCTGCATTGAAAAGATTTCTTTGTTCAGTTTCCTAAAGAAGAGTTCACACAAGCTACATTAGGAAACACAACAGCTTGGAAAATGGACTAAAGATATCACAAGAAGCTATTGATCCACCTTTGTGAACTCAATTGAGCAAACAGATTATGATACTTTTTTTCCCCAAATCCACAGCTTAAAAGGTTGAGTTCAACATTTTGAGAAATTAACTGTGTTACAGCTTACATAGAAAGTGTTTCAGTTGTATTTTTCAGTCCTCCATCTCAATTCTATTTTAATCAGCGCTGCTGTCTACTGGCCACATAGCGGCTTGCACTATAAGCTCATGAATGCGATCTAAAGCGTAGATGGTATTGTTTTCACCTTGTGAGTGTGTGTCATCATGGCAAAATGTGATCCTGAAAACAGCAATAGAACCAGTAAACGCAATAAAAGGAATGTTTAAGTACTGTAAGTGCTATTTTGTCAATATTGCAGTGTCACAGTTGTCTTGTTAGAATCAAATCAAGCCCATTTTAAATATAGCTTTGAGTGTCAACTCCTAGTTGCATAAGTAGCTACAATAATTGTGTGTCAAGCTCCGAGGACTGCCAAAACATGAATGACCAACACACAGCGTCACTTTATATCTGAACATCACCTGTGTAGACACAGATGGAGGACAGGAGCTCCTGCAGCTCTACTAACACACTGCTCATGCAACAGCTCCTGTGTAGACACAGTGTCAAATGGGAAACTCACCCACTCTTATGTGAGATATCACATCTTAGAGGTGCTAGGAGCAAGATTTATAGTACAAGTCTTTAGAGTGAGCTTAGCTAACTGCTTGTAGCTTCACATAGCTTTAAGTTGAGGGGCATTGTGGCCAGTGCGATCCCACCATGAAATGTCCTGTAGTAACACTTAGCAGCCTGCAGTGATTCTGAGTTGAGCTCAGAGAGTTAGCAGAACCTGAATGGCCTTCAAATACTGCTCTGCCAGAATGCCTCCTGTGTAGACACAGATGGAGGACTGAAGCTCCTACAGCTCTGCTAACATGCTGGTCATGCTAAAATTCCTGTGTAGACTCAGTGTGTGAGAAGCTCAAGCTCTATCGTGAATCTAACACAGCTGAAATCTAGTTAGCTTGACAATGAATATAATGGCAAGAGGTAGCTGATCTGGCAAAAACAAATATATTTACACTTTGAGTTTTGAAACAAGTCAAAAAAAATAACAGACTAATAAGTTAAATAATCTGTGAGTTTTCTGTTTTCTGTAGGGCCTCAGTCACACAGGCCCAGAGGCAACCACAGGTCGCTAGGGAAGAATATGACCACGTGGTGGACGATCACTGGAAGAGCGTGGTGAAAACAGCTGCCAAGAAGGTCAAGCACCAAGAAACTCCTTGTGATTGCTTTGGTCAGCAGCAGGTTGTAGTGGTTGGCAACTTGTCTGCAAACACTCACAACTTTTATTTTAAAGGCATATGCTCTATTCCCAGTTTACATCACAACTTTTATACTTTCACTACAGCTTAGCAAGTAGATTGTGAGTGTGTTCAGACATGTTGGCATGTTCCAAATATCATCCCAACTAGGGGTAAATAGGGGAATTTGCTAGTGATCAAAGCATGCAAGGTTTCATTGCAGCACCATATACCTCTTTGTAACCAATATCACCTTACCAACTTACCAACTGGTTGAGGAATACACATTTTTCCTAGCAACTGATGGTTGCCAGTCCATCACTTACTACTCTCTAGGCCCGAGGCCTAGTACTTAAGCCTAACTGACTCAAATAAATGCCAATGCAGATAAAACGCTGTAGAATAGGCAGATGCATCTACGTTGGCGGCATGGTAGACAGTGGTAAAATGAAGTCTTCACTAGTAATTTTCGTCTGACAACTAAACAGTTTCAAACCAAATACATTTTTCGTTGAATACTGTTACGGAACACTGCAGTAGCAAAGCCACTGTTTGCTGAGCAGAATTGGTCACAAGAAAGATGGCTGTTTTTTGTTGCAAAACTGGTTAGGGGTGATCGTGGCTCAAGAGTTGGCAGTTCGTCTTGTAACCAGAAGGTTGCCGGTTCAAGCCCCGGCTCAGACAGTCTCGGTTGTTGTGTCCTTGGGCAAGACACTTCACCTACCACCTACTGGTGTTGGCCAGAGGGGTCAATGGCGCAATATGGCAACCTCGCTTCTGTCAGTCTGCCCCAGGGCAGCTGTGGCTACAACTGTAGCTGCCTCCACCAGTGTGTGAATGAATTGTAAAGTGCTTTGGGTGCCTTGAAAAGCGCTATATAAATGCAATCCATTATTATAGGCACGAAAGTGAATTTTTCAAGATAGAATTTTTAGGGCTGATCACTGGTATTGGTAATTTTGACTTCCATCAAAGTCAAATTACCATTATTTTTCAGCTTATTTAACTTTTCTCTCCAAAGAGCAGCTCGAAACGATGAAGACACCACTAAATAAGAGAAAACAAAAACACTGAAGGCAAGAAGACTTCACAAGAGACAAAATAAAACTAACTACCCTTGTCATAGGATTTCATCTGCTATGCTGGAAAAGATGATAACTCCAGCCATCTGCCAGCTTCGCTTGATTGCTTGACAAACAAATGTAGCCGAGGGGGAAAACACTCAGCATGACGGATTCCAGTATGCTTAATGAAATGCTGCTGTTGTGCACCGCCACCGCTGACAAACTGCGGCCTGCGTAAAGGTCACTATAAATCAAGTCCCTCACTCCCAGACTGTTGCGTTTCTGACCCCAATCAAGTACATAAATATGTCCACAAGCATGCACATATAGCATAAAATGACTTTCATTTTGCAAGTTTGCTTTCTGACAGCAATTTATGATGGGATTTTGCTTTTACGTTGTTGAATGTATTTATGATTAGATGTTTTATGACATTATAAATCGGCCTTCCCACTGTAGATTAGGCACAATGAGTAATTTACACTCATCACTGGTGGGATTTACAAGCTGGTGATGGACAATTTACAGATTACACAACGGTTAATTAATCGTAACAATCATAATAATTATTTGATAATTAAATCAGTCATTAATTACAGTTAAAGACAGCCTCACCATACTATAATATCTAACACCTTTTTTCTCCCCAAATCCTGCTTGATATTTTTAAAAGCCTCGGAGTTGGGATAGAAATGCTGACTCACTCACTACATGACACTGGGTAACAGGTGCACAGATACCAGATGTCTGGAAAATCACGGTGCAGGGTGCAGCAGGCATTGCACAGCAATCAATAAAGCAGCATACATGCGGAGGTGGTCAAACAACGCTGTGATTTCAATTCTTCTTCATGTGGTTTGAAACAACCGGGCATGAAAGCAAGTGAAGTGAGCTATTGACATAACACCTACAAGTTATCCTCCGGCAATAAAGTTCGGATTGAAAAGGCATTAACTGTGTAGTGGAGCAGCAAATCATGCGCACTGGCCCCTCAATCAAAATGCACCCATCAGCCTGAAGGCGCACGAGCAGCTGGAATACGCCAAACAGGCAGTTTGAGGTACAAGTAAACAGCTGCTTTCAGTCTGTGCTCTGGGAAAACATAACGGGAAGCAAATTAGGCTGATCTTCAATAACGGGCACAGTTTGTACATTGAGCTTATTGCCATTGTCTGATGGAATAAGCTTATCTTTAAATGTCAGATGTTCTCCAAGAGTCAGGCTTTGCTGGAGCTTTTATAGATATTGATTTGGAAGTTTTTAAAGGGTTTCTTGACAATAATTCAGTAATACATTGCTGAATTGTGTCAATATGATAATAAAGTGATATTGAATTCGAAAAAATATGCATTTACAGTTCAACAAAGTTGAAAATAAAAAAGAAAGAAAAGAAAAAAATCAATTAACTAAAGGAATGTATCTTGCATTTCTACATAGGTTTGGAGTTTTGTATCGATTTAAATATTGATTTTTCAAAAAAAAAAAAAACAACTTTATATATCAAAATCTTCCACCTAATCATGACACATTGGAAGGTATTGCATGTCTATTTATTTAAAAATCAGGTACATAAAAGTTGCAACAAAACTTCCTGAAGTCCAGACTGCAACTCTAGTGCAGACATTACAGGCTGTTAGTTTTTAGTTAAACCCAGGTGCCTCCAAAGTGTAGTAGTTCATGCATTTGCCAAAACATAAGAACGATTCCTTGTTTGAGACCAGGAGGAGGCACAAACCCTGCAAGGGCTGCATCAGGAAGGGCATCTGGTGTAAAACTCTGCCAAATCAAACATGCAGTTCCATCTGCTGTGGTGACCCCTCATGAATAAGCGGGCAGCTGAAAGAATCCAGGTTTTCCGGTACAACCCAGAGAGCTGAAAAATGTAATTGTGTAGTAGCTCAGTGGAAAATATGCAATGGGTATTGAGATTTCCTTGTTTTCATGGCGCTACCAATCCGTGAATCCTCACTGATCAATCCAGCAGTTTCATTTATTAGCTGGTATTTTTTGAAGTACATGAAGAAGCTCAACACAGTCAAACAGAATTTTGGAGGCGTAAATGCAAAGTATCACAGACCTGAGACATGTATGAGCTGGACTGTTATTTAAAAAAAACAAAAAAACAAAACAAAAGTTCCCAAAAAAATATTTGTGTATGCCACTATAGTCCAAAGCTGTTTACATGTGCAATAATCTATAGTTGCAATATCCCTATAAATGAAAAACAAAAAACTAAAAAACAAAAACAATGAAATAATTAGCTACTTGGACAAATAGACAGCTAGGCAGAGGGGGGAAGTAACAAAGAACATTACTTAAATACCTTTAAATAAAATTTTCAGGTCTGTATTTTACTATTTAATTATATAACAACTTTTAACTTTTACTTCTTACATTTCCACACAAATATTATTATAATTATTATTATATTTTCCTCATTTTACTCTACATTTTTATAACGGGCCCGTTAGTTTAGCTTGTAGATATTTGGGGGAATTAATTTCACATCATTGCATCACTGCACGCCTTCCGGACATGGACCCAATTTGACCCTAAATGTAGGAAACAGTAACACATAAAAGACAATCCTATTGGTGTATCCATCACCGAGCTAACAACATGGTACTTCAGCATCTTACTAGAAGAGAAACGCACACGGGGGGTTTCATGTTTTTTAAGTTGCAGTTCAATTTAAATGCAACTTTGTATCAGCTCAAATATCACAATTGTTTGTATGCAGTTGTGATCACCAAACATGTGTCAGCTAACTGAAAGATACAGCTGCTGTGTCTTCCAGGGGGAGAAAAGAATGAGAAATAACTTCACCCAGAAAATGGGAAAGATGTAGGAAAGAGAGGACAGGGGAGGAAGAAGAGAGATTACGATTAAAGATAAGGACTGCTCAGTGACATTTGATAAACTGGAAATATAAGGAATTCATTATTCAGATCTATTCAGTAGTGTTAAAGTGGTTAGTTTGCAACACTGCACTATGTTTGGTGCAGAGAAGCTATAGTCAGTGTTAGGTTTCATCAGGAGCAGACTCTAATTTTAATCTAAGCTGATGATGCTGATTAGATTCACTCACTGACTTCCACCGTTATACCAGCTTTATACCTTGTAGCATTTAGGAAATCAGCCGCGATAGCTCATGTAACATCTGCGTAGATCATGTTGAATTCATCCGGGTAAATCCACTAAGAGCAGTGAATCTTAGAGCGCCAGCAACACGGGTCAGAGCTGAACACAGCCTGCACACAATATCTACTTGCGCCGCTCACAACAGAAATTAATGCGACTCATTTCTTAGCAATTCTCTTCCCCGCGCTGCAGCACTACAGCTGATCGTAGGGTTCCTACATCTCTCAAATCCCATTTTAACCTCATTTTTCTGTTTAGGTGTGGAGGCAAAGTAACCCATCTACACTGTGGGCAACAGCCAACAGAGCTAGTTGGGGGTTTTTTCTGTTTTTTAAATTCCCTTTGTTTTTCTCTGCTTGTGTTCTACAGATGTTCAAGCTGAGCACATTTATTAGAAGTAGAATTTAGGCTGAAATAATATTTGTTTTCCTTTGAATTAATATTGTTTTGCTATTGTATTAAGATAATATGAGGTTCAGTTTCTTTTGCAAAAAATAAATTCAAATTGCTCATGGGAAAGTTACTTTTTACTTTTATACTTTTTACAACATTTTACAGAGGTTTCACCAGTACTTCAACTTTCACCAGAGGAGTTTTTAACAAAAGCATCATTACTTATTCTAAGAGGAATAAAGAGAGATATTATATTTCCGCCACACTGGCTTCTCTTCATTGGCTCCCTGTTAAATTGAGAATCCAATTTTAAAGTCCTTCTCCTCACATACAAGGTCTTGAATAATCAGCTCCCATATCTTATCTTAAAGACCTCATAGTGCCGTATCATCCCAGCAGAGATCTTTGCTCTCAGACTTCAGGCTTACTCGTGGTTCCTAGAGTATTTAAAAGTAGAATGGGAGGCAGAGCCTTCAGCTTTCAGGCCCCTCTTCTGTAGAACTAGCTTCCAGTTTGGATTTGTGAGATAGACACCCTCTTGACTTTTAAGATTAGGCTTAAAACTTTTTGATAAAGCATATTGTTAGTGCTGGATAAGTTGACCTCGAATCCTCCCATAATTATGGGAATAAATAAGTCAAAGTCTAGGCTGCTGGGGGCTAGACAAAAGGGAGTGTTTCTTCTTCACTCACCTTTTTCACTCACTGTGTTTAAACACCACTCTGCATTTAATCATTAGTTATTATTAATCTCTTCCAGATGGATGGCTGCCCCCCTGAGCCTGGTTCAGCTGAAGGTTTCTTCCTGTTAGAGAGTTTATTCCTCTATTCCCAACTGCTTGACCATAGGGGGTCATCTGATTGTTCAGCTTTTCGCTGTATTATTATAGGGTGTTTACCTAACAAGATAAAGCACCTTGAGGAAACTGTTGTAATTTGAATTGAATTGAATTGAACTGAATTAAGTCTGTACATGTGCCACCTCTGCAGCCAGGGCTAGGTTTAGTCACCTTGAACCATGTCTCTCAGCCCAAACTTTGTCCACCAGAGAACAAGAATCTTACTGTACATTATATGTGGCTATAATTCTACAATTTGCATCATAGTTCTGAGTCAACCTCAGTCCTTATATGACTTGCAGAGTTATGTTGACTAAATTCAGGATGATGTACGGCAGCTAAATAAGGGAAATTTACTTTAGCAGGTGCTTTCAAAAGAAAATATTTTAGATATATTAAACCAAACCCCCCAGCAGTAACCTTAAAATACACATAAAGTCAAGGTGAACTGAAGTGAATCTTTGCATCACGCAGCCACGCTCTTTGAAGTTAATGAGACAACAGAAGCACTCACTGGAGGAGCGCCAATGTTTACTTAAACTGAGAACTCAAAACAGTCTAAGGTATTACCATGACAACAGGGACTCTTTCTGGTTAGTCTTTTGAATGCCTCTCCTCTGCTAGAGAAAAATCTCTCAGTCCATTATTCCTTTTTCTCCCCCCCCCCCCCCCCCCCAATTTCAGCCGAGGGAAACAAATCATTAGTTGTTCAACAACAGAGCAGTCTGTGCCCTTGAAGGAGGATGTTTGCCATGCCAGAGAACAATTAGACATAAACAGAGTGAAAGCTGGAGAACAAGTGTCTGAGCTGTTTCTGAACAGTGTCACATTTAGGCCAGAAGCTCATACATTTGCTGACATCAAGCATACTGAGCTCCGCACATGCTGTACTGCAAGCGAACGGGTGCGATAATAGCCGATGTATCCCATGGTAACGTCTTCACTGTCATTACCCCTTTAGGCATCTGGATGCAGACTTGATGAGCTACAATTTCCTGTGCAGGCACAACACCTTGGGGGTTCTCGCCACCCATTTAAAGTACTATGTGCTTCGCTTGCACACAGAATCCCAAACGGCCAACAACAACTATCCAACTATTATGCTTTGTGGTCAGAAATCACGCTGTGCAGTTTTCTCCCAGTTACTGAGAAGACTTCCCACTGAGGCACTACAGTTAGTCTCAGTCTCATGAGTATGTGCTTACTGTGCAAGAAGCAATCACTTGGGATAATAAACCTGTCAAGTAAAAGTACATTATCTGCTTTGTTGCCATTAGGACTGTGAGAAATGGGTAAAAAACTTCAGAAAATGCTTCAGAAAAACAGCAATGCATGATGCGATACAGTGTGATGCTCAGTTTATTTCCAGCCTGTCTGTTTATGGTGCTAGAGTAGCTTTGCATGATTCACAGATCAAAATAATCCTTATTTATCTCACACTGCACCTTGTCACAGGCACTCAGTTTGTCCTGTGTTCCCTTTAGGCAAAACTTTCTGAAACAGACTAAATGTTCGAATGACAGGAGGGAGGGGTCTCTGTCCTCCAGACAAAACTGTGTGCCTGAAATGACTGCAAAAAAGAGTTTTGGAGCAGTCTGAATCCTGAGCTTTCCAAGTACTGCACAGGGATTACTTGTACATACACTGACCTCATTATTTTCATGATTCACAGTTTAAAGTAATCATTATTTATCTTACACTGAGCCTTGCTGCAGACCCTCAGTTTGTCCTGTGTCTGAAAAATAAATTATCACTTCTCCCTTTAAACTAACTTGTGCCAAACCTACCACCTCATGTAGAAAAAAAATAGTGGAATCTAAATGTTTAGAGTACTCTGAAGTCTGAGTTTTTGGCTCAAGCTTATTACCATAGCTCTGTACTTTAATTTAAAAAGTTTTTTGTAGCTGAATAAAAGTACAAAACCAGCATAATACAGGAACTGTGGCAGTAGTTTGCCAGCAGATCCATCCCATTTAAAATGATGGCTTAATTGTGTTTTGTTGTGTGAAGTGAGGGACTCTCCACTTGTGTGTGAAAATGCCTCCGCCATTGTGAAGTGGAGCCAGCAGCAGTGATTAAGTTATTGAAATCTGCCATAAAGTGTCTAGATAGGGCCCAGCATTCAGTGTAACAGTGATCCAAATGTTGTCTATCACTGGCCCATAAAAAAGACAATGCTGTCTCTCGGCCTTCAATCGTCAATGTAGAGTTGGTGCTCACAGTAAAGGCTAGTTAGTAGTTAGGACTCAGGCAAGAAAAAAGAAACTTAGTGTAGCCCTCTCTTACATATGGGTGTGTATGTGTTCTCTGTTTTTAAAGTTAAATTAAGGTCAATTTAAAACCATTGAAATATTAAGCATTTGCTTAAATGTAAATCCGTCCAATAACGACCTGCTTGCAGGTTTCAGATATCACAGGAGATGTTTAAATTCACTTACAAGGGTCATGCTGATGGAAAACCTGAAATATTTTTCCACTTTCAGAAGAATAAATGATCCATGTAGGGGTACTGTAGCATGCTCGAGTTGTAGCTGAAAACAATAGTCTGCCTTTCTGGGATATGCACTTTCCTTTAAATAAGCTAGGTTTAAAAAATAACCCATAGGGAATACCTACTGAATAACAGCCTTCTGCCTTACACTGTGTGAAATTCTGAACTTTAACAAGATTTTCTTCCAAACAAAAATGTTTACAAGGTTGTCATTATGGGTTGTCTTCTTGCATTTTTCTAGCTCACTGCAGCACTCCTTGTCATTTTAGTGCCACTTGTAGATCAGACAGGCATACAGCCATTGACAGGACTCTTTATTGTGTCATTTAGTGAAAGACTAACTCTAAAACCACTAGTTGTCAGGGGGGTAATATATGAGCCAAGTCTTGCACTCATTCCCAAGTAAAATTCAACTTCTTGTTTTTGCCCCAAAGTTAAGTGTTAATTAGTGGGCTTTAGAGATGCTGATAGGCAGTTTTTCTTTTCTCTTTAGACGTGCAACTACAATTAAAATCACTTTCACTTTACATCTCATTCAGTGCAAGCGCATTTCTGATTTGGAAGTTGACCAAAATCCTCATGATAAACACCCATGTTTACTTTTCATTACGCAGGGATCAAAGAGATAAACACACTCAGCACATCCCCTCACAACTTAAGGCCACGGGGAGAAAAAGACGATCTTCAGCCAAGGAACCATTTGGAAAAGCCTGACTCCACACAGCTGTGACCCACATCTTCCAAAATGGCCTTGAGTGTTTGCAGAGCTCGGCTTATTCAGCTATAAATGAAGAAATCATGGGGAGGAATCAATTTTTTTTTTCTTTACCTTGGTTGGTTGGATAAGAATTTCAGCAAGCGCTCAAGCAACATCAGCAAAGGATCATAAGGCATGAAATAACATGATAATGCAGAATGAACTATAATATTCTCAAAATCAAAAATTTAAAGGCTCAAAAGCCTTAAATAGGCAAGATAGTGGCCTTTAATATCCGAAAGAGCCCCCAAAGGACACTTAGTATTCACTCTCCTCAATCATACAATCATATAGCTGCCTTCAGCTCCCTGCACAAGGACAGCCAGAGTCATATATCCTGCACCTCACAGCTTTAGATGCAATAAAATATTAATGGGACCCTCCTTGGGCAAAAGGTTACCTCTGCCCTCAGAAGCATCACGAGGCAAAAGAGACAAAGCCAAAACTCAGCAGTCATTATGAATGGCCCCATAAAAGCAGGACAAAACTTTCAAACTCCTTTAACTATGATTCATGTCCCTCTTGGCTCCATTAGATCGGCTGCACTTGCAAGCAGGGAAGGATACGTGAAATTAAAAAAAGGGCGTGAACTATTAGAAATCACCTCACATGGTTATAACGGGCGCAAAAAAGGTAGACATTAATTATATGCATTTCCAAAACATCCGACGCGCGTCAAAGCGCATAGGCTATGGAAAACGGGAACTAACAGATGGGGGAAAGGAACGAAATCGGCGTCATACACTACGTACGAGTCAAAAAGCCGCCTTACCAGTACGTTGCCCTGCATTTTTGCAGTCTCAATCAGACTCTTTTCCTTCATTTTTCCTCCCGTCGACCTTCCGAGCCTGCTTCTAAAAGGTTGGATATGTGGACTTTTGGACAGCTTCTGTCAGCTCTCCTTCCCCGCCGCTTCCCAGCCAGACCCTTACATAGTGAGACAGTTAATAAGTGGGTGGGCTTACAACCTAACGGGAACGAAGGAAAACAACGTGGGCTCTTCGGTGTACTGCTCAATATTTGTATTGACCAAGCTGTCCTTCCTCGCACACACGAACAGCAAACCATACGGTGAAAAATAAATATAAGTTTGAGTGAGATCACTGATTTTTTTTCTTTTTTTGATTTTTTTTCTCTTTGGAAGAGGCGCGAGAAGAGAGAGAGGCAACAGAAAATCCAATTTCCTGTGGAACAGGGAAACTGACACCGTGTTGTTTTGTTTCTTTCAGAAGCAGCACAGATTTAATGGGATGGCCAGATGCAGGTGATCGTCGCTGTCAGATATACCCTTCAGAGTAAACTGACGCCAGGTCAGCTGTAATCAACTGGACGGTTGACACATATTACGATCGCCGACATGCACTTATTTGCCACGTCTATCTGTCACAAACACATTAAATTCCGCAAAAATTGAAATCCTTAAAGGTCATGGCTGAGGCAAAATGATGCCTGTGAGAATTTATGATGAACTTCCTGTGCTTTTGTCATATGGTGCACATTTTTGCCCCTTTTACTATAGTAACCCTTACCTAAAGCCAGACTTCCTATTGCTTCTTACAGTCACTTGTAATGACCTGAATTACAAGGAGGGGGGAGGTGTGTGTGCGTGTGCGTGCGTGTGTGTGTGTGTGTGTTGAGAGAGCAGGTCATGGTACTAAAATGTCATACACGTAGTCTGACAATATCATGACTCCTGTTGTGTCTGTACATACATGGTTCCCACCCTGAGGGAATAATAAATTTAAAGGGCACTTATCAACAGGATAGGAAAGAAATGGGAGGTAAAAATATAAAATTTTCATAAGCTTTTAAACTTATATGCATTCACGTTATTGGACTGGAAGGAAAAGCTTTTTGTACAGTATACTTGGTATAACATGCATAGAAATCTACATGCGACCCAAGCGTTAAATTATAAAATATGAATACCTTAATTAACTCATTACATTTTAATAACTAATTTGGGTTATTCTGAGAGAAAGGAAACCTGCTTGCCATAATTGCTGTGAGAATTAGTTCTAAGATAGAGGTTCCCTGTTTAATATTGATATATGATAATCATAATAATAATATTTAGGGTTTTTTTTTTTTGTTTGTTCATTTTTTGGACTCCACAATTGACTCATTGTGCTGGCAAGTCTGTTAAAAAATTTTCAGAACGCTAGCACAGATCGCCCAGTACCTTTTACATGAATGTATGTACCCATGTTGACAGAATGCAATGGTTTTATTTAATGTTTATTCAAATACATTCTGATTTCAGCCTCTACAGACTGTATTTCCATTGCAGTGGCTTTGGACAGTGGAGATAATTGTGGATCCTTGTGTGATAATTACCTGTTAGTCACTTGCTTAAAAAGGTATTCAAAAATAAAAGACAAACAGTTTTCAGAAAGTTTCAGGAAGCCCAAAAGAAAAAAACAAAAGCTTTAGATCGCTCTAATGCCTCTATTAAAACCATAAAGGTAGCACAATTTGCAACACATGGTGCGTGTAGCTCTGTATTTAAACTCAATAGCCACTTAATTACCACTCAGACTATTGACTTCTTCTCTGCACAGAAGCTTCAATGTCATGTGATGAGAAAACAGGAACATGAAAAAGCTTAAAGAGAAGAGCACATACACCATTCTTTCACTGGCAGTTTAAACAACATTACAATGTCTTCTTGAAATGGAGCAAAGCCATTTGTTTCGTATTGATTTCTTTTACTGGAATCAGCAAATATCACGCAAGAGATTAAAACGTGAATGAAGAGAAGGAGATGAAGAGGGCTGGTGTGACAGGAAGAATACTAGAGCCAGGGTGAGATGTGGCAGACCCAGCAGCCGAAAAAAAAAGAAGAAGCAGATGACCAAGAGAAAAAGAAACTGAATAACGTAGCTCATGGATTACTCTGAACACCATTTGTCAGTTACATACAATATATAAACCATTTCAGTTATGTGTATTGTCAGCTTTCAAGATGGAGGCAGCTTTAGTTCTCCAGCTCATGATCTTAATAAATCAATATCAGCCTGAAATCCTCTGAATCTTGACTCAGAGTGTTTACTATACTGAATTAAATACTGTATACTGATGATCCACCGGGAAGCTGTGAGTTCTAAAGCAGCAGTTCACCAAGAGCAGGTTCCCTCAACTGGGAAGTGCAAACAGCATGTCTCACGTAAATCTCATTTAAAAGTGCCTGGTATTAATTACTGTGGATAAGGCTGTCAAAACAACCTAATGGGGGCTTTGGGCTCCCTCGCCAGCAGCTGGACTGCTGACAGAGGGAGAACGCAGAGATAGGTTGCAGGCTGTGCTGCTTCATTACTGTGTCTGCATTTTTTCTGATTTCCTTCATAACAGCTCCATGGAGTTCTGTCAAATGCATGCTTAAAGGATAACCTTCATAACTTACAATTTATAACTCCTGGCACCAAGCGCGTATAAATTGGTGCTTTATGGCTTGTTGATAGGTTCACATTTAATCAGGGAGTATGTATCAAACATGACACGTGAAACCCCCCCCCAAAAAAAAAAAAAAGCTGGCTGCAGCACACATGCAAGATTGAATTCACCATGTTGTTTATTTCTGTGCTAAACATAGCGGGCCAAGCCACAGTACATCACATACAGGTGTGTCGGCCAAGGACATCTGTAACAACAATGTTGGCTGTGCAGAAGCAGACAGCAGCTGCCTGATGTTAAGACTATCAGAGAAAATGGCTGGCCAGGGATGGCTAAGTGCTACTACTATACTGTAAAGCTTGACAAAAAAAGGCAGTTGAATGCCACGAACCAGACAGCTGCCAAAGCTAGCGAGCTGTATGGAAACTCTGCTGGTGAGAGAAAATCTGCTGGAGTGTTGATTGCTGCTTTCTGACTCCAGTGTAGAGAGAGACAGTGCATGACTGGCAGGATCAAAGTGCTGGCAACATGCACAGTGCACAAAAAACTGTTGTGTTATCAGAAAGTAAAAAAAAAAGATTCCACATAATCAGTTACATTAAACAATAAGATATCCACAAATAGTAACTACAGTCTGGTAAAAGTGAAGGTTTCATGGTTATAGAAAACTAACGCCGGTTCATCTATGATTAGGGTTAGGCAGGAAAAACCCCAGTGACTCAGTGTCCACATCCTAGCTCTGACAAAAAACAAAAACAAAAGACAAAGAAGCAAATGAACAAAACAAGGGACACAATTCTAACAAGTGAAAGATCCCTGGTTCAGTCGAAGAAGAAACCACAAATACCTTTTGGTAAACCTTCTGGCATAAAGTCTGCAACAAGCTACCTACTGTGGTGACCCCTAGTCGGTAAGGGTGCAGCTGAAAATAGCTTTGTAACTTTATAGCAAGGCCAAGACCATAGAAGAACCACCTCAACAGAGAAAAGACTTGGCTATGCATCTGCACTTCCAATATTCCCAAATTGGACCGAGAAGAGAGATGGGTTGAAAGAGGAGTCAAAGACGGCGTTTGTGTCCACTGTGAATGGCCATGATTGAATAGAGATGGTAACACCAGCTATCAGTCACCTACAATACAGTCTTCGGATCCCTTACTGACATCTTGCCACAATAGGAGACCTCAGTACGTGTCATGATGGAGATACATTTTCTCACACCTTGGCTCATGTGATGACCACACGATCAATAGTGGGCCAACAGCCCTCAGGATCACCTCCAAAGGTGACAAACCACACTAGGGGTTACAAACCTGGGAACTGAAGAACACTATAAAATGCCTTCACAAACCAAAAGAAGTTCAGCTGCCTTCTTTATTCAATCTCTGAAGACTACCATAGCCTGGATAAATGAAAGCTTACACAAACAATTTAGGTGTCCAAGGTGACATTAGGATTTAGGAACCTTTTTAACCCCACCCACGGGTGGATAAATAGCCTCCCACCTGAGGTTTTTGAGAACATCGTCATTTGTGAATTCGGTGAACTCAGTCTTTAAATAATGAAACAACACAGCTTACCACGGTACATTTGAATCGGTAAAAGGTCACTTTCATGAAACCCGCAGCAAACAAACACTCCAAATAATACATTTTGTTTGTGTGTCATCACAATTTTATGTAACATTATGCAGATTGCGAGCTTTCCACATTGCAGTATTACCTGTTGCCATATTTCTGCATAATTATAATTTGATAAAAATAATTCAATAGCTAAGTGCAAATACCAGCTTTGAACTTTAGAAGAAAACGAACAAAACCAAAAAACAAAACATGGAGTTAATTCTGTGCTGAGTTTATTTTCTGGTGAATGGCACTGTAGTAGCATGTCAATTATGTAAGTGTGCCCTAATTTCCAGGGAACTGTGTCTGTGCAATGAACGCATTCTATAGAAGTGTGTTCCTAGTACTAGCTGATAACCAACATCTTATCCAAATACGGTTATGCCAGGCAACCGCAAGCCAAGAGGGTGAAAGCCAGAAATGTGGCTACTACTACTATCATTTATAACTTTACACTAGTTTGCACAGCAGCTACAGGATCGGTCTTTGATCGATAAACAACAGTAATCCCTTAAAACTCTGGTCCAATAGTTAGAAAATACTTCTGTAGCAAAGAGGGCTTTTGTTTATGCCTTTGTGCCCAACCATAGAAGGATTACATCCAGTACAAGGTTTCAGAGGCCAAAAATGGAAGCACAGTTCCTCGAAAGATTCTTGGTTTCCTGCAGTGAAACAACAAACAGGTATTTATATACACAAATTTGCACACACTTAATATTTTCTGTATTCATTTTGCACAAAGAGGACTCTGCATGGCGTTCTTGGCTACATCCGGAAAAGTCCCAAACGTTTAAGACTAGACAAGACATTCTTCTTAATAACCTCTGCATTATATCATGCAGGAACTACAGTGTAACTCCACATGTCTTTGTCAGTATTTATAGCTCTGTTTTTGGGACTGGGTGCATTCCAAGTCAAGCCTCCGAGAAGAGCCAGAAAACCCTTTTAGACAAAAAAATGATTAGAATGTGCTCAAATCCTGGATTGATTGGCCTGGATCCCCAGTGGAGTGAGTCCAGAAAACAAAGCTTCATTCTGATGATGGCAGTCATCCAGCACAATAAACTTAACTGAGATCTTCACAGGACAAATCGATGGTTTCATTATCAACTTAATTACTTGATACCATGGTATCTTCTAAACTGTTGTCACTGTGGTTTTTTGCTGTTGTAATGGCAGCCTGAGAGATACTGAACTTGCCTCAAAGAAGACTAGAATTAGCAATACCAGCCTCAAACTAAATTAAGTCTACGTAAATCGTAAACGAGATGACCACTGAAACCTTTACTGAAACAATAAGCTTGTCTTCAACTGATGTTTATCATTATGTGAAACTCAAAGGGGGTAGGGTGGAGAGGTTCTGGGTAAAGGTAGGTTTGCTTTCAAATGTGGCTCATTTTAGCTACAGGTTAAGAGTGAAAAGTGAACTAGAGATAGCTGCATTTGAAGGCCATTACTGAGCAGCAGGAAGCAACTATCCCAGTCCACACACTATCAAGTGATTTGCATCTCAAACACCTTTCTCTCTAAAAAAAAAAAAAAGAGAGAAAGAAAAATGCCTCACCTCTCCGCTGGTGGGGAGCTTCATAATCTAGATAAGAGCTTTGTGATGACCTTCCCTGCCCCGGACTGTCAAGGCAACAGATCGTTACCATCGCTAATGAACTCAAAGGCCAGAAAAATGGTGCATAAATACAGAGCAAGAAATATGGTGCAATAATGTGGTGTTAGGCTTGAAAAAGGTAACATAAAGGTTTTAATATTTCTGTAGTTCAAATACTACTAACGTAATATACAGATGCCCAAAGTCACTTCTACCAGTTAACAACAGAAAATGTAAAAGTTCTGATGATTATCTTCCAACTTAAGGAGACTTGTGCCTCCCTCCACAACATGATGGAGCCAGTAAGCACATCTGAATATTAATGAAACAGTTGCCTTGAACAGCAGGCGTTTGTCAGGAACTTGGATCAGATTCATCACTTTAACCTGCTCAGGGATGGATGAGGAGTTCCCGCAGCACAGCAGCTGGCTTCGGATTCACTACCCACACTTGAACAGTTCAACAGGATGGAGCGTTGGGTAAAAGTACAAGAAAGGAAAAAAAATCAATGTCAGCATGTATTATTTTTTAAATAATATTGCATAATTTCTCCATGTTTTCTCCTCTCTGATTTATATAACTCATCAGGTTCTCAACACGAAGGTGCATTTGCATTTTTACAGGCATCAGTGTGGACATTACCTAGCCTTGATTGTAATTTTAATAAAAACCAGTAGGTTTGACCGAATACCCAGAGTTATTTCAGAAATGAATTGGAGCAAAAAGCAGCAATTAAGTAACAATCATCGTTAGTACCTTCTTAATTACTGCTGCTGCTGTTAAACCATTCAAATGTTCCACTATGATGTTGAATAAGTTCACAGGAAAGAGAGTGGAGTTTGCATTTTCTCCCAGTGACTGTGTGGGTTCTTACCAGCTACTCAGGCTTTCTCCTTTAGTCCAGCAAAACTCCCAGATTTATAGGACTTGACAGCAAGATCTTGATGAACCTGCTTATTAGATTAACTTGTGATTTTAAATTGTGTGTGAACACAAATTATAGGCTGGTCATCTGTCCAGGATGTACCCTGATTTCAGGCCTATAACCTCCAACACTACTTATCCTGAATTGGATCAGATGAAGAATTTGATGACTAGATCTTATTTGTTTTGTGATTTTGGTGGGTAAAATGTTAAGAAGCCATCTAGTTAGCTAATTAGCCTAGCGTTAGAATGTGTTTTGTGCACATTTCAGTATTTAACTTGTGACAAAAACAATAATTTCAAAGTCTATATTAATACTTTTATGATTTGCCCAATTTACTGTCTGTTAGAGAATAGGCCTGTTTGTATTATCATGTGGCCCTGGGCTGGTTAGAAGCTCCTCCAATTTGTCTTTGCTAATGTTTTGCTCTCAAGTGGAGGTGGGCAGGTCCTACCCTAGGTTCTGCCTGCTGGTATCCCGTTCTGCCTGCTGGTATCATGGGTGATCGTGGCTCAAGAGTTGGCAGTTCGTCTTGTAATCGGAAGGTTGCCGGTTCGAGCCCCGGCTCTGACCGTCTTGGTCGTTGTGTCCTTGGGCAAGACACTTCACCTGTTGCCTACCCGTTGGTGGTCAGAGGGCCCGGTGGTGCCAGTATCCGGCAGCCTTGCCTATGTCAGTGCGCCCCAGGGTAGCTGTGGCTACAATGTAGCTAACCATCACCAGTGTGTGAATGGGTGGATGACTGAATGTAGTGTAAAGCGCTTTGGGGTCCATAGGGACTAAGTAAAGCGCTATAAAATACAGGCCATTTACCGTCCTTTAATAGCCAAATTATCTTCTAGGAAGAAGTTCTATGGAATAAGTCCTTTAGCCAATGTGGGAGAATTTCTGAGAGACAGAGAAACAAGGACGTAGCCAATGGCCAAATCCTAAGTAAGGTGATGAGTGGAAGGTTGAACTTGTCCTTAAACTAGTAGGTCACTGATGGTCTGATGAGAAACAGTGCTGAAGGGCTCATTTCCCTTGGGTAAGACTCACCTATTTTCTCAAAGCTGGTGCGCATTCTCTGGAAATGAATGCGCACCAGTGAGACTCACCTGTCTGTCTACCCTCCTCAATCTCCTGCTACCTGAGGAACTCCAGCCAGTTGCTCCTTCTGTGGCCTTTTTTTTCTGGATGATCCAAATATGAAACCAATTTGATCTGAATATGAACGTTTCCTCTCCTCAGACCACTCAGACTAGCACTTTTTTGTTTTTTTCGTAGAATTGGCCTCCTGTGTTGTGCCCCCAAGACCCCTGTTTGCAAGGCCCTGTATTAACAAAAATTACACGTCAATAAATCGTTCAAACTGTATATTATTACTGTATATTATTTGGCTATGATACTCTGGTTTTGCCCCAGTTTGTGCCAGCAAATAACCCGAATCTCCGTACACTAATATAGTCAGTTTATTTAATGCTTTTGGCCTCAACAATTCTATAATCATTGGTAGTGAAAGTTAGCAAATGTTAGTAAATATGGCTATCTTCTGTCATACCCACCTGCAGTTGCTAAAGTATGACTGGATAATCACACTTTAGAAAGAAGATTGAGCAAATTATTGCTTTTTATGGTTCATCCGCTTCTCCAAGGTAGACTCCGTGAGTTGACTGGAAAATAACACACCTGTCACTTCCCACACAAAATGAAAACATATTCTCCTTTTTTATAAGATCCTCGGCAGCTCCATCAGTATTTACACGTTGGTCCTTTTTAACTGTCATCAGACTGCTAAATGATTAGAACTGGTTACTCTGCAATGCTAGCAACCATTAAGGCTGGCCTGTGTGGTTCATTTATCTATCAGACAGATACAGCCCACTGAATTTTACAGCGTATTTCCCCCCTTTCTTTGATTAATTTCATAAAGTATACCTTCAGATGTAGTGCTAATAGCTGCCCTGCATGTTTCAAATAAGCGAATCTAGCACACATCTAAGTGCAAAATATATTTGATCTCTACAGCACAGAGATAAAAGTACACAAATGCACCAGTGCATTTTGTAGTTACCGTTACCTAGAGGTTGGGTGCAGATAATTGCTCCTGTAGGTTTAACAATCATTTTGGGTCATAAGGCCCCAAAATCAGCAGTCCAGTCAAGTTTATTTTTAAGGAAAGGCACATTTAAAGTACACGTGCAATTCAAAGTACACAGCAAATTCAAAAGTGTTAAATGTTTTGGTGTTAATAGTCTTCTTGCAAAAGTAGAGTTAATTTTACTCTAAGCAGAGTCACATTCTTTTAATGTAACTCTGAGGTGTAAAATGATAGTTCGAGTGTTAAAAATGAGTGTTTCTCTGTCAAATCTGGAGGTGTTACAATGGAAACATTAACTCTTGACCTCTTAACTCTGAACTCCTACAGGGGCTATGACACCAATAGAGTAAATTCACAGACTCCGCCCCCAGCACGGCTCCAATCGAAGCTGAAGTGAAGCCGTTTCAGAACATTTTGCACTACATATTTGAGTTGTTTGCCATGCTTGGTAAGTCATTTTTTCAAAGATTGTTTCAATTATTATTATGAGCTTTTACTTCTGTGGCTCTTTGGAGTTGAGACAAAGCTGTGTGAAAGGCATTAGCCATGTTGCTCGGTGATAGCATAATATTCTGTTTTAGCTAGCTGAAAGGTATTGTTTGCGGGCAAATACCACAGCCTTGAAAAAAGCTTGCATGTGAATTTTCAGTCAAACTTTTGGTCAAATACACCTAAAACAATGTCTAGAACAGTGGTTCTTAACCTGGGTTCAATCGAACCCTAGGGGTTCGATGAGTTGGTCCCAGGGGTTCGGCAGAGCCTCCGCCATGACATGCACAGCTCATTTTGTGCACCAGTAAAAAACATATCTATGTCTTGAATTTGAAAAAAATAAAAAAAAATTTCACTAAAGAGGGGTTCAGTGAATGCACATATGAAACTGGTGGGGTTCGGTACCTCCAACAAGGTTAAGAACCACTGGTCTAGAATGTGAAATGTTGGTATAATGGTGCTACTTGAAGCCTGAAAACGATCGCCCATAAAAAAAAAAACGAGCAAACAGCAGTAGCTGAGGTCCTGACTGGATTCTACGGTAGCATAGATTAGTGATGGGTCGTTCGCGAACGAAATGGCTCTTAGAGCCGGCTCTTTGACGTGAACGACGCGAGCCGGCTCCTTATCGCGAGCCGTCACGTGGGTTTTTTTTTTTTTTTTTTTTCTTTCTCTCAGCCTCTCTCTCGCACTTTTTTTCCGCTTCACTCTGCACGCGAGCCTTGTGCTTTACGCTGGGCAGAGGGGGGAGGGGCGGTAGTTACACTCAGTAGCACAGGAACAGAGCCAGAGAGAGAGAAAGAGAGGCAGGGACAACAACATTAGAAAGGTATAGTAATCATCCACAACTATTTTCGGTTGCAGATGATAAAGGATTGAGAAAGTTTATTCATGCAGGTCCATATGACAGAGAATATGCATGTTCTTTTAGTTTTCATATTATAATTTATATTTAATTGTGTTGTGGTTTGCAGTGTTTTGTGTTCTTTTCTCTTTAAATTTGTGAAAGGAAAAAGCTGAAAATTTAAATAGTTAAAACTTGAAATGTGAATAGTTGATTTTTGTATTATATGATTTATTTATTACATTTTATGTGGAGTGAATAAATAAAAGTATATTTACGGTGGCCCCTAGAGACAAAGCACATACAAACTTCAAATCACGTACGAACTCTGAAGCATGTACAAACTCCAAAACACGTAAAAACACGTACAAACTCCGAAGCACGTAAAAACTCAGAAGCATATAAAAACTCAGAAGCACATAAAAACTCAAAACACTACAAAAGACAACAGAAGTGCTCCAGGATGCTGGGCGCAGTGTTGAGCCTTTGTTATCTTGTGGCTACACAAGCCAGCAAGTACCAACGACCGGATTTGGTGTGTGGTAATAACAGGTAAATGAACTTTTTTTTAAATTATTTGAATATATATATGAGTGCCTGTGTATAAATACACAAACAATACACACATGCTTTCAATTGTGTAATTTAAGTGATCTAGTAGCTCTGCTTTGGAAGTTCAGTTCATGCTAGAAATGTGTTTTGGAGTTTGTACGTGTTTTGTCTCTAGGGGCCACCGCATATATTTATATATAAACATATATAAATAAAACCACTTGTTTTTACGTTAGTAATTCCTTTTGTGCATAATTTTATATTATTGTTAATAATAAATTAATTAAAGCAACAAAACAACCTGAAGAGCCGGTTCGGAGCCGAAAGAGCCGGCACTTTTTAGTGAGTCGAACCGAAAGAGCCGGATCTCTAAAAAGAGCCGGAAATCCCATCACTAGCATAGATCCCTCCAGAGTTTTGTGCACACGGTTTAGGTAAAAAAAAAAAAAAAAGGTTGAGGTTTTACATTTAGTTCAGTATTACCTGTTGTCTGTGTCCTTGTCTTTTGGGAAAATACTTTACACAAGTAATGGCTCAAAGAGGATTCCTTTTTTTTTTTTTACTGTGCTGCAATTGTTTGCTGGATTATTTATGCCATTAATTAATGTCAACTAATTTTTATTCAATCTTCGCACAGGATATGCTTGTGAAGATGGAATATGGGGGAGAGCAGAAGTGCGTTGAAGTTCCACAAAGGGATGAATGAAGGACATGCATATTGTATTGAAGAAATAAGTGATGAGAATGCTGTTATTTGCATTTACCATGTCAGACCTTTTGATAAATACAATTCTAATGAAAGTGAGAACATGTATACTGTTACATCTTTCAGAAAATGTTTTGAAATTGTGGTGCACAGTTCAGAATAAATGTTTTTCAAAAACCATTGCATCTTTTTAGTAAATGTTTATTTCCAAAAGAAATTTCTAGAAGTTCAGAACAGTAAAATTCCCGCTTTTTAGAATGAATTAGAAGATAACTCTTACGTAGTTAAACTAAAATACTCTTTGAGAGTTAATATATAAACTCTTAACACCAAGTGTTAAATTATCAACTCCAGACAGATTTGGTGTTTAACACTAAATCAGAGTTAACGTACCAACTCTCCAAAAAGAGTTAAATTAACACTCTCTGGTGTGGACCCATATAGACACTTTAATAGTGTTGAAATCAAATCCGACAGTGTTAATTTGGACATGCTGGATTTGCTGTGTACTTTCTATATAACATGAAATGCATAAAAATTAGTATCAATCAAAAAGAGATACAAAAAGCCTCGATTTAAGCCTGAAATTTGCTAAACGAGCTGGATTTAAAAAAGGTATGGATTGGCCTGAAGTCAGGTCTATATATGAGGGCTTTCAAGTTTTATCACAGCAAATAGGGTTTCTCTGTAGACCTGGGTATGATGCATAGGGGCTGATAATTGGACAGCAGTGTGTTGGCAGGTTTGACTGTAGAGGGATAAACCATTGGTTCTTTTATGCAGCCATACACCATCTTGAGCCATCAGACACAGTGATTTATCAAAAGAGCTTATTCACTTTAACAAAGCGCCGCTCTCTGCCATCATACAGCTGCACTAAAATCTTGTAGTTTCTTCACTTTATCATTGAATAATGAAACTTTCTTTCTTTGTAATTTTTGCTGCTTTGAAATGAACTGCATTCATACATTACCCCTGGAAATGGCCGTCTTTCATTCCCAGTCAAGGCCCATGGATGCCAGATATTTTCTGTGAGCGCCCATTTGGGAAGATTAACTACAGGAATATGCTTTAATGTCTGATAACAGGAGAGTCATATCACATACCCAAGGTGGTTTCTGGGGCAACAGCGTGGCCATCAATCAGCAGGATGTAATCTTACTGGAAATCGTTGTCAGCATGCAAATTAGTGTCACATTTCACACACAGCCTGTGTGTACATGCCAGAAAAACTAGAAAACATCTGGTAAATAACAGTGGAAAGCTGCATCTAAGTGCAATGTGCGTTTGTGTGTGTGCGTGTGTGCTTTCCACGAAGACAATGCATCACACGGGAACTTTTATTAAGCAGAAAGTGAAAGCACATTACAGAGAAAGAGAATACATCACCAGACAAATACAACAGTTGCATCAACATGGTCTGTCAGCACACAGTGGTGTATAATAATAAAAGTCTAAAAGTTCTTATCGAATGGAAACCACAGTATTTATTCCCATTTTAAAATTCACCTCATAATGTGAAAATTATAGATGATTTGGATGTGGGTTGCCTTTTTTTCCTATTTGTGCTGCAGTGCATCAAAAGAAGCTGAATGCAACCATCCCTGAAATAAGCCAATATGTTCCCTTTTGACAAGTGTTGATCACTTTTACCTGCAGTTTGCAGGCATTTATGCAGCAAACTTCTATGTCAGTATGAGTGGATCCAAGGCCTGCTATTTTTAAACCTAATGGGATGCATCTACTCTGCAGACATTAGGAACTGTGCTAGACCAAAGAAATAGTCCATTGTGTAACTCCCGGGAAAAACACATTCACAATTTTTCATACAGATAATATAAAAAAAAGATAAAACGTGTAATGTGTGACAGTAAGAGATGCTGGTGGGTAGACTTTTATTACCTTTGGACAAAGCTTGGCTAATTCCTCCTCTTTATCTTTGGTAGTGAGCTACTCCGTCTGATGGGTTTAGTATCAGTCTGCCAAATGTTCATGTAGTATATCAACGTAGTATTCTTCTGGTCTTCGACAATCTACATGTAACCATTTTTAAAGGATCTATAAAGGTAGGTAACGTCGGATCATTTAGTGACACAGTCATTTTAATTGCAAAAATTTCCTCTTATATTATTTTAATGTGGCACCATCGGTTTATTCTATACTCCTAGCTACGAATGTACAAATCAAAAATGAGAGTGCTATCACCCAATCTAAATTACAGTAAAAATATGAAAGAAGTTTTCTTTGTGTTGTGCAACATATCAAAACTTGGCACATCAAAAATGTTCTAATAAGAGAGACTAGCATTACTATTAGCAGCAAGGTAATGCATCAGCTTTTTCTTCTACATAGAACAAACTTCTACAGTATTTGAAATATGTCATACTTACATGTTTCAGATCACGAAACTAATAAAAAAGCAAACACACCATCAAATCATGACATTTGGCATGACCTTAAAGATGCCACTCATGCTCGAAAACCATCCATTGTTGCTGAATTAAAACAATTGTCTAAAGAGGAGTGAGTCAAATTTCCTCCACAGCAAAATAATGTGAAATTTAGGGGGCAATTACTTTTTCACACAGGCCCATGTAGGTTTAGATAGTTTTTTTGCCCTCAATAAAAGAAATCATCACTGAAAACTGCATTTGTTTTTATCTTTGTAATCTTTGTCTAATATTAGAATTTTTTTGATGACATGAAACATGTAAATATGACAAATATGTAAAAAAAAGAGAAATCAGGAAGGAGAAAATACTTTTTTCATACGACTATGGATGTCCCAGTTTCACCTTCTGCATCACTACCACCATCTGCAAGCACTGCAGTTTCTAAGGATGAAAAAACCTATGTTAAAATGCCAATTACAGACCACAAACATAGCGCATGCTAAAAAAAAATGCTCACAATTATTATCACTGATGTTATTTGACATACTCAAAGTCTTTATGAGTAGGCTATAGGTTTAAGCTCCAGAGTAATTGTCCCACCCTGCAGTCATTAAGACATACATTAACTTTATCATTAAGAGAAGAGATAATGAGGCACAAAGATTTATCCCTGAGGCTCTGCCATGCAACAGACTGCACACTTGTAAGCACTACATCTATAGGCTAAACCAGGCTACTATAACAGGCAGGGCTGAGTAGGAGTTTGTTTGTTTTTTCCCCCACATTGCACCTGTATATCTGTCCCACTTTCTGCTGTTGTGTACAGCTTGCTGCTCCTTTTAGATTTTACCATCTCTGGAGGCACAAAACCCATTAAGTGAAACTAATATAAACAGGCAGCAAGGGTGAGGTTCAGCAGTTGCAGAATATCAGAAAGTATTATGCTTTTGTTACACTTTAATGATGGCTCAAGTTTAGAAGTGAGCTGAAACGATAGTTGATGGCTTCACCGATCCCTTCATCTTTCAGAATCCCTGCTATTTTGCCACAGAAGCACTCATTATTATTGGCTGACAGTACACGGCATTGGCCCCGTGCTCTTCATCCATCTGTATTGATGTGCCAGTGTGTCCATAGATGTTTTGGCAACACATAGTGGATCTGTGTTTGCATGCCTCCTGAGGATGATTTACAAAGCATTGATTTGGAAGCTCGCAGACTGGAGCACAATAAAACTGTTGTTTATGTTCAGGCAGTGAGTGTTCATTGTCAAGGGGAACAGCATCTTGTTTTAGGGCAATGTAGAGCACCATGGGAGTTAACACAACAAATCATTCCTTTTTAACTGCCAGGGATGCGGGTGACAGATGAGGCTTGTGCGATGCGCAATACACCAGCTTTTTCGCAATAAGTCAATAAAATTGCCTCTACCAGTTATATGAAAATGGGCCGCTGCAGGGCCATGATATACATTTCAATAAAGGCGGCAGATTGGAAGTGCAGCGAGACAAGGACAGAGCTCGAGAAAACAATATGTAAAGTCACGGCCAAGCCAGCAGTGTGCCAGGCAATCAGGCCAAATAGGGCCAAATGACTGTCTTGGTTCAAATGATTATGTGAGAGTTTAGATTCCCTTTTAAAGGTGGTAATGAAAATCCCTGCACTATTTAAGTGGCAATTTAAATGCCTGTGGTGATGCAAAATGTGCTCCAAACACAATGTACATTGACAGTTTAACTTACAGGGTAACAAAAAGATGTATCAAGATTTACAAAAGAAAACACAAAAAAGAGCAACCAATAGCCTAAAAACAGGAAACTTTTGAGTTTTCAAACCACAGAAAGCAACTATAACTTTGCCAGAAACTAAAACTGCTGCTGTAAAACTATTTGATCACATTCAAAGCAGGTACACAGCTAATATACTTTCACCTGTTATCAAGTAAAGTGATTCTAATTAATGGATCTGACCGGGAGGTCTCTGTGTTGCTCAGTGTCAGCATGCAGAAACACACATGGGCAGCCAGGAGCGAATATAAGATCCTCAAGAGTGCACTGCTGAAAGGCAGCTAAGGAGATGGATATAAAAAGGGATTTCACAGACTGAGCTATTCCCTGGAACACACTTACTATAATGAAAAGAAGCTGAATTATGGAACCACTGGTTTCATACAACAGGCCGTTGTGAAAAGGGTTTTGCACCTTCATAAAGTGCCCTTGTGGCTCCTTTCGAAGACGCACTGGGCTTCTCAGAAACAGACCTGAACTTGAGTTGGAAGTGTAAAATAATAGCTGCACTGGAAAGAAATTGGCTCCATTTCTTTTGACTCGACCACAACAACATCAGAAGCTTGTAAAAGTCAGCACTTGCATCCTAAAAAGATTTAAAGGCTAAATTTTCTCTGATCAAATCAGAAAATAAAAATATGAAACAACACAGACTCATCAAACAATGTGGGCTTCATAGATAATTGGCAAACCTTCTGGAGGAAACCTGGTCTTGTTAGGAGAGACGGCATCCATCCCACTTTGGATGGAGCAGCTCTCATTTCTAGAAATATGGACAAATTTATTAAACCCTCTGTGGTGGGGCGTGGTCTGTGATGCCGTGCAGGGAGGGCGGACGCACCTGCACGGCATACTTAATCACGCCCGCCTCGTTAAAAACACGGGGACTCAGGGGTTTGGGTGTTGTTGTGGTGAGATGTAAATAAAGATGGCTCTGAATGATACTCCGTGGTCCCGCCGTGCCTTATTCTCACCACACCCCCCAAAATATGACTATCCAGAGTTGGGACCAGGAAGCAGAGTTGCAGTCTTACACGCCTCTCTGCAGCTTCTCTCCTCCTGCTACTCCCCCAAAAACCCATCTCCATAGAGACTGTGTCAGCTCCAAAAAAGAAAAAAACAAACAAACTAAAAACCAGCAATAAACATCTTAAACATAAAAAATCACAAAGAAAGAACAATACAGTATCCACATCTGAACCAAAGAGTAAAACAGTGAAATGTGGATTATTAAATATTAGGTCTGTCTCCTCCAAGTCTCTGTTAGTACATGACTTAATAATTGATCAACAAATCGATTTATTCTGCCTTACAGAAACCTGGTTGCAGCAGGATGATTATGTTAAAATTTGAATTTTAACATTTAAAATTTGAATTTAGTTTAAATGAATCAATACCCCCGAGTCATTCTGGTGGGCGATATAAACGATATACGATAGAAACAATATAAATAAACGATAGAGATTTTGACTATATCGCTCTATCACGATAGCGCATGTTGATGATGTCATCAAGCTGCGCCTGTTTTGGTCGAAAGCATTGCAGCGGCTACAACCATTATCGTCTGTAAATTATGGCGGGCGACAGTCATAGCAAAGAGATTAAGCACTTTTGAAATATGGGGAAAGCCAAAAACTGCGCTTGCTTCACTTCCATAACATTGATTCATTAATGTTGAATTCTCTCGCAGCTGTTCTATTCCCATGTTGTTGCAGTATATTAATAACTAACCTCTTATTGTGGATGAATGATCTCAGTTGTTCTCCTGACTGAAGTTTGGTCCGTTTACAGCATCTTGCTATGCGATTGCATTTGTCCCTAACCACCAGAATCCCTCACGTTAACTTTTATCGAGTGGAAAAAAAGTTGGCGTTCATCCTCCAGCTTCACTGTGCTAATGTTATGCTAACATAGCTGTGTCGCTAGCAAGATTATATACCAGGTAGTCCAACTTCAGTAACCCTGCAAATGCAAATGCCACTGCTGTTTAGTTTTCTGTCTTCATTTATGTTGGAAGTGGTAGCAGAGCTGTACGTTTTAATAAGTTTCAAAAATTTCTCAGTCAGAACATGGTATGAAATGTTTAGGTGGAAACTAGCGAGCTAACTTCCGGTTAACTTCTAACTCCGTTAAATTTAATAAATTCTGTTTTCATGGATGCCTGGATGTAAAACTTAATTGTTACACCCCATAAAGCAGCAACGCTGATGATTTAATTAAAGATGAAAAAATTTAGACCGTTTTTAACTCTTAGTGTTCGTTTGACTTTGGGACCTGAAGAGGACGGAGTTTTGGACACAGATTACTCCGCGAATCTTTTCACTACGGCAGCCGTAATGCTCTGACAATCCATCGAGCAAGCAGTGCGGCTTACCAAAGTTGTACTAAAACATTTTTTTTAACAGATTTTTGCACGCAGAAATCGGTTTGAGGTCAATAAGCACAACCAGAATTCTTACATAAGGCACAATCTCAATTTTTGAGAAAATTAAAGGATTTTTCACATTTCACATGAGATTTCTTGATTATCTGATGATATGACATACTTGTGGTTACTAAACAAAAAGTCCAGAACTTCAGCCATTCTAACCCAAGTATTAAAACAAGAAATTCACCCTCTAAAAACAAATTCACTTTAATCTAATATCTACAGCTGGAGAATTTTGGAATTCTACGACAAACGTTTTCCAAGTGGTTCACAAACAATAAATTAGACATTGATTTGGTGAGATAAAGAGTTATATTTCATGAGTCAGCAAGTGCCAGTTCTGGACAACAAAAGCATTCTCTAATATACTTCAAACAACAGTCATTTCAACAGTTATTTTATCATTTCAAAATGTTAGTACAATAACACCACAACCAATGTCCAGTGTGACTTCCAACAGTTCAAAGTAATGGGCTTCCATTGTACTGGTGCTAAATATAACTGAAAGCATTGAAAAATATGGAAAAACATTGAGCAGAAACAGACTGATAAGTGAATCCTGCTACAGATTGACAAGGAGGTTTTTGCTGCAGCACCCTCTTTTGCTAGACTGACCTAACAAAAGCCAGCACCCACTTAAAAGCTGGTAATGGAATACACATTTTTCCCTAGCAGTGGTTGCTGACTGTTATCTAGGCCTGTGTGCCTGAGGCTTAATGAGAAATTTATTAAGTGGATACACTCAAAAAAGTAAACTAAGGCATTTGTTTGATTAATTCAATAAACATTTGTCTATTTAACATGAACATATTGAATTTTTGTTTTTAAATCATTAGCACTTGTTGGTTTAACATAAAATAACAAAACGTTTAATGAACTAGATTTGCATTCTTCAGTTCAATGAAATGTAACTATTTTAAATCAACAACTCTAAAACTGATGCCTAGTGCGCATGCTCAAACTTCCCAGAAGTGAAGAGGCGGGAACGTGGACAAAGTTATGTGAACTGCCGTTTCCCTCTGCGGAATCTTCCACACTACAGGTAAGTAATAAATAACTGAAAGTATCTTAGTCAAACTAAGTTATTCCATCGGTTAATTGTTCAATAACGTTTTTAACTCCGAATGTGTAACTTGTCATTTTTCCAATGCAAGTCTGCATTGGAAATTAGACAGCGGGAGCAGAGCAAATACAGTGAAAATCGGGTACCGTCTAATACCAGATTTCTAATCCGCTCTGGCTATATTTATATCATTATTAGCATTTCCACTTATTCCTTTTCATTTTTTCTTGTTACCCGTTTCTGTAGCTAGTCTTATAGTGTTTTGAGCGGTCATTGATATGTTTAATACAATATTTAACACGTTTGTAATTCCTTTTCATGGTAAATGAAGTTAGCTAAAGCTAATATGGCTGTCTTATAGAACTTTTACCTTGCTCTGTTAGCAGTAACTTTGCTTTTAAATTACGGTTATTGCAAGACATGGTCTTTCTTCCTTTTTTCATTTGCATTTCTTCTTTCTTTCTCTCTTTTTTTTTTAAGCGTTTGGCCTCTCGCATTGATGTAAGTTAAACTGTAGCGTGCGCGAGTTGCTAAATATTAGCTGTGTCCAAATTCAGGGGCTGCATCCTTCGAATTTACTTGAACACTAGTGCATGGGAAAAAGAGCATGAACACGAGGTCAGAGGAAAAGGCAATGGCGGATAGTTATGAAGATCGCCTGTAGGACCTTTACCGTAACTACCAGCATCTTTATTGCATGGTGTGAAACACTGCTGTTACATTTTGCAACCGATTGGATATTTATCCGTGAATTTTATATTGCAAGAAGTATTTATATGTTTTTGTATTTTTTTAAATACATTTGCAACAAAGTAAAAAAAAATCCACTGTGAAATTTTTATAAAATATTTTATCTGTTTTCTTTACCATAGTAACACCTCAAAGAAAGCTGCCCCCTTTTTCTGATTGTTTGTGCCTCCTCTTTAATACGTGGTAAGTTTTTGCCATCATACATTTTTATGATAGTTTTATGATTTAATCAAAAAGAAAAAAAGGGTGCCAATAAAACCATCCTTAAAAACTGCTTCTCTTTTTTTCTTTCAGTGACTTGTATGTGGCAGTGCAAGCGTTGTTCCATCAAGGAGAGTAGTGGGTACAAATTATTGAAACACTGTAGATTACATCACCATTATGGACCCAACCAGTGTTATCTTTGTATATATGTAAATTGTCCATGCACATTTAAGACTTGGTGTGGACTAAAAACACATGTTTACAGATGTCATTCTTCTCATTTTAAACAGACAGCTGTCAGTTCAGTCACTTTTAGGTGTAAGTTATGTGACTGCAGTGACCTTACCACAGAGAGAGATTATTTTGGACATATTGGATCACATTTATGAAATAGTGAGTATTACAGGCTGCTCTTTCAAGACAAATATCTTTGGTACATTTCACACAAAAAGAGGAAGCATCATTTAAATTCACTCAAAGATTTCAAGGTAGGTTTAGTGGTGTGTGTTGACCCAGCACAAAATTCTGATGACCCTGAAGTAGGGGTGGGCGATATAAACAATATACGATAGAAACAATATAAATTTGGCCAACGGTAGAGATTTTGACTATCTGGGGATGGGCGTCCAGGTACACACCGGCTCACTCCTTGGCGGCCGCTTATCGGGGCCTGGAGCCTGGGGCTCGCTCGGGCCACTTCGGAGGTGGGGTGCCCTCAGCCTCTCGGCCTGGGGCTCGGTCACTCAGGCACAGCTGGCTGCCGGCGGAGCTCACGGGCGCGTCACTGCAACTCCCCCTGGCTTCTGCTCCGCGGCTGCTGAGTGAGCCCTCATCTGGGACTCTCCTCAGCTCTTTCTGGGACATTGGCGCGGCTGCCCCTCTGTTAGTCTTCCTTGGTCTCTTGTGTTCTGGGGGCCTCTGGATGTCTGGAGTTTTGATCTCCTCCATACCTGCTTCATGCCCCGGAGGACGGGGCTGTGGCCCCCCCCCCCACACCCTCTAGCAGATCATTACATGAAGGAACCTTTAAAAAAACAAAAAAACAAGCGCGTCCATGCTCACAGGTGTACACACGGGTGATCACACCCACAAACTACACCCTTTTTGGCTCCTACCTCAAAGCACACTGTGTTCTGTTGATCTTATGTGCTGCACAATAATGTTTAATATTTAGTATTTACTGTCATATTCCCATATATCATTGTGATGTTGTTTATTCTATTACTCTTGTTCTCTTCTGCTTGTTTTCTTTTTTCTTTCTCAACAGGTGATCCAGGTGATCGATATATGCATTTTTTTTTTCTTTCTTTTTTTTTTTCCTGCCCATTCTGTTGGTTTTTGTTTTTTGCCCTTCTCCCCCGTCCCTCTTCTCAGCTGTTTCTCTTTCCCTCTTTCTTTCTCCCCTTCTTTCCTCCAGTCAAGTCTGTCCCGTATTCAGCAAGTGAAAATAAAATAAACAATAAAAGGTGAATCAAATGGACCATTATGGCAAGGCTGGGATGGTCAATTTGGTAAAGTAAATCCGTTGGGCATCTTTCTTTGCCTTTAGACAACAATTCTGATGGCAAAAGAGCCAAACGGGACAGGCAAAAAAAAAAAAAAAAAAAAAAGAGAGATTTTGACTATACCGCTCTATCGCGATAGCGCATGTTGATGATGTCATCAAGCTGCGCCTGTTTTGGTCGAAAGCATCGCAGCGGCTACAACCATTATCATCTGCAAATTATGCCAGGCGACAGTCATAGCAAAGAGATGAAGCACTTTTGAAATATGGGGAAAGCCAAAAACTGCGCTTCCTCCACTTCCGTAACATTGATTCGTTAATGTTGAATTCTCTCGCAGCTGTTCTATTCCCATGTTGTTGCAGTATATTAATAACTAACCTCTTATTGTGGATGAATGATCTCAGTTGTTCTCCTGACTGAAGTTTGGCCCGTGTATAGCATCCTGCTATGCGATTGCATTTGTCCCTGACCACCAGAATCCCTCACGTTAACTTTTATCGAGTGGAAAAAAAGTTGGCGTTCATCCTCCAGGTTCACTGTGCTAATGTTATGCTAACATAGCTGTGTCGCTAGCAATCACGTAGCACAACATTATATACCAGGTAGTCCAACTTCAGTAACCCTGCAAACGTCACTGCTGTTTCGTTTTCTGTCTTCATTTATGTTGGAAGTGGTAGCAGAGCTGTACGTTTTAATAAGTTTCAAAAATCTCTCAGTCAGAACATGGTATGTCATGTTTAGGTGGAAACTAGCGAGCTGACTTCCTGTTAACTTCTAACTCCGTTAAATTTAATAAATTCTGTTTTCATGGATGCCTGGATGTTAAACTTAATTGTTACACCTGGTAAAGCAGCAACACTGATGATTTTACTAAAGATGAAAGAATTTAGACGGTTTTTAACTCTTAGTGTTCGTTTGAATGGAAGAGGGCAGAGTTTTGGACCCAGATTACTCCGCGAAGCTCCTCACTATGGCAGCGGTAATGCTCTGACAATCCATCAAGCAGTTCGGCTTACCAAAGTTGTACTAAAACATTTTTTAACAGATTTCTGCATGCCAAAATCGATTCAAGGTCAGTAAGCACAACCAGAATTCATACATAAGGCACACTCTAGATTTTTGAGAAAATTAAAGGATTTTAAGTGTGCCTTATAGTGTGGAAATTACGTTATACAGAAGAAAAGAATATATCGCGATATATATCGCTACCGCACATGCTTCAAATTATATCGCGATATAAATTTTAGGCCATATCGCCCAGCCGTATCCTGAAGGTGTAGGTGCTAGTTGCTGTTGGAACTGAGTTGGTGTCAGGAAGTAATCATTCCACTGAAAATTTGGCAGAGCTTGTTGAACAGAACATAGCTGGGATATTGTTAAAATTGGAATACATATTTTAAATACCAGCCACAGCAGTAGATGGCTTGGTGGAGGAGTTGAGTTTTTTGTTAAGTTCTGCTTGTACTTCAGTCACAAAACGAACTGTTGAAGAGGTATTCAAGAGCCATAACCTTCATATCGGTCAGGCTGTTGTTGAGGAGCTTGCCAATAATGTGTGCATTTCTAACCCTGTATCAAAAATTTTAGCTAAGTGTGGCCCTCTAGGAACTTCATTTAAATGAAAACAATACTATAAGGTTAACTTTAGGGTCGTAGAGCCTGTTGAGTACATTTTATCTGTTGATCAACAAAAGTCATGTCAGTACATTCCTTTATTAAAGTTATTGCAAGAATTATTGAGTCAAAATCACTTACTTGATAGAGTGATTGAGCAACAAGAAAGGACAAGAAAAAAGTGAGGATTTGGCTGATGGTCTGAGTGTTTACAGGTCTTTCCGAGATGGCAAACACTTTAGAACCAATAGCCTTTTAGCTGTTGACGTGCTGAGAATCTCCGTTACACTTTACATTGATGATTTTGAGGTTTGCAATCCTCTTGGAACCTCACGCAAAAAACACAAGCTTTGTGGTATTTGTTAGGTCTTGGATAATTTGCCTCCAGGCTCTCATTCAGCACTAACATTTACCTAGCTGTTCTTTGGAAAAGTGATGATTTAAAGACATTTGGGTTTGAAAAGGTGTTGGAACCCCTGTTAAAAGATCTTGTGATCTTGGAAGAAGATGGTGTGTTTATTGCTCAGATGAATGAGTTTGTTAAAGGCACCGTAAATTTGTTAAAAAAAATTTCTGGGAAACACGTATGTAGATTCTGTGTCGCTAAGAAAAATGAAATTCAGTTTTTGACTGCAGATGTTTTTGAGTGTAGAACACGTGAACTCCATCAGGCTCACTTACAATCTGCATTGGAAACCTCAAGCCTGTGTTGTGGGGTTAAATGTGACTGTGTTTTGACTAAAAAAGTCTCTCTCATTTTGATGTTATTGCAGGCTTTACCCTGGATATAGTACACGATTTATTTGAGGGCATTATACCTGTAGAACTAGCAGAATGCTTGGCTGATTTGATCTCCATAAAGTATTTCACCTTAGAAAAACTTAACAGTTCAATCCAAAGTTTTGAATACAAATGGGAAGATAAGACAAATTTTCCTCACCTCATACCACATACCTAGAGTCATTGTGACAGCATGTTGACTGTAACATTCTCATACAAATTGTGATGTTGCCTCAAATGCAAATCGTTAAAATTTTGAGATTAGCAACGAGACACCTGGCATTGAGGAAAGGATGTCTTGAATACCAAACAGTATTAAGCGTTGCAATAAAGAATTTCTGGAATTTGGTATTGGAAGGAAATGGTCATCAGTATTTGTAAATAGAAATGTCTATGAACTTTGAGCTGTTTAGTACTAACACTTCTATACCTTTTTTATTTTACCAGCTGAATTAGCCTTTTGTCGAGTCCGGTCCCCCTAAGTTACTCTTGCTACGTCTGACAAACATGACCAGTGCAACGGATGTGCGAGCAGGCATGCTTCATAATGTTTGGTGCATTTATCTGGGAGTGGGGCCTTCCACACTGTTTAATCCATTCACGTTGTTTTTGGCTTTGTGACTGGAAAGAACACAACTCCTCTAGACACAATCTCTCGGGGTATCGGTGGGCGCACCACTTCACCATCTTGCTTGAAGTCAATGTTTGTCAGACATAGTAACGGTTGCTATGATGTGTAATTGGACAATGGCTCTTTCAGGGGAGGGGCCGGTGAGAGGTCAATTACGCCACCTCTTTTGTTTTATGTTTTTCCTTTACTATCTATGGAATACTAAGATTCTACTGACATGAGATGTTTATTTTATAATTTGTGTATTGGAGTAATTACTAACAACTACTTTCGTGGTGTAATTTCCTGTTTATTACTTTGACTACTTAGATTTTATGAACAGCATAGAAACAGTTTTACTTGTTTTATTTTACTTTTGCAAATTTAACTTTGTCGTCTTATATTTTTTCATGTAGGATACGGACAGTGAGGCAAAAAGCTACATGGAGCAAACTGTAATAGGCGTGTACGTCATCCAAAAGGAGGGTGCTGAACCTGAAGATGACCCAGAGGACATTGGTGTCCTGATTGAGGGTGTGGAGGCTCTCACTGATTTGGGTAACATTGCACAAGCATGTGCTCTGTTGTTTGGACTCATATACTGTTCGAACCTGAGCTACCCACCAGAACTTAAATGCACCTTTGAAGTCCTCCAGAAGATACTTTTAAATCTTGATGGACAAAAGCTCAGTTTCTGAAAAACGAGCTTAAGGGGTGAGAGCACTTGAAAATGACTGATAGAAGGTCTTGAATGGTTTATTGGTGCAATGGTGATTTCCAGTATATAATGTTAATATTTGAGTTGTTTATATTATATTTTTTTCTCTCATTTAAAAAGAAATAATTTTTTGTTAAGTTTTTGGATTCTCTCTGTTGGGCAAATCACCTTTTATACAGCACTGCAGATGATTTTTGTTTGTCCTTATATGGATAAGGATATGGATCGTTTTACTTCCTAAAATGTTGTTGTTGTTTTGTTTTGTTTTTTTAAATCCCTGTATTTTTTTCCCTATGGATTTTGTTGTTGTTGTATTGCACCCAAATTATTTCTATACTTTTTTTTTTCCATATTCACACAATAGTAATTCTATTTTGTCAAATGTTTTAACTTGCCACGTGGGAAATGTATTTTTATCTTTTAGTTTAATTTTTTAAAATACAGTTGACATATTAGTTTATAGAGCAAATTTTGCATTCGTTTTTAGTTGTGGAAGCTTTGGTTCCAACATAGTTCAGATGTCATTACCTGTTTAAATAAGTATTCTAATGTTTTACCTTTTAAAGTGGCATAATGCTTGCAGGTGTACAAAAATGGTAAGCTTTTAGGCTATGTTCACACTTCAGGCGAAAGCACATCAAATCCGATTTGTTTTTTTTTTATCCTATGCGACCCATATCTGATCATGGTATGACAGTGTGAACGGCGCAAATCCGATATTTTCAAATCCGATCTGGGTCACTTTCGTATGTGGTATTGAATCCGATACATAGCCGATGTTTTAGAAAGCGACTGCTGTTTGAATGGTGAGGTCGCATTAAATCCGTCTTTTACGTCACTGACACAAGACAGACGCCAATTATCAGCGCCTGAGAAGACATCGCGAACGCTTCCTGGCCATCCAGTGTAGATGTTAGTGAAACTGTTGGGAAGACAACGTGAACATTTTATTTGTATAATCTGCAGATTCTGACAGAAATCTGCAACTATCCTTTGAAGCACCGCTCCTCTCTAAAACAGCAATAAGGATCATTATTTATTTATTTACATTACTATGTAAATAAAAATATAACTTAAAGCAAAAATTGGGAAACGTAAAGTCCAAAGTCTTTATATTAAGACAGTCAAACAATATTGTTTGCTCTGGGTCTAAACAGAGCGCGTTGTGTGTGACGTCTTCTTTTGCGCATGCGGGCCGCTTTGAGGGTTCACACTAGAGCGCGTTTGCTGTCGCATTTTATTTGTAGTGTGAACAAGCAGACAAAAAAATCGGATTTGATCAAATCGGAATTGAGCATTAAGACCTGCAGTGTGAACGTAGCCTTATATTGTCCAGTAAATCCAGTTAATAAAGTTAATGTTATCATAATCTGAATGTGACTTTTTATTATTGTAAAGTAGTGGGTTTCTAAATGTGTAACAAATGAAAACAAATCTAATTGAAATAATTAGATTGAAATGAGTGAAATCATCAACCCCCATATTGGTTCATTAAGCAAGACTAGCAGTAATTGCCTTGATTAACAAAGTAGTTGTTCAAACAACAAGATTTTGTGTTTTCCTAAAGTTTTTAACTTGTGTAGGATGAATTAAAACAAATTTCACTCTACATACTTAAATAAATCACTTCAAATCAATGTAAGTATACTACGTTGATCCAACGTAATTAGATTTCATTAAACCACCAAATGTCAAATGTGTTGGTTTGACATGATCAAAAATGGTTTATTGTACTTGGTTAAATTGCGTGGAAAAAGGTGCCACGATTAAATTGTGTTCATCCAACAACAGATTTTTTTGAGTGTAGATTGTAGCATCATTTGATCAAGTTCAACGTGTAACACAAAATGTAGTTGTCAAGTAAACTTTAAAGAACGTTAAGCAAGTTGGAAATTGCAGAGTTCATGTCAGTGAACGTGTTTATCATATTCTTCCCATAAATTTCCCAATAAACAGACCACTGGGTGCACCGAAGAGCCTGAGAGATGTGATTATAACAGTTTTTGGATGATAATGAAGCTGTATGGCACAGAGAACTTGCAAGTTAGAGTTGGGATACTTGATAAAATTGTTGATTTTGGGTCTTTCTTTAGGATCAACTGACTGTAGGAAAACTCCTTTAAAACAAATTCTTGCCTTAAAGTATCGAAAATAATTACTCCATAAAACTGCAAGAAAATATTATCCAATCTAAACTCATTTATTCTTAAAGTTTTTGATCACAAATCAAATCTTCAAATCCCTAAAACATTTTCTGGTTTTAAGATATCCTACTGCTTAGGTTGGGCATGAGAAGAAATAACAGCTCAAAAAGGGTGGAACAAAGCCAGTTTTGGGGAAAGCGGGGTCTGTTTTCACATTAGGAAACATGTCACCAGCCACAAATACACCACTTAATTGTTTAATCACATTCACTGATAATAAGTACCTGAGCAACAGCAAATGAAGGGGTAGGAAAAGTGGGAAACAGAGCAAAGTTTAAAAACAGTGATTGTGTTTCACAAACTACTAATGAATTTTTTTTTAAAGAAAACCCTGCACTGCGCTTCACTGTGATCAAGAAGGTATTTAACAGACACTTCAAACTGATAAAAAACTAAAACTGCTGCTCAATGTCCTGTGATAACATGGTCACAACTCATCACTGACAACCTTCTTTGCATTAATGCCACTGAGCATTAATTTCAAATCTGTCCATACACTGGATGAACGCTCATAATAAAAAGATTATGACCAAAGTTTAGACATTAAGCTCAATTAGAGTAGACTGCTCTAAACACTTGGTTTTATATTTCTTTCCCTAGAAGCCCCACCCACCTTAAACTTTGTGTTTGCATGAAGCAGCCAATCAGAACAAAGCTGGCTTAAAGGGAAGGGAGCTTGTTTCAGAGAGGATGAACCCCTCATCCTTGGCTGCACAGGCCAAGTGTAAAGCCAAATGTTTGAGTGTTTCTTTCTGATATGAAATAAATATGGCCAGCACACTTTAATTTTTAAGTATGCAGACATTCACAAAGCATTTCATAAATGCTGATGGCTTCTTCTATTCCTGCTGAGAAAATATCTGCAGCATAGAGAGAGCACAGGTAGAGCAAACCCATGAAAAACTATTTGCTATTTATATGAACATCTCTCTGGATTTCTGACCACGGCCATTAAATGCATAGATTTGCCCTGGGTCCTGTTGTGTGGGTTTATGATATATAAGAATAAACAGTGACTGGAGCAGAAAGTGACCTCTCTTTTTCTTCTCCATTTTCAGCACAAGAACCGAAGTTACAACTCGAGGATCAAACACACCAGCAACGCATAAAGCTTTTTTTAGTCTTCACTTCTATGGTATATTCCCTTTCATAAAAAATCAATATGAATAAAATGATGGCTTATTTAGAGTAACTGATATCCCACTGTTTTACATGATGGGATGAAAAGTCCCACTGCCTTTCTATTAAACAGCAGCATGATGCTAGACTCTCTTCACAAAGCATACTGCAGTTTCTAGACTATTCTAATAATTTTTCGCTATCAGCATTTGTGCAATTGGAAACCAAACTCTATATAATGCAAACCACTCCATTTAAGTCTCACCATTAAGAAACCATTAATTTAATGATTTCATCATTTCAGAAGCCTCATTATACACAAACTCCACTTTGGGGGGGTGAAATATGGGACTTTCTACGCTCAAGCTCATGGACTCTCTCATCCAGCAGAGGGCAAACTTAAGCCTGATGTGCAGGCGTCAGCACATTGAAATTGTTTGGTACTTCTCTTTTTGCAGACTCATTTGCATTAGATGGCTGTAAAAGTGGGGAAACTGACGGTACAGTCCACTGGGACAGGCTCTGGCAGGATGAAACATGCTGGATGCAGTAACTCCAACCGGTTTTGATGGGTAGTGAGGCCTCTGGAGCCACACAATGGATGTGTTTGTGATTTTAGATATGGCTTAAGTGTCTGTCTTCCAAACAACAGCTGCTGTTTAGTGCTGTGGAGCCATTTGTCTCGTCGGGTCTTGTTGACTGCTTGTGAAACGCCACCAGATGGGTTGTCATGACCCAAGCATTTCGCCAAGCAGCCACTCACTCAAAAGGCCAGGGAGGTCTCAGGGATTCATGCAATTACAGTCCCTGCGGTGTCAGTCATCCCCTGGAAAACACACTTGCTGCAACCGAGTGACACCAACACTGCGGTGACTTTGAATTCCATGTAAGCATCACATTGAGTTTGCTTTTTTTTCCCCCTCCCCCAGGCTGACATACTGTAATAAAGCTCCTGTTTCCTCAAGGATTTCCTGTGTGTAGTATGAGCTCAGGCAGGGGAGCACTGCTGCAGCACCTGATGATTAAGTGCACACACCAGTGGGTTGTTACAAACAGCAATGCCACTGCAGCAGAATTAGCAATCTGCAATGCATTTAAGAAAAAAAATACAAATAACCCCAAAGAACAAAAAATGTCACCTGGTGGTTTTAAAAGTGAGAAAATCTATTCTCTCACTGTATGTGTGTGTGTGTGTGTGTGTGTGTGTGTGTGTGTGTGTGTGTGTGTGTGTGTGTTGCATTATTCATTTCACAGAGGCAGAGCTCTAAGAAGCGGATCCAAATCCCATTTCTTTGTGTACACTGTAAACAAGTTTCCATACAAATACAGAGGCACAAGGTGCATTTTTTTTTTGCAGACACTGTGAAGACAGACTTGATCAAATTGCCACCAGGTAGCAGCTTTTATATGTGTGAGAATTGCATGAAGGAGCATCTTCAAAAGCAGAGACTGCAAAGGTTGTGCTATAAACGCGAATGAGCTCAGTTTGACCGAGGACGTCGCTCCTTTTCCCCCAGAGTCAGCAGAATGAGAAAAAGATTACTGGTGCTAATGAGCGAGAGAGGGTCTTGAGTACAGGAATTCAAAGTGCAAACATGATTGAGATAGGCCTTCTGATGCTAGTTTACTAGGCAGGGAGGTGGGGGGAGGAAGTGTGAAGAAAATCAATCATGATTTCCATAGACTCCAGTGAGGGAGTCAGAGTGATAACTGTGCATTACAATGGACCCCATGCATAATGAGAGCAGGGATCAATACTTGGCGCATTCATGCTGGTGTTTGCCCTGCTGTTGGCCAAAAAAGCTGCGGTAATTAAGGAGTCTCCCCTCAATCCAAATACCTTTCAGCTTAGCTCCTGAGCACCGCAAGGATCCGTTTGCTGTGTTTCCTCTGATGCAAGTTCAATATTTGTAGAAACAAATGACTTTTAGTTTAAAAACACCCCAAACAATCCATGCAGTAATAAGACGCACAAATAAGCCTCGGGGGAATTTAAATTATATGCCAAGACAAAAGTCCAATATTTCTTAATAGCAGATTTAGTCAAGTGATCAGTTTCCATTTGGGCAGCAGCAGTTAATGCATATTCATTGCACGAGACAATCAGTTTAGTTTCGTTAAACTTTCACAGCCTTGTTATGAATTTGTAATCAGAAGAATTTGGGGGGGGGGGGGGGGGGGGGGTTCTGGGCATTGCTGATGCAGAGATTAGCAAAAGTTGCAAATGAGTTGAAACTCAGGGAGTTAATTGGGATTTAGTGTGCGCGCAGGGCCGCGGGGCTGTCAAGGGCCAAGATAATCGAGCTAGCCTGCTGTGACCAAGGGGATGGAGAAGAAAGGAGCAGCGTGACACATAGAGGCAAAAAGTTAAGCTCTGAATTGATATCAGAGCAGTGGGAAACTTACAAGCAGCGAAAAGGAAAAAAAATCCTAGATTTATTAAATATGCGAGTCAAATCTTGAACAAAATCGCACAGTGTAGCTGGAATCATAGAAAATGTTAACTAAAGAGGAGCTCTTTGACTATGTGATAAATCATGTAACCAAAAAGCTTCCAGCAAGAAAAGATCTTCCACTTATCAAGCACTGCCTACCTCATGCAATCCAATTAAAAAGCTCTGCTGTAATAATTATCAGTCCATCCAGTTAACATGCATGGCGGGGAGGGAGTTTTTGAGTTTTAGGAGCATAACTGTAGCATATATGGCAAAGCTGCTCTATTACTTTGCATTCAACTGCATGATGTGAACACTTTATTCCCAACAAAGTGTCTAATCAGTGTATATCCCACCAAGCCAATGCAAGACCCCCTAAGAGTTCATACATTGTAGTACAACACTGCCCTCTAGTGACCATTTGACCATTTTCATAATGTATTTGCTGCAAATTCCCACGTAACATGCTTGTTTTTGCACCAATATGTGGTATATTAATCCTACAAGATGACATCAAAAATAGCCATCAACTATAGCTTCTATTTCTACTTATACACCAAGGTGGCATGCTCTAAATATGGCTATGAAACACAGTATGCTCAGTGTAACCACAGATAGGTTAAACAGTCCAGCTAAACAACATTAAAATTACCTGACCCACACTAGAGGGGGCAACATAATGTCTTAAGGTGACATTTACAAATTTATAAACTTAATAACAGAATAATTGAAATAATAAATAATAGAAAATTAGATTATTGGTGCTGCAACTAACAGTTATTTCCACTAAAATGTTATTTGATTAATATTATTATAATACAATATTCTAATAATACCATACTATATTATTAGATCTGCAACATATCCAACACACTTTGAAGACTCCAAAATTCTCAAATTAAATTCTACACACCACAAAAACAGACTGAGAAAAGGGAAGCATGAGGGTTGAATGAGCCATCCCTACACATAATGTCCTACATTTCCCAGAATGCTTTTAGATAAACACATTAAAGGGACTTCCTCTTTTTTGCTGCACCCCTGCAGGAGGATCATGTGGAAACAGAGCACAATCGTAACATCAGTACGGGTTATAATAAAGAAAGACAGCTAGAAGAAGCAGCTTTCTCTGCCCCCACGAATTCCCCCAGATGTTCTTGCACATTATGATGGTTTAGAGATTTCTAACAGCACCCCCGAGCTTCAGCCCACCCCCGAGCTTCTGATCTGTGATAAGGAAGATGAGAGGTACTGTTGGTGTTACAGATAACACAATCAAAGTACTATAAAGCCATTTGTGATATCCCATCACCTCCATTTAGCTGTGGGAATAGCAGAAATCCAACAATGACATCGGTGTAGGAAACATCTTCAGTACAGGATTATTTTCCCTACTGGTTTCAATGGAATACCAAAGTATCCTAAAATAGTCGCAGCACACCTGCTGTCCATTCATTTCAGGTGTTTATAAACATGTCACATCTTGGCTCGAACTGATAAGCATGACCATGTGACCATGTGCTTTATACCATTGGGACGCCTGCAGAACCATGCAAACCTAATCGCTGTGTCATTAATCTATGAGGAAAAGTCTCATGGGATGGCTGTCAACAAGACTATAAATAGAAACTCCACAGAAAGAGAGAGGCGACTCATCAAAGAGAACTTTTCTGCAGCGTTAAGGATTTGCACAGAACCAAAAAAAACAACAAAAAACAAAACAAGCAAGCAAAAAAACAAAACAAAAAAAACCCCCAAAAACAAAATGGTTTGAAATCGCAGCACGTCCTGCTGGTGGGCTAAAAGTGGCCACGGGACAGATAATGAAACGGACACTGGTGTCTGAAGAGCCGTTTAGTCTGATTCTATTTTCTCTCACAAAGTTGACGGGTAAGAGGAGATGAAAGATCCCAGAATTAGAATAAGCAGTGAGTGAAAGGACATCATAAATATTTTATGCACAATAATATCAGCGTGCTGGAAAAAAACAAAACAGAACACAGACAAACCCACGGCAGAAATGAGGACAAAATGTTTAAACACAAGTCAACGATAAATAAACGACTCATATGACAGACAGAGAGACTACTGTGGCAGAGCATCCCAACCTGTTGGATGAACACAGCCACCTTCCATCTACACCAGTTAATTTAGCCAATTTTGCCATAATAAAAGAGCCACAATAAAAAAGTTTATAAAAAGATCAAATTGATATTTACTAGAACTGAGTTCACGTTATTGGTGCGACCCTCTGACACAGCCCCAGTTTCTCATGTAATCCCTTTGGAAAATGAATTGCCCGCTCCTGATCTACACTATCTGTTATGGTTCACATGTTCAGTTTAAATGATCTGGATGCTATCTAACACTGTTAACATAAAATAGTTCAATTAAGTTCAATTTTATTTATATAGCACCAAAATCATGAAAACAGTCACCTCGATGTGTTTTATAAAGACCGTACAGTAACACAGAGAAAACCCAATAATCAAAAGACCCCATGAGGAAGGAATTGGTGACAGGAGGAAGGAAAAACTCCCTTTTAACAGGAAGAAACTTTCAGCAGAACCAGGCTCAGGGAGCTGTGACCAGTTGGCAGTGATGGGAGGAAGACGGGACATAGCAGTGTCTTTTTATACAGCTTAACAGACATGTTTAGAAGTTAGCATTTATGCTCTAGACACAAAGTACATGAATCCCGGTCATTTCGACTTCTTCTTCCAGCTGCTCCCTTTAGGGGTCACCACAGCGAATCATCTCCCTCCATCTCACACTGTCCTTAGCATCCTCTTCCATCACATCAACCCTCTACATGTCCTCCTTCGCTGCATCCATGAATCTCCTCTGTGATTTTCCTATTTTCCTCCTGTTGGCAGTTTCATATTCGACATCCTTTGCTCAATATATCCACTATCTGTCCTCTGCACATGTCCAAACCATCTGAGCGTTGCAAACTTCAACTCTGCCACCTACAACTCAGCCTCCTGTTGTTATGTCAGTGCAAGTGTCTCCAAACCGTACCTCATAACTGGTCTCACTACCATCATGTAAACCTTCATTTTCACTCTTGCTGCTATCCGTCTGTCTCAAATCACCCTCGACACTCGTCTCCACCCCCTCCACCCTGACATCACTCTCTTTTTCACTTCTGTTGTACATTGCCAATTGATTTGAATGATTGACTCTAGATATTTAAACCAGTAAGCCATTTGAGTTCATCATTTTATCCATGTATTTGCTGCATCTGCCTACTGTGTTGTATATAATATAATCCTGTTTTCAGAAAAGTTCAAAATAAAGTCAAAATAAAACTAAATCCTATTATCTGCAAATCATCCTCATCATAAATTATGTTGCAAAGGAAACCTATATAATGCTGACACTGAAGAATTAAGGATTTTTTAAACAAATAAGCTCATTTTAAATTTGAAGTGAGCAGCATGTTTCAAAACAGCTAGGACAGGACCATGTTTACCTTGTGTTGCATCACCTGCTCTGTAAGCGTTTCTGAAGAAGGAGACTATTCTCCCATTTTTGTTTAATAGAGGATTTTACCTTTTCAACCCTGATTCTTTTACTGATGTAATATGGGCTGAATGTCGTTTGGCATTGTCTTGCTAAAATAAGCAAGACCTTTCCCAAGAAACTCCTCATCTACTGTTGCTTTGGTGTTGATGCTGCTCTAAAACTAGTATACATCTTCTGTGTTAGTGGTACTTTTGCACATGTGCAAGTTCTCCATACAGTGGTATCTGTAACGTTACAGATACCATCCGGGATGCTTTAATTAGTCAAAATAAAGGGAGGGTTTCTACTTTCCTCTCAGTTACATAAACTTTGAACCAGAGCCGGGAGCTGCATTTCTGAATCATGCTTGTATGCTTTTTTTCTTCATCTTTGTTGGTTAAATTTTAACTTTGGTTTAGGAATCAAAGACTAACTGTTACTGACAATGTTCCTAAGTACATGCAGAGATTTTAACCACCATGTCTGTTATGAATGGAGTGGGTTCAGAGATTATAGCTGAGGGCTATAAATGGTTATTTTTCCATCATTTGGCCTTTGCTTCTATATTAAAAATGTATGGAATTTGCAGGCTCGCGGCATGCGTTCGACTCATGTGTTTCATTCTGAAGTCCCCTGATTCCCAGTGTGAGTGGGCCTGCACCTTCACGCTGAGAGGAAAACAAACCAGCCTCTCTCAATTAAACTGAGAGTGATAACAAACACAAAGCATTCGTGTGTAATAATATGTGTCCACACCCATCGAAACTCATTTACAACTCATTTACAAGATCTTTCTCGACACTTCTGTGAGTGGACAGGGACGTCTCTAATCAGTATGCATCAATCCATAAACCCAAATATTTGTATCTAATGAGCAATATTTGTAAACACTTAGAAGTCTGCATGTGTTACTCCTGCTGGTGATGAATAAGGTTTCATCCTTCAATGCGCGTACACACACACACACACACCAGAGCCTGGAAAGCCCTCTATTCCTGCTCCTCCTCACTCCTTTCCATCTCTTTCCTCCCACATCCTCCAGCTTTTCTGCTTCCTCCTTGTTTAATCCAACCCCACACTCTGTCATCCACAGACCCTCTCTTCCCTGTCTTTCTCCTATTTGACTGCATCCACACAGCAGTAGAAGCAGCCTTGTTATGTGGGTCACAAGCTTGGTAAAACAGCTGTGGTACAGTATGTCATCATCTTGGATATGAGACAGCAGGTGCCTGTCAAGTTATTGAAGAAGAGATTTGAGGAGGAAATCCCATCAGTGTGGAAAAAAACTGCAAGTGAGCATCATAGTCATCATTTGCTTCTTCTTTTTTTCTTTAGCATTTTTGCAGTGTACACAAACCAGCCTCGCTTTTCTTCTTTCCAAAACCTTTAACATAAACTGCTCACCAACACCCTTCCCTTCATTGTAACTGATTTCATTTTGTCTCCACAAGAAATTCTATCCGCGCTCATCTTTCAACATCTCCAAAGCGCACAGACGCGCAATAACCCAGCATGATGAAAACTGCGTCTACAGCTTTTTGTAAGCTTGCAAACAAACATCCAGTATCACTGGTATGCTCCTTCCAGCGCTGCGCCATAAATGGACGCTGGAAAGAGACTGTTAAATCTTAACTTCTTCATACGTAAGTCTTTCTTACCTTTCCTCCCTTGGAGCATCTGCGATACGCATTTGTGGCTCCCGCTGTTTGATTCATGGCGAAAACCTCTGCAAAAGTAAAGAACAAGCTGAAAGTTGGAGTCAATTTTAAGCAGGCGGGCACGGAAATCTGTGTGTGTGGGGTTGTTTTTTTTAATACCTAGTGCGCTGGATTGCCCTGGCTGTCGGTCCTCGTTGAAAAAGAACCGCGCTTGGTGTTCAGACTTACACTAAATTTTCTAAATATTTCCCCCGATGTAGTCCAGAGAATTTAATGAGCTCTCCTGCTTGCTGTTCCAGGACAAAGTGATGCTGATTATCACGCAGTCGAATATAAATCCGCTGGGAAGTTTCACACCAAATCAACCTGTAAAACTGGCTGCTTTAAATCTACTTATATTTTTTTTTAATATAAGTTGGTCTCTATATTCGAGCTCTCAGGATGATTTTGAATCAGACCTGCACAAACTGACGGAAACGCGCCTCTGTGTGTGTGCGTGTGTGTGTTCGCCCAGCAATTGCGCAAGCGCATCTCCACTGACAGCTTGACTACATGGAGTTGAAGAAGGAGCCTGTCAACACTGCTCGCCCACTCTAGAGCAGCAGGCAGTAGGGACTGCAGGGTACACTGTAATTATGTATCATGAGGAACCGTATATGATACCATACTATGATAATGTGTTTGCTAAAACCAACAAAAACTCCTGATACTGCGCGTCGTATACGAGTTTTCCCTGTATTTGAGCTCCTTTCTGAAAAACAACAACAACAAAACAAAAACATCCTTGGAGGTTGATTTGTGTTATTCTCTTCAAAGCAGGCGAAAGTCAACTCTGAGTGACCTCTGTCAAATTTAAATTAGATGAGTGACACCAACGAACAAAAGTGAGAAATTGTCTCTGACGATTTCAATCATTATCTCTGCTTGAGGAAGTGGATTTGTTTAGTTTCAATTATAGCATAATAAATGAATGTTAAGAGGGCAAGCTTACACTGAAGTGTGGCAATTAGCTGGACAGGTTGGTGCTCAGCTGTGACAAAGTTGCTGTCACTCACTTTCACAAGGCTTTGCAGGATGGAAAGGAATTAACAGAAATACATGGCTTGTTGGCTTCACTTACCGAAATACACTTAATACTGATGGGTTTCCCACTAAAAGAAAAGTCTGCTTTAAAAGAAAACTGAAGTTATCCTTAAAATATATGTTGATGTTTCTTTTAGAAAAAGCACAGTGGTTGCTGATTTTCTGATTGTTGGTTATAAGTGAGTGACATCAATAATGTGATATCAAGCTGTGTAATTCTGGTGGAATTGCTTCAGCATTCCTCTTTCTCTAACTGATATCCAACCTGTGGGGTGTATGCACCAACAACTTGCAGCACCAAACCTTTTATTTCCAGCTTCAAACTCATGATCCTGCCTACACTGAATTTTTTTCACCTCCTAAGGTAGAACATTTTGATTCCACCTGAGCAGCTTCTGGTCTGGCTTCCTTCATTCTCTCCATCATATCAACAATTTTTCTCCCTTCATCAGTCATAGTCCCATAAAAGTCTTGACATTCACCACCAAACTCATGCCTTCCCTCCTCTCTCACTGCCTCTGAATGCACCTTCCCTGTTTCCACATCTTTTGTGTTCAGCTGACAATAGCACAGTTTTCCACCAGCACTGTGTTGGCCAACAGCACTGGATGTGGTCATTGTTTGGCAAGGCCCCCAACCAATCCGGCATGGAAATCTTTTCTTAATGATCAGAATGTTTGATTTGGCAGATATTTTACCCCGGATGCTCTTCTGACTCATTTATTAATTTATTCAGGCTTGGGACTGGCACAAGAAGTACACTGCAGTGCCCCCTCTCCCCACCTGTGGCCGGTTTATCTTACCCTGAAATATGAATTGTTAATAAATGATCAAACATCTTGTTTCATGCAACTCAGGGAAAATGACACATAAATGATGACGGAAATGCTGTGAAGAAGCAATGCTTGCATCAGTATAGCAAACCCGAGGCTCCCTTCAACAGAACAATGACAGTCTGGGTTTCTAAATACAGTCTGATGATGCACCATCAATCCAGGTTAGTCAGATGAATGGATTTCTTTCACCAGTTGCATGAAGATATACAGTCTTATTGTTGGATTGTTGTAGCATACGTTACATCATTCAAATGTGGAAATGGATCTTTTGAAATTTAATGATAAAGACAATTAAGTGAGGCAAGGGTGGATTAGTAACTTATATCCCTAAGGCCTTTAGGGATAAAGTGGATTTCACCAGTCCCTGTAAAGAGAATGAAGACTGGTTCCGAGAAGGCAGAACTGGGTGACATGTTGGAAAACCAAACACTAAAGAGAACAAATCTGGGGTAATTTCTATAAGAAAGAAAATCACAGAGGACAGAATTCACAAGCAGCATCTGTGACATCAGTGTATTTGAAGTTGTAGTCCCTTAAGAAAGCCACTAACTTCAGTGGTTCTACCTGTAGCACCTGTACCAGTATTTTTTTCAGTGGAAATTGTTCTTCTCATCCTTTTTTATACAATCAATGCTTCAGTGGAAAAGAGTTACAGTAAATTAGTGCTCCTGGAGCTCAAATCGAAGCCAACAGAAAGGTTCTGATACCAGAAATGGCTGTTATGACAAAATCAAACCAAGATTAGTTTCCTCCAGTTTCTGTTACAGTAGTTGTATCATCCATAAACTTCCTTTCCTTCCAAATACAGCAAGATGATGGAATTATTTTCTTCATTTCAAAAGAATACATGAGCCAGTTATGTTAAGGGATAATAAGGCACACTGATGGTATTGTGTTTTGTTTAAGGTCCTTTTTGTGGTTCCAAATAAGACTCGCCAATCTTCCGACAGAAACATGCAGAACAGTTCAAACACAGCTAAAAGGGGACCAATTCTGACCTGATACAATCAACAATTTTGAGCCAGTTAGTACTTGGTGAGCCAATTACTTGAAAGACTGTTTACAAAATTTCACTCCTTTTCAAAATCAATCAAAATCACCAGCCTTGTAGAAACATTTCCCCTATAACCAGTGAGTCTTTCTGCAGAATTGGCACAGGCTGGCCATGGTTAACAAATTGTTATTTGCAAATACTCAGGTTGTTGATGTGCAGATGGTGTGGCACAAAGAGAAATGAGCTGACAGCTAGAAGGCTGGGGAGGCACACAGATAAGCAGGAATGCAGGTGAGGGGGTTGCAGGAGTGAGTGTGGCGTGGTGAGCTGACTGCTTGGTGACAGAGAACAGGTGGCAGGTGAAGCAGGAGAGTGCGGCATGTAAGTATAGCAAGTTAGAGATAGGAGTTTGGAAGAGTGGAAGCATTGAGCAGAGCATGGCAGGCAGCAGACAAGGAGCAGATCTAAGTTTACCACACACCAAAAACACAAGCAGCAAGCTAACTTATATGCACACAGCTTGTGGCTGTGACACAAAAGAACACCTTGGGCATACTACTGTTATGATGATTATTGTGCACAAGGTGCCTTTTTTCCCCCAGCATTGGACCCTTACAGTAACAGTCAATCAACTAGACTGATTGGCACGATTTCCCCTTTCTCTAACTTCCTGCTAAGTGTGTCTGTTCCCAGATTTCAAACTAAAACCAACATGGTGACTTATTAGCAAACATTTTCTATATTATGGAAACAGTCCAGGTAAAGTCCAGTCACCTTAAGTCTTGACTTTGGAAAACCAGCAGTGCTACACCACAGGATATAAGTTTGTAAACTAGCTTTTATCGGGTCATCATATCGGCTATGTAGCTTGGGGCCAGACATATTTTAAAAGTTACAAGTAAAATCTTAAACCTAAGAAAGCCAGTACTGGTGTGATATGGTGCTGTTTACTAAAACCAGGCAGAAGCTCAGGTTCTGAAGCAGCTGGAGGCGAGAGTCACTTTTAGTTTATACCAGATAGGAAGGAGTTGAAGTAGTCAAGCTTTGAGAAATGTTAATGTTTATTTGTTTGTTTTTTAGATTTTGCCATTATTGGAAAGTCGCATGTGTATCATCTGTCAAGCAATGAAAAACATGATGGATAATTTGGTTAGGTAGAAGCATGTGAGGAGCAGCTATGGCTTGGAAGGTTGATGGTTTGATATCCTTGGGAACAATACAGATACATCAGAGCTGCTTTTCCACCATCCCTGGACTCGCACCAGTTTGCATACAGGGAGAACCGGTCAACCGAGGATGCGATCGCCACAGTGCTGCACACATTACTGAAGCACTTGGAACACAGGAACACCTATGCACGGCTCCTCTTTGTAGACTACAGCTCGGCTTTTAATACCATCCGGCCATACAAACTCCGTCCCAAACTCCACCAACTGGGACTTAACTCCTCTCTGTGCAACTGGATTGTGGACTTCCTCACTAACCGTAGACAGAGTGTCAGAGTGGGTAAGAACACCTCTTCCACCCTTGTGGTCAACACCGGTGCCCCTCAGGGGTGTGTTCTGAGCCCTCTGCTATACACTCTCTTCACCCATGACTGTATTTCCTCCTGCGCGTCCAATCTCATTGTTAAGTTTGCAGATGACACTACAGTGCTCGGACTTATATCCAACAATGATGAGACAAACTATAGGACAGAGGTGCAACAACTAGAGTCATGGTGCCACGACAATAACTTGGTCTTAAACACCAAAAAGACCAAGGAGATCATTGTAGATTTCCGGAAGAGGGGTCATAACAACCATCTGCCTCTCTTCATTGGCAGTGAGGCGGTGGAGAGGGTGAGCAGTTTTAAATTCTTGGGGGTAACTGTGACCGAGGACCTGTCCTGGGGCAACCATATCACCTCAGTTGTACGGAAGGCCCAACAGCGCCTCTACTACCTGAGGAGACTGCGGAGCGCAAACATTCCCAGATCTCTGATGTTGAACTTCTACAACTGTGCCATCAGCAGCGTTCTGACGTATGGATTTCTAGTGTGGTTCCCCAGCTGCACCAAGGCCGATCAGCAAGCACTCCAGCGGGTGGTGAAAGAAGCTGGCAGAATTATTGGAACAAGTCTGCCAGAGATCAGTAATATCTTCCCCACTCGCTGTCTGAGGAGGGTGCACAGTATCCTGCGGGACCAACATCACCCTGCGCGCCACCTTTTCCATCTGCTGCCCTCAGGGAGAAGGTACAGGTCTATACAGGCCAGAACATCCAGACTGGCCAACAGCCTGTATCCACAGGCTGTGAGGCTCCTGAACTCTCTGCCCCCCTCTCACGGACAATAACCATATCCAACTTCTTAATAGCAATGAACTGGTCTGCATTGGTGCATCATATCTTTATTCTCTTCCCCCTCCTGCCCCCCCCCCCCCCCCTCTTTCTTAAATAGATAACTATCATATCTGATATCATATCTCACAGTACAATAATATTGAATGGGTTGCATTGTTGTATTTTGTCATGTTTCTCAGGTCTTTGTCTGAATTTCTACGAACATTATTGCTAAGGATTGTCTTATTGCATTGGAGTCACACTGGGTTAAATATGTACACTTGGGTTTTAAGGGGTATTTATTATTTTCTTCTTTTTTTTTGGGTTGTATGGAAGCCCCAAACGCAATTTCATTGTTCTTGACAATGACAATAAATAAATAAATACTAATACTAAATACTAAATCCTCACTTGTCATCGAATGCCCTCAATTAAAAACACTTTGTAATGGACTGTCCATTTACCATATAAATAGAGAATACATTAATTCGAACCTTGTGGTTTACCAGAGCTAGAGTGAGATCCAGACAATTTTCTGAAAGCTAAGAATAAATCATTCAAGTGAGCATCATTGATGCAATGTCCAAAAGAGGTGAAACTGCTCTTGCAACCCTGTCAACTGCTAAAAGGAGGTCACCAGTTACCTCAAGGAGGGCACTTTCTGTCACGGTCAGGGGCAGCGGCCGTGTGGAGAGCGGAAGGAGGACTCAAAACGCAGCACTTATTCAGGTGTGAGGGTGATTTATTGATAATATCCAATATAAAGTGGGGATGGTAAAACAGAACTAAGGATGAACTAACTGGGAGAAACTACACAAAGAAATAGCAAACCTGAGCATGAAGGGAGACCAACAGGGAGAGCACGCAGGGGATTACACCAGGTATGAACACAGACGACGCGACGAGGAGCAGAGGAAAACACACACTATAAGTACACAAAGAGACACTGGGAAATCACACACAGGTGGGGGAAACAGCTGGACCTGATTAACCTGACGAGACAGGGGAACACTAACACCAGGGACCAATAGAGGGAGCACAAACCCAGAACCCAGTGTCTAAAATCCCAAACACAAACCATCCCAAAACAGCCCAAGAATAATAATGAAAGTAATAACAATAAAGAACATAAACACAAAGTCACTGAGTCATGGCCGCAGGACCATGACACTTTCTGTGTTGTGCGAAGCTCTAAAACTGAAATTTGACTGGCATTTATCAAAGATGTCCTCATGAAAGGCTAAAGGTTGGGGGAAAAAATCTACAACTTTAGATAAAAAGTTTAGAAATTGGTCTAAAACCTTTGAAAAATATGGAAGTAAGGTGTAAGGTTTCTATAAGGGACCACAGGGTGTTAAAAGAAAATAGCTGTTAACCATATACTGGGCCAAGCTTTTTGTACTTTAGAATAAAATCAAGGCTACATGCAGTTGATTTATTTATATGCCACATAACACTGGTGAGCTGAGTCTTTCATGCATGCATGTGGTTTTATTTTGATTATCCCACATGCTGTCTAAGATTATAGCTGAGCTGAAATAATATGACACCAGGTTATTGGATGGGTTTCAAGTACACTTCAGTCACCTTTTAATAGGTGACTGCAAGCTTCTCAGACTTATATTCTTCTGATTACAGCACACTTCTCTCCCTTGTTTAAATCACCCTGTTGACAGAATCTATCAGCAGACCATCAGTCAGTACTGAAGTCTGGCTGTCGGTATGTCGACACTGCTAGCGCACTCTAACAAGTAAGAACACACTTAGGTTAACTCCGTGCTTGAGCTGTGCTTTCATTTCCAAGGTAATCTCTGACCTTTAGCTCATCTTTGAGGGAGACCTCAACTTTACAGCCCTTTGTTTCAGCTCCAACCTCTCCTACAGGGGCTCAGACTGAGAGATGCAAACTATAACATTTACTAAATGGAGTGTGAATTAATAGAGTTTTGTCGTGGCTCAACTTCAAGCTGCACTTTTTTTGTGTTTAACTGTGTGCTTGTGCTCCATTTGGCACAAGTGCTGACTTAGAATAGTTTGCCTGCCTGGTATTCCCGTTCGCTGCAGTGAGTGGGATGTTTATTGATTGGAGAGCTCATGATATTTTCCTATATGTGGATTTAAGAGCAAAATTAGCAGTTGCTGCTTGAAGTCAGTGCATTTAATTAAAGGCCAGTCTGTTCACGGACACTTCCCTACCTTGCAGTGTAGTTCTATCACAGACGCTTTGAAGACACTTTGGAATCAAATGGACTCATTAAAGAGACTGATTGTGCATGACTTGATGTATGTAAGAAAGGCCAGTGAATCTAGACAGTCAAAAAATGTTCTATATTCAAAAGGTTAGTCATAATCATGAATAATAGTAGTGCTTGCAACGAAATGAGGACTTAAAATATTCAATCTTCAGGCACTCAGGAACAATGCAAAGAATAAAAAACATTCACAAGCTGGTCTAGGGGTTGAATTTAATAACCAGTTTGGGGCAGTAGACATTTTCATCAGTTCAAAAATACCTTCTGGCACTTTGAGGTAATCTTCAGCAGAGCTGTATGGTTAACGTTCAATCAGCATTCAGTGAATGTTTAAAGACGTTAGAAGTTTGGGTTCTAAAGTGGTTTTAGACTGGACATGAAGAGACTGTTGATGTTTAAACGTGGGGAACAGAAATCTCAATTCTATCAAAATTGTAGGACTGCGTCATGAAAGTGCAAGTAGCACAGAAAATAAGAAAGAAAAAGAAGAGGGCATCTTTTCTGATGCATAATTTCAGTCTGAGCTGTCACACAAAAAGTTGCATTTTGCAGAACAGGTTTACAACTTTTTTGAAGTCTGTCTTCAAGCCACTCTCAAAGGTCTTAATCTGGAAACTTTCCAGCAGTCTTGAACAAACTCAACCGGTCAGGAATAACATTATGTCCACCTGCCTAATGTCGTGTTGGCCAAAACAGCCCTTACACATCAAGGCCACTAGAGCTCTGATGGTGTGGCGCAGTATCTCGCACCAAGATGTTAGCAACAGCTTTCTTTAAGTCCTGTAAATTGCCAGGTGGATTGGACTTGTTTGTCCAGCTCATCCCATGGATGCTCAGTTGGACTGGCTTTGTGGCACAGCCTGCTGAAACAGACCATATAAATCAGGGAATACAGTTTCCATGAAAGGGTGTACATGATCAGCAACAATGTTTAGGATGTTGGATGTTGAAATAACATCCACATGGATGGCAGGACCAGCAGAACATTGCCCAAAAGCATCACACTGACTCTGCTGGTTTGCCTTCTTCCCATAATGCATCTTGGTGCCAGGTGTGACCCAGGTACATGATATGTGAGAGAAAACATGTTCAGACCACATGGATCAGCTTTCAGTCCCCACAGGTATCAATAAGCTTTCACAGCCCACGCCCATTGTCTTGGTTTCTGAAAAAATTCTAACATTGTCCCCAGTAAAGCCTCTCCACACCATCACAGCTCTTGTTTCATGTATCACAACTACCATATGTTCACCTTTTCTGTGTCTCACAAAGACCACCAAAAGTCTTAAAGCCTGAAAGTCCTCTTTTCCAAATAGGTCACTGACCAAGACAGCTTTGTCTCTGTCTCCCTCAGTTGTGCTCTCCTTGTAGAAAATCCACTATGTTAGGATTGGTTTTTAAATCCGATCAAATGTAGTGGGTACTACAGGAGTATATTATACATTATATGGTAAATGGCCTGTGTTTATATAGCGCTTTACTAGTCCCTAAGGACCCCAAAGCGCTTTACATATCCAGTCATCCACCCATTCACACACACATTCACACACTGGTGATTATAACAGAGGTAGTGGTGGAGTTCAAGTACCTCAGGATCTTATTTATGAGTTATGGCAGGAGGGAGTGTGAGACTGACTCACAGGTTCTCCAGACACTGTACTGATTTGTTGTGTGGAAGAGAGAGCTGAGCATGAAAGGGATGTTGTAGATTTACCACACAATATCTAGTCCTACCTTCACCTATGGCCATGAACTCTGCTTGTATCCATGACTTTTTAGTCTTTTGGTCAGTACCCAAAGAGAGTCTGGGGTTAACTTTGAAAATAGGGTGAGGTGCTTGGTCATTCAGGAGGGCCTCAGAGCAGAGCCATTTTTTTTGTATAGACAGAGAAGTTATAGTCTAAAGCTACATTAAATGTGTTTTTAAAAATATCACAAAGCTCCCTTGATTGACTGGAGAGACTGATGTATTCACCTTGATGTATTCTGTGCAGAAAACCATTCAGATCCAGCAAACAACGTATTGCAGCACAGGAAAGCTCTTGAGTAGTAAATATTACCTTTCAGGAAAGTCTTAAATGTCAAGAGTTAGAATTCATTGCCAGGCTTAAATACATGAATCTTATTTTTCTCCTGAGCCCCTTCTTCAGTATAGTACAGATTACCTTGATTTGCTAACCTTTTGTTATTCAGGTCCTCAAAAGATTTATGTCTGTGCTTCTCATTCCTACTGTATTTGGTGAATGTTAATGTGCAGCACTGCTTTCTGTGTGGCTGTAACAAGATAATGGACTTATGCATAATAATGTTTGGGTGGGGATAATCTCATTCTAGAGGCTGCTTCTCTTTTTTTCCCCCTGATAGCATCCCAATATTGTTAAAGACACTTTTTTGGGGTTTAGGTCTCCAAACTGTGCAATAGCTGCTTTGCAGATGCTTCACAGAGGAATGTTACATATATTTGATTTGAATGTGATAGAGTGCAGTAGGGACATTAATGCATAATTTCTTTTCTTTTTTAAAATTTTCAATTTATTCATTTCTTTTCGTCTTTATTTTGGGACTTAAGTAAGCCATAATTTAAGTCTCAACTTCAAAGTTTTACATTCCTGAGGAAGTTTTACAATCGCTATCTTCTTTCGACAAATCTGAGTGAATGTGGGTTCTTATTCCTTTTTAAATGTTACACATTTTTTCCCACCATCCACCCCCTAATTTCAATAGTAGCACATTGAAGCAGCTATATAAAAAAGCAAAAAGCAAAAAAACTTGCTTCACTCACTCTGCATTCTAAAATATAAGCTGACAGAACCATAAAGTCAAGGTGTGCTTAATATTTAGCCAGAAGCAATGATAGAGTGACTGCAGATAAAACAGGGAATCCAAAGTGGGTTCCTGTAGACACACAGAGACACATGAAAACACACGAAATAATTAAATATATCTAAAATAGCAATGTTGTTGCTGCACAATGTGTTAAATCTGAACCTAACACAGACAGTGACTTAGAAATTCAAAACACCTCAGTTGGCCCACATTTCTTCTTTTTTTGGCTAAGTGTGCATCACTGTCTCCCAAAACAGGAGGTTTTGTTCTTTGCAGAGAGTCTTCTGAGTGTAAGCAGATGGTAGGTGACCCATTCAACCTGGAAATCGAGGCACGAGGGCGTAAGATGTAATTACCTCATTCAAGATCAAAACAAATCAGTCACAATCCACCTTGTCTTTGCTTTCAGCTCCATCAGATATTTGAATTAGAATGAAAACTTGAGATCTGACAAGATTTCCCCTCAGTGTTAAGAGGTTGTTTTCTTTTTTCTTTTAGCTTCTTTACCCTAAGGGTATAGAAGTCCACAGAATGAAGGCTGATTGGCTCAGAGAAGGTGGACAAGAAAATGATTGGAGCAATAATGTCACATTGATCTGAGAATGTGCAAGAGTGGAAGTGAGGTCAAGAACAGGCTAGCAGCCAAACTTTGTTACATGTTTTGACATTTTATGTCCCAAGGATGGTATTCTTGGTCACAGAAATTGACAATGAGCAGCATGTAAAAACCAGGTTAATGCCCCAAATTTTCATTGTATTCGTTTTTTAATGTTACCTACATTTTCAGAACTTCTGGATTAACGTAAAAAAGAAGAAAAAAAAGCAGATTATCTTTTCATGTATCAAGGAGGAACACAATTAACATCTTTTATTTAAAAAAAAAATTAATAATATAGGGTCCAATATGAATTCTTGGTGGTGAGAGAGGGAAAGAGAACCAGAGAGCTTGTAAACTGAGGAGGTGTTCTGTGTCTGTCAACAGGGGGAAAAACATAGAACTTCCAGACACAAATGAAATCCATACCCACACATAAACTAGGAGACAACTGCAGTGAGAGTTACATGTAACACCCTGCCCCTTAAGATTAATAGCCATACCAGTGTCATCCTAAGCCATATGTGAAAGGGCATCGGCCACAGTACTGTCGTGACCCTCTTTGCAATAGATTTCTATATTGTTTAGGGTATGAGAGCCCTGCACAATAGTCATTTATTGGAGTTATACTGATCTGATATATAAGGGGTTGTGATCTATCTACTGTCACTGGCTGTGGAATTGAACTTACATAAGCCTCAAAATGCTGAAGGACCGAGAGCATGATGAGGACCTCCTTTTTCATTGTGGGTGCTCAATGCCAGAGGAATCTTCCTGTTGCAAAACAGCACCGACTCCAGTACCACAAGCATCAACATCCAACTTGAATTGTGTGGGAAACACTGTAACTAGCACTGGGGAATTACAAAGGAGAACTTTTATAGTTTGAACAGCCTGCTTGGACTCTTGGACGTCTTTTTGGTTTACCCAGTGGTTCTGGGCTTCTGGACTTTATAATGGTTGAATACTCAATTCTTTTCTTGGTTTCATTTACATTAAGTAAGTTTAGGTTAGAGGATTTTGTAGTGTCTAGTTTTCAGTGTTATCTATGTCAGTAGATGCCATGTGATGTCAGTCTTGTCTCCATGCTTATTTGCCTTTCTGTTCTCCTTGCTCTCACCCTTGTTCTCTGTATTTAGTCAGTCTGAGACTCAGTGTGTGTTTCCCGTATTTCCTGTTTTATTCTGACAGTCTCTCATCCTGTGTGCATCATGTTCAATTTTGCTTCCCCCCTGTCAGTTAGATTATGTCCAGCCATGTTCCCCAGGTGTTTCCTCTCTGCCCTGATTCCCTCTTGTGCATATAATGTCTGCATCTCCTGTCCAGTATTACAATCTCACTGTGTTGTTTTCCAGCTGTGTGTCGTGTCTGTTTAGAAATTCCCTGCATCATTCTGCAGTCCGCTTCAATTTCCAGGTTTCTGCTTAGTTCATAGTTCATGCTCAGTAAACTTGTTTTCTGCAAGCTTAGCAATAAAACTGTTTCGAGTGCAGTACTGCCTGTGAGTCTACATATTGGGTTCGCAACTCTACCTGCCACATACAGCTCAGCATGACACTTTTCAGGTGTGACTGAAAATTCTATAATAGCCTTTCAGACAACGAGAACAAGATATTTCATGTTTGGTACAGTTGCAGGAATAGGGAACTCTACAGTAGCAGTTATCTTAACTGGATGTACTTTACCCTGACCAACGTATTTGCCTAAGTAAGTCAAGATAGCTTTGGCAAACTCACATTTTGCAGGGTTTAGGTTAATATGAGTCTATTGCAAACATTAAAACACTTATTTTAATAGCATCTTTACCAAAGTAAGCTTTTATTTTAGATTGAGAAACCATTAATACATCTTTGGCTACCTTGCAGGCATGATTAAGACTATCTAAAAGAACTAACACAGCCCAGGACATTTTAACAACAGTTCATGCATCTGTTCATAGATCAGAAGCTGTTCAAATATTTTAAAACATACTTGCAAATAGTTAAACTGGGATACCAAATACTGGAAAGCCTGGTTTTTCTGAAATAGATCATGGGTTGGGTTGGTTGCAGGAATCAATGTTTATGTAGCAAATGGATGTTCTTTACATGATGGGGGTGATAACTCTATGCCCACCTCCAGCTTGGAGGACTAGGTTAGGGCCATCTGCCTGGCTTTTTCTATTCAACTTTTGCGAAACTGGATATAAAGTTAATTTATTTACATTTTTATTATTTTTAAACAGGTATCACAACCTACAGCATAGGCTGGACTATTCCTCTTTGTAGAGACACTAACATAAAATGCAGGTTACATCCTTAGTGTTTTTTAATTAAATGCTGTATTGGGTGAATTTTAGTTTAAACAGGTCAACTAAAGTTAAAAAAAAAAAAAAAAAACGTTCTGGAAATATGCATGTTTGATTTTGACTTTGAAATGATTGCAGAGGAAAGAAAAGTCACCCCATAAATTCAGGGATTAGAGCAGCTGCTGCCTGAGTGAATCCCAGTCCACATCTGCTGCCTGCACTAGTGCCTGCTAACACACCTACAGCTGCTTAGCAACATGTTGGATGCCAATTAATTCTAGGCCACTTTCTTTACAGCAGGTTTTCCACTCCCTCATGACTGTAAATTAACAGTGTAGGTTTTCCTGTCAGGAGGAATGTTCACAGACTGGATACTAACCAAATTTTAGTGACTAACTTGTGTCTAAATGAGGTATTGACTTTAAAATTTAATGCAAATACATTGTTGAAATTCAAATACATTCTGTTTTCAGCCAATTAGGAATTTCTGCATTGAGTTACCTGCTGTGTGTAGAGAATGGTGATTGCATTTTCATGACCTGCAGTATTGTATAATCAGCCATTGTGTGCAACAACTATATGCTGCATTATGAACACCAACGGTGTGTAATTGATATGTATGTGTCTTGTAAACAGGAATAGCACAAATTAAAAATTTTAGTGCAGGCATGTTGTTCAGGTTTTTCTCATTCTCTTCTTATCCTCAGTCTCTGAAACAACATTTGCAAAATAAATAACTCATAAGGATTACGGTAATGTCTGAGCCAGAAATTCAGATATTTCAGTAGTTGCACGTTCTGCAGCTACATTGTATTAAGTGAGTATACACAGCTGTGTGTGTGGAGTAAAGCCCATCTACCATAACATGTGAAAATGAGTAGTGTGATCTTATTTTGATTATGGCCCCAGTATGCAGGAGCAGATGATTCCGTTCTCTCAGGTGGAAAAATAATTTTTACTGCCGTTTCCTATAAGCGAGTGGTGGGTTTGTGGCAAGAGTGAGCCCAAAATAATCAAGTTTGTTGAGTATTTCTAGTCATTATGCCTACAGCCCAGACTCCTAGTAATGGGTGTTTGGAAGGAACAAGGAGTTCATTCCCTGTAATTCCATTTACTATTCAAGCTTCCAATGAAAGATCATCAAGTTTAGGTTGAGCTGACTCTCATTCTACATATATAAACTTGTTACAGTTGGAAAACACAATTAAAATGTGACCTGTCAGCCTTTTTACCAATCCAAGAAGTCCAGTTTTCTCACTCTTGATTCCTCAAATAGTAGTGTGGTTATGTTTTAAATATTTCATATATACTGCACACATAACCCCATGAACCATAATATAGATACTCAATATCCAAAGAGCCCTGTTGGCATACATTTATATTATGAATGTGGTATTTTTTTCTTATTTTTTTTGTGAGACATCTAGCACCATACCCCGCTGTTGTGGTTTGCAACTGAAAAGATGAAAGATTTATTTAATTAATTTTTTTTGGCAGGGAAGGGGACATTTCTGGGATCGTGCTGTTCGGATAAACTGCAGATCCAATTTTACTCTCTGAGCTGTTCCTCCATTAGTGAAACTGCCACTGCTTATAGACAAGCTGTGGCACAGAGTTAAATTAATGCAGAATATTCCACACATCCAACACTTATTCCATTAGCATGGAAGTGAAGCTGTTAAAGTGTGAAGGTAGCATTGCTAACCAGAATTGTAACAGCCATCTCGTTTCAGACTGGGTTCCCACTGTCATCATCATACGACACTCACATCAGGTGCAGATTCACCAATTTCCCACAATATGCTGAGAGTCATAATTTGCTTTTCCACTCCATGACACACTGATATCGGCACCATCAATCTGTGAAAGGTTAGTTATTACTCGAGATCAGTCATCCTTTTCATTTCCATTGATGGGACATCTCGTGAATTGTCAACACACAAAGGCACATTATTGGTGATAACCACCTTCACACTGAAGTGGCTGACAGAGCGGAATGACATTAGGATGGATGGGCTGCAAAATTTACAATTTCACCCTGAGATTTTGTAACATAGCTGCAAATTAAAGTTTCCTTGTGTCCCTCCTCTTAATATCACGCAGAAACTGATGCTGTCGGCCAATCATAGTTGCAAATTATTGAAACACTCGACGACATACCTGCAAACAAAGTTAAAATTATGATCAAGTAGTGCAATTTCTGCTTAAGAATAAATGAAGCATAGCATCTTGTTAAGGCTGCTGCTTTCAAATTTGACCATGAAGAGCAGCAGCAATATTTTATACAGCTGTGGAATTATATTGTTTTAAGGGAGTTATTAATTAGTATGCCGTGGTCCCGGCAGGCCTGCTCCTTTTCTTCTTCTTTGTGCTCTCCCTGTTCTCTTGCTTTCTCTGTTGCTCTCAGATGGAGTAGGTGCAAGCTTTGGTGCTTAATCCCACCCTGGGGTGGGGAGTTCCTGCCCTCAGGCCAGCCAGCACACGTCTCTCATCCGCTTATTATCTTCTGTGGATAAAAGACCAGCTGAGCGCTTCATTCTTTGCCAGGTTTTTGCTTGTTGTCATTGCAGTGGTAACCTGGCTCTCAACTCATGAGTGAGGTTTACTTGGACATTCTGTTACTTCCCTCCATTTTGTTGTCTCTGCTCCTAGTTCTCTCTTTGGCTGGACTCCATTTGCTCTCAAGGATCTCTCGCTGTTAACCTATTAAGATACGACTTTCCCAGAAGCCAAGGTGATCTCCTCTTCTCATTCAAACTCTCCTGGAACGCTCAAATGCCTGCCCCACTCTCCACCAGCATTGCTTTCTGGAACCTTTGACTGCTTCCCCCACATGACAATCACAAGTAAAACATTACTAAAGTTTGAAGTCAAGCCTAACAATTCTAACTCAGCTCTCAGCTGCCAATTCCTCCAGTCCTCTCCTCTCTGGCAGCTCTCTGGTGGCCTCCTGCTCAGTCCTGGTGCTGAAAAAAAGAAACACCTTACCTGCCTTTAACTTAACAGTTTCTCTGCTTATGAATCCTGTTAAAACTAAAAGCTCTTAAAAAGTGCATCTGCATCTGAGTTCTGCTTGTAAATCAGTTTCCTCCAGCAATTATAACACTGTGATTGCAAATTTGCATGTGATTAAATGGGGAAATACTGTTCGAACTAATGTGGAATTGTACCACAAATGTGTTATAGGAGAAATAAAAATAAAATGAATGTGCTGTGTGTGGGAGGGGTCTCTAAATATATCTACAGTAAAAATATAATATTAATATATGGTATGAAGGAATGAAATCCTTTATGTTGGAATATTTTTTTTAAAGGAAAAAAGAGAGGACTTTAACACACTGAATCCAAGTATTTATGGCATTTGATATTTTAATATTTTTATTCTCTTGTAGATGTTTTTTTTCTCATTTATCCCTGCTCAAACATCAAATTTGAATGCATGATTAACTCTTATGCCCCTTTTCTGTGTCCAATCTTGTTATTAAATGTGCAGGTGGCATCTGTTTAGTGTCAGTGATGAACAAATTTCCCATAAATTATAAACTTCTGGACTTTAATAACTCACAAGAGTTTCTTTAAGATGTTAGCTTACGCTGTAAACACTGTACATGTTAACAAAAATATCCAATCAGTCAATCAAAGTGCAAAACAACTAGCAATATAGTAAAGTAACGTATTGCACATTACTCATTACTTTTCTTAAAAGTAATACATTATGTAACTTAATTACTCACTGGAGAAACTAATTTCTTACAGTACATTGTCACTACTTCTTAAAATGACCTGTAATGCATTGTCACATAATTGCAGTGGAAGTGCGCAGGAAGAAAAAAGCATTCTTGTTTGATATCGTTCTTCATTCGATCCACTCAGCGTGCAGATAACTGAAAAACCGTTACAATCCAAGTAGTAACAAAATTCCAACTGTAATGTAATTACATGCTGTAACATATTACTGTACTAAATTCAGTAACTGTAACATTGACACTGTTGATCTACTGGGATTTTACATTGCAACCATCTCTAGGGTTCATAGAGAACGGCCCAAAAAAAGATTCAGAAAGAAACATTCAGTAAGCTGAAATTCTCAGGGTGAAAATGACTTGCAGAAATCAGAGGTCAAAGGAGAATAGCTAGGGTGCTTTGAACCAATAAGAAGGCAAGGGAAACTGAAATAATCAGTTGTTACAACTGAGGTATGCAGAAGACCAATCACTGAAGCAGACAGGGATCACAGGTTCACAGGATCAGAAGGGGTATCCCATAATATGTCCACTGAGTGTACATTTTGTATTATTCAAGCAGTTATCTTAAAATAAATGGCTTTGAGATGTTTTTGAAAAACTTTTACTCAACCAGCACCAGAAGAGAGGAGGAGATGCTCTGCAGCGTCTAACTGGGATCAGAACACCACCACTGTAGGTTAGTGGTCCGATTAACCATTTAATCAAACCGCTAAGCTCTATGCAGGAATACCAACATGAAATGATCTAATTAGTCCTCAAAGTCAACTGATGTCTGGCTGTTTTTACAAAATATATTCACAGGGAAGATAAATTTTGCTGCCCTGAAGTAGAAGACAGCCTGGAAGCTTTCAAACAGTGTATTGACTGACTTGAGTGGGGAAAGTGAATAACAACCCAACCCAAAAGAAGATAAAATAGTTTTTAACGGAGTAGGAGAGGCTGGTATAGATTTCATTTAGCGGTCTATTGGCTTAAGTTACAGCAGGCAAGGGTCTTTAGCGGATGATACCGTGGAGACAAAGACTATCACAACGTTTCCCAACCAGAAGCCGTGGGTGGATAAAACCATCCGCGACGCTCTGAGATCCCGCACCGCTGCCTACAACACGGGACTCATGACGGGGGACATGGACCCGTACAAAGCCGCGTCATATAACGTGCGGAGGGCGGTGAAAGAGGCGAAGCAGCGCTACGGGAGGAAACTAGAGTCACAACTCCAACAGAGTGACTCTAGGAGCCTGTGGCGGGGACTAAGGACAATAACGGACTATAAAACACCAACAACCGGTATGACGAACGCGGCCGTGACTTTGGCAGACGAGCTGAACACTTTCTATGCTCGCTTCGAGGCTGCAGCTAAGGTCTCCAACAATGCTAGTGTTAGCGGCGCTAACGGCTGCAGACAGGAAGATACTGCCAGCACCGGAAACGTGCTCGTCATCTCCGAGCATGAAGTAAGGAGAGCCTTCAAGAGAGTAAACACCAGGAAAGCAGCAGGACCAGACGGCATCCCAGGTCGTATCCTAAGAGACTGCGCATACCAGCTAGCTCCTGTGTTCACTGAGATATTCAACATCTCTTTATCTCAGTCGGTGATCCCCACATGCTTCAAAGAGTCCATCATTGTTCCTGTCCCGAAGAAACCCCACCCTGCTTCTCTCAATGACTATCGCCCTGTAGCCCTCACCTCAGTAGTGATGAAGTGCTTTGAACGCCTGGTCAGAGACTTCATCATTTCTTCACTACCAGACACACTGGACCCACTACAGTTTGCTTACCGTCCAAATCGTTCCACAGACGATGCCATCTCTCATCTCCTCCACACATCACTCACTCACTTGGACACTAGAAGGGGGAATTATGTTAAAATGCTCTTCATAGACTACAGCTCTGCATTTAATACCATAATTCCCTCCACACTCACCACCAAGCTGGAGCATCTGGGACTCAGCTCATCTATGTGTCAGTGGATCTCCAACTTCCTAACTGGCAGACCACAGGCAGTAAGGATGGGCGGACATGTCTCAGCCTCCACCACTCTCAGCACTGGAGCCCCCCAGGGGTGTGTTCTGAGCCCCCTGCTGTACTCTTTGTACACATATGACTGTGTGGCCACTACCAGCTCCACCACCATCATCAAGTTTGCTGACGACACCGTCGTGGTGGGCCTGATCTCTGATAACAACGAGACGGCCTACGTGAAGGAGATTAGGAATCTGGAGAACTGGTGCCAGAGGAACAACCTCCTTCTAAACGTCAGTAAGACAAAGGAGCTGATAGTGGACTTCAGCACTAAGCAGGAGAGGAACTACCAGACCCCCGTCATCAACGAGTGCCCAGTGGAGAGAGTGGACAGCTTCAAATAACTCGGAGTTCACATCACGCAGGACCTGTCATGGTCCTGTCACATCAACACCGTGGTGAAAAAGGCCCGACAGCGTCTCTACCACCTCAGACGCTTGAGAGACTTCCAACTGCCCTCCAAGGTGCTCAGGAACTTTTACTCGTGCACCATAGAGAGCATCCTGACGGGAAACATCTTAACCTGGTTCGGGAACAGCACCATGCAGGACAGACGAGCTCTACAGAGGGTTGTGCGGTCAGCTGAGCGCACCATCCGCTCCGAGCTCCCTGACCTGCACTCAATCTACAGCAGGCGGTGCTGGACCAAGGCCAGGAAGATCGTGAAGGACCTCAGCCATCCCAACAACAGACTGTTCTCTCTGTTGAGGTCAGGAAAGCGATTCCGCTCCCTGAAGACCAACACAGAGAGACTGAGGAGGAGCTTCTTCCCGCAGGCGATACGGTCTCTCAATCACACCACCACACAGTACTGACCCACACATATGGTTCTTACACACACACTGGACTTTCTGGACATTGTTTTTGCACAACACTGGTCACTATATTCTTCATTTCCGGTTAATACTTGTACAGCTGCTGTTATTGTGTATATATTTATTTATATTTAGATTTCTTCATACATTCTTATATAGTTCTATATTGTGTATTGTGTATTTTGTTGTACAGTTATTTTATTTTCAACTTTAATTTATATATTTTATCTTATTCCTTCCCAGTTAAATTTACCCTTCATTCTAATTTGTGTTGTACAGTTATTTCATTTTTAACCTTAATTTATATTTTATTCCTTCCTAGTTAAATTTACCCTTTTTAATTTTTCATATTTATTTCCTATCTTATTCATAGCCTTTCCTTTTTTGTTTTCTTTAGGTCACGAGCAGTTGTCCAAGCATTTCACTACATATCGTACTGTGTATGACTGTGTACGTGACAAATAAAATTTGAATTTGAATTTGAATTTAAATATTTACAGCTGCCCTCACTTTGCACCGCTAGCATAAGTTCTGAAATCCGTTTTCTAAATGATTTTAATAGGAACAACAAACCTAATTTGTGCTGCACCTGAGTGAAAATACAAAATTGTTCAATGAGAAAAAGATGCTTCCAAGAGAATAAAATGAATGGTTAGTTTTTGTGGGTCTTTCTAAGTAAAAACAACAAAGGGTGCTGCTGAAAGATGTGTTTATGTGTTCTATGTGGGTACAGCATGTGCATACAGAAGCAGACATGCTCAGATTTCACTGAGAGCTAATCCAATTTCATTACAGCCATTCGCATAAAAATTGTCAACATTTTCTTTTGAGATCACATTTATTTTTCAGCCCCATTCCCCAGAAATTGCGCATATGTGATACAACATTGCATTGGCAAAAGCCTCAGTTAGTTGTGCACAGATAAATCCCTGGTATTGTTGTGGAAGTTTTCCATTTAAATAAAGCCTGCAGACGAGCGGTGAGTAGTAGCTAACATTCTTTAATCAAAACACACAAAGAACAGACAACCAAGCTTGTGGAGAGCCTACATGACCGCGGGGCAGACGGTCAGCAGAGTCTCACTGAGCCTAGCATGGCTCTCAGTTAAATACCTTCTCTAGGAACAAAAGGCAGTACACAGCTGTTTCACACCTTAAGGTTCACACTCCCTTGCTACCTCCCAGAGTCCTCGAAGAGACAAAAGACTCTTCCTGTGGAGTTGTCTGCTTCCCCCAACTTCCTTACTAGACCCCCACCATTTGTCTTATAGTATGAGTGTGGAACATGTTTAAATCCAGTGGCACCAAGGCATTATACAATAAAATAAAGTGATTAATACATAAATAAAAACAATTCCTATACATTATTGAGGTAAAGTCAGAATAAATATGATGTAAATAAATAGTAAATAGTAGCTTGTATTTGTTATCAATGCATTGACACATGCAATGTGTCATAAGACAGTGTGTCATTATTTGTTATGTGTGTTGTTTTGCAACTACATGGTGTGAATATTTCCCCGTTATGTTTTTAGGATTCCTCAGCTGATTTTTGACAGGTTAACTTGTTTTCTGATATCAAAGCACAAGATTTGATGAGTGATTTCAAGAAAACTCTTGGTAGTCAAATCCTCTGTTCTGTAGAGGGGAGAACCTGTGGAGCCAGCATGACATTTCATGTGTTGTTGAGTTATTCACAACAACATGTCAAACCAGAGAAGTTTTCATGATGCCCCAGCAGTGTCAGCAGCAGGAGCACTCATAATATCTGTTTTTTTAAGTTTACTTCGCACTTGTCTTGCACTTTAACTAAGAAACTGCTACCAGCTGAGCTGTCAGGCCTCCTCCTCCTCCTCTGCTTCATCAGTAACATTTCCAGCTGGCAGGCCCAAATAAAAGAAGGAAAAAATCGAAACAAATTGCATTCTTATGCAGATCGTTATTAAACTAAAGTCAGTGCATTGGTAGTGTTATAGTTATCTTACTTTATAGTTACCATTTTGTTGTCAAAAAGCACAAAACATGACATACAGTAGAAGTCAGTTTTTGGGTGATATTTATTATTTAAGATAGTGTTAGAAGGAGTTTTATGTTAGAACTTCCTTTTTGAATGTCCTGAGGTGTCAAGTCTAGAACCCCTACTGTGTGAAGTGATGAATGGACTCTGCTGGTGGCCTCAGAACCTATTCTGTGAAGCTGCCTATCTAGTGTCTACTTTGCATGCAGAAACATGAAGGTCAGAAGGAAGAGCTGTTGATAAAGAGTAGAAATAACCTTATCTCAAGGAAGACAGCGTAGGATCGAGGAAAGCTAGTTAGCTCAGAAGTTGTTATAAATGGAGACTTTGCCAGCGGTGCTTTGTTCCTAAGACAGTTTTCTACAACACACCTTATATGTGCTGACCATCTGCATAATTCTCTGTGGACAATCTCTACCTTAATACAAGAATTTGATGAAAGAATGGTCTTCTGCACTGAAGTCAGACATTCATTTTAGATCATATTAAGTAAGCGACTGAGTCATTGTTGTAACAGAAGCACTCAGAGAGTGGAACGCCCACCGAAGGGTACGGCCTTTCCTAAAACTTTGATGTTTTATGTTGTTTTTATTGCAACACGCTGAGGTCGGCCTGCTTTTATAACCTTTTATGTCAGACCTTTTGCCTATGACCGTGTATGTATTAAATATTAGTGATGTATTTTATTATTTTTACCCAAATGGTTGGAGGATTGGCTTCTATAAACTGTAAAAACTTGACAACTTGACTTGTATGTAATGTGTGATTTTATGAAACTTTATGACGCTGTAGGGTGTCGTATTGGAAAAATTAAAATTTTGTTGTACAGCTCTCTCCATGCCCTTACATATGATATATGACTTGATACTAGAAAGTTTTTTTCAAGGTCAACTTTGACCTTCGGCACCAACAATATAGGTCAAGGTCAAATCATTAGCCAACCGAGGTACTCATGTCCTAGTAGGGTTAGTATGTTGTTGTGAAGTTTCATGATGATCCATAAAAACAGTTGTGGGAGCTATAAAGTTTTTACAGATTTTCACTTTTGGTGTGACTTTTAGCAAAATAAATCAGCTCAAGCTGTTATTGGGATCTGCCATCACACATTATTTTAACATGATATCTTGAAAGCTGAACGCAAGACTGCTAACAAACAGACGTACAGACAGATAGGTAAACAGAACTGATTACATATTCTTCACCCAAACAAGGGACTAAGTGTCAGACAAAAAGATTTTGTAATAATATGCTTATTGGGTAACATCTCGCATTAGACAAGGATGTAGCACACAGTCAAATCCAACCTTTCCTTGTCACATCCAGTTTCAGAACATCAGTGCAAAGGCCCACAGGCTTTGTCTGTAGGGTAACCACCCTGTAGAAGGACAGGCCTTAGAACAAAGATAATGTTGCATGCTGTAACGCTGTAACTGCTGTTACTAATACCAATTTTTTGTTTAACTAAAAGTGTAGACGGTAGAAGTCGTGCACTGTGAATCTATAAATGTACCTTGTGGAAAACTATAAAACTATATTTTCAAATGTAACTTCTAACTTCTAACCGGTACACTGATAAGAAACTTCATTATTATAGTTGATTATGCTGTTACGGGCCCCAGGAATGGTGCCACAATAACAAAGAAGAAATCCCTGCAAATACAGGTAAAGTTCAAGAGCAATGAAGACAGTGCACTCGGTTTGCCTCTCAGATTGCATCTCTTATTCAAGTTTCAATAAACATGAACAGCATTAACAATATCCATGTGTGCATGACTCTTTCAGTCCCAGTGTCCATATCTGTCCATTTTTCCAAAGTCACAAGTAGAAAAATAAATGGATTCACACTCTACACTTTCCACTATTTTACATGTGCTTCATGTGATCGCTGAGTCAAAGCAAAACAAAAGTACACACATGCTCTTGCTTAAGCAATTGAAAGCCACTGTAATCTACAATGAATTTACAGCAATATACAACTGTATTTAAAGCAAATCACACTCTTATCTGGTTGAAATTAAAGTGAACAACTGTACCGGTTCTGAATACTGAAATTGAGCAAAAATAAACACACATCATTTACAGCACACTGAAGATGAAACTCACTTTTGCATAACATGGGCAACTTCTTTCTATTTCACATGTCATTAACACTCACATATTAAACAGCTTTATACTTTTCAAACCTCAATGACACTTTAACAATAAAACATCTTTGTATCATAAACTTTATGTAAAATTGTAAAGTGTGCAGGAGTACCAACCTTCATAATGAAAAGAAAATAAATCTATATGAATGACCTTCCTACAAAACAATGCTCTGGGCGCTACGACCCACAATAACAAAATATTACCGCGACGTTTCTGCTAGCGGCCTGCGCAGCCTGACCCCGCTGTCTCAGACTGATGCGGGTCAAATGTGCGGCTGTGCCCATAAGTGTTACAGGTACTGTCTTACTTCTTTACAACTTAGCATGGAGATAAAACATTGCTTTGTAACAAATAGTGGTAGTATTTTTTTTTTTTTACCAGGTACTAACCTGCAAATACAGGTAAAGTTCAGGAGCAATGAAAACAGTGCACTCGGTTTGCCTCTCAGATGCATCTGCATAGTGGGCGGAAGTCCATCCCCCTAAAGCAACTGGGTTGCACCTGCCTTGAAATAATAGTTCCACCTGAGGTCTTGCTCCATTTTTTTGTACCTTCTATACAGTTCATGTGACAAAATAATATACTGGTTAAATTGGTCATGTTACCAAAGTCATTTTGAATATTAATAGCCACGGAAAATAACTGATAAACAAATTAAATCAATTAAATGAAATGATTAACACAAAAGTGGCCATGCATTTTGGGTGTGCCACAATGCTATTGCAAATCATACACAGTATTCTGACTTAAAATTCAGCAGCATGTAACACTGAGTTCACAGAACTTAGAAATACTGGAGTAAATATCACATTCCTCAAATTGAAACTGTTGAGAGGTCTTTGTGTATCGCCTAGCTATGTGAGCCCACTTCTGGTGTATGCGGCCCTGCAGGGTTTTGATGATGAATCTGCATGCACACAAAGGCACATATTTAACAAAACACATTTCATCATCTATCGTGATGTCTGTGTGGAGGAAGCCCTGATCTGTTTTTGCTGAGAAGTAACTGGATTTTGTGAGTGGGTATTATGTGATTTAGAGGTATGTGTTGTATGTTCTGTAGGAGGGAAATCAAAGGGGAAGAGAGAGTGTGTTTGGCTTCCAGGTTGTTACTTTAACACCTCTCCCTTGAAAAGCAAAGGTTTGAAGCAGCATGTGATTAAAGTGGGAAAAAAAGAGCAACATAACTTACAAGCAACAAACCCTGAATTTCTTGAAAAATTTTCCTTGTTCTGAAAAAGCTGCCCACATATAGGCAAATATGTAGGACATGCCAACTGCAATGGCAGTGTTTCCGAAACCGAGCCTCTTAAAAACTAAACTGTCCAAAAATCCATAAATAAATAAATAGAAATCACATAGTCTAATATCACAACATTTATTTCCATCCAATATTGGATTCATTTTCACCTGGGTATTGATGATGGGAGAGTCGGTCCACTGCGTAAAGTCTTCCTCAGCACATCCCAAAGATTCTCAGCGGAGTTCAAGAACTCTGGGCTGGCAAGTTCATGAGTGAAAACAGTGTCTCCATGAACCCCACTTCAAAATTTGACCCAGTGACTCCTGGGAGTCATCTGACCTCATTATTTAGGTGTATAACATTACTAAACCTAGATCAAACTAACTGAAGCAATCTAGATCATAACACTATTCCCACATTTGATAGGATTAGATACTGCAATATGTATGTTAGGCTCTAAGCTTGACGGGGGCATTACTTCTTCTGTCCCTCTTACCCTGATGCACCCCTCACTCTGGACTTGGGCAAATGTAGACTGAGACCACTTAAGTATAAAATCCAATCTATATACTCAGTACTAGCAAACTGTAGCCTTTTTATCTGATTAGCCAGATATTTAGTCCCAGTCTTTTGTGTTCTATTTGAATTTTACATGTGGGAGTCCTCTTAATTTTCCAATTAAACATACAATTCTAATGTTGATTAGAATTAGATCAACAAGATTAACAAGTTAATCTCTGAAAAGTGTTTCCATGAGCTGAAGGATACCGTGGTTTCTGGCTTGTAGCTTCAAAGCTATCAGCTAAACCTGCTAGCATGTCTGGAACATGCTGAGCTCTTGATACATTTACAGCAGTTCATCAATACTTTAGCTTTCCAGCTCACTGATGCATTGTTATTTTCCCAAATTAATCTAATATTGCAGTCCTGAAAACAAAAGGCAATAATAAATGCCAAACTGATTTTTTCTGTAGCCGAAAATGGTTGAGGAATAATGAGAACGTGAAGTGCACATGGTAAAAGGTGGAGGTGATTTTTCTGTCAATGTTGAGACAGCACTATCTATCAACTATCAAGCACTAAAGCTTGTGTTCTCTTCTTCTGTCTAAAACCATGATTTACAGTCATTTAAAGCACACTTGGGCCAGTCAGTGGGCCAGTCAGTGGGCCAATGGTAAAAAAATAAATAAAACACTTAAAGCCTTAATGCTTCAATTCACTTTTTTTTTTTTTAATCACACATGCATTGTCCGTAGAGTATAAACCTTTTAACCAGTCTTGGATCTTTATTGTTATGTTAATAGGTGACATGCTTAGATAGTTATTAAAGAAATAAATTGAAATTCAAAATGAGCTACAACCCTTTTCATCCAGTAATACAGTAATACAGAATATTGCAATGACTATGTGTCTTGCTTTTGAATCAGTTTTTACACCCACCCCTCAAGATAAGTAAGTCTTGGATCAGAAATTTGTTTTAGAAACAATTGTATTAGAAATGTTTCAATAAATAGTTCAACTGTAACCTCATAACGGCAAACACATGATCATGTGAATTTAACCTGGATAACAGCACATACAGCACTTGACTCCTCGAATGTGGTACGTGTGTGATGTGCTGCTGTGGGAGCAGTTATAAGCTTTTCCCCTGTGGTTTATGACTGAAGAGACTGAAGAGTGCCTGCTTTATTCCACATTTCTTAAGGAAGGAAAAAAGCTTTTCTTAGTCCGTGGTCTGAAAGAAAGCACAAAAGACTCCCTTATAATAAAAGTTTACACAAGACAAACAAATGTGATCTGACCACACAGACAGAAAGGATTTGTTTTCTATCAAATTGACAGAATTGAAAACAAAACGTTAATTAGACTACTACTAATTCTTCTTAGAAGAGGAGCTTTGCACCAAGTTAAAAAATCCAGCTAGCTTTTTATCAGAGCCTTATATAGAAGATAAAGACAGCACTTCCTCCTTCTTCATCCCTCCACCCCTCCAGCTGTGGTATGTCTTATCATTGCATTGTAATGGCTCAGCAGTTCTCATGTACTATATTGATCAAAGATGGGACGTTAACAAGCACAAATACTGCGCTGTAACTGTGTTACTGCACAGTACTTCATGTATCTGTACTTGGTACTTGTTTTTTTGATAACTTTTACTCTCTACATTATTACACACATATCTTTTTCTAATCCTCACATTTTCAAAAAAGGCTTGCTACCTCAGGTTTAAGATTTTTGACGTGATTTATTATTTACCATTACTTAGTGACTTCCGATTTGAACCTAAATGGAGGGAATTATAACAGATAAAAGATAATCCTATTGGAGTATCCATCACTGGAGCTTATCATACACAATGAAAGAATAAAGGCAAAAACAGATAATCTATGCCTCATTTATTGTACCATACTCAGAGATTAAAGTTGGCCATGACATCTGGAATTGTGTTTTTGGTGCAGATGTTCATGAATCATGATCCTGATATATCCTGATCCGCATATTGCTAGTGGTTCAAGAGAGAAGCAAGCACGTTAAGTGTCACGTAATGTAAGATTTCCAACGGGCCAACAAATATCAGCAAACACACAAACTCTTTCTCTTACAATGGACAGTTGTTGTATTTCCCAGGAGACAACACCACTCGGCGATGGAGAAACATGTAAGAAAGACAGGACAGAAGACGAGAAAAGAGATTATGTGTAAAGGTAAGGGCAGCTTAGTGAAATGTATTCAAAGGTTGCATGAAAATACTTAGTTAAGTGCAGTTGAGAGTAGTTTGCAGGGTTGTGATGAAGCTTACAGTAATGCGTTATGTTGGACTGGTGAAGCACAGCTGTAAAGTTCATGGTCAGTGTAACAGGGAAATATACATTAATTCAAATGAAAGCACATGAGGATGATTCATTCACTGAATTCAACCTTTATACTTAATCTGTACTGTGGAGGGGTGGGAAATAAGCCATGATAGTTCATGTAGCGTCTGCTTGTATGTTGTTCTACTCAGCTGGCTAAATCTAGAAAGAAGCACAGGTGAGCCGATCACAGTTGCATACTAAATCTACTTGTGCTCACAATTGAAATTATTGTGACTTATTTATAATTGATTTTCTTTCTTTTTGATTTGCTCCACCACTTCAGCTGACCTTAGGGTTACCTCACCCGCCAAATCCCACTTTAATCCCTGACTGTACTGATTTTTCTGTTTAGGTGTGGAGGCAAAGTCGCCCTTCCACTCTGTAGGCAACAATATATAGACCTAGTTTTTTTTCTATTCCCTTTGTTTTTTCTCTCATTGTAAAAAAATAAAAGATGTTCAAGCTGAGTACATTTATCAGAAGTAGAATTTGTTATGACCCAGGTCATAATTTTGTGTAGTGTTTTCCTCCACTCCTGAGGGTGGGATTGTTAATTTTCTCTGATTTTTGTGCTTATGTAAGTTCCAAGTGGAGACTGACTATTGGTTGAAGCGTGAATGCAGCTGGTTATAAAATTGGACCGTCGTGGCCCGGCCTACTTCCTGCTTCCAACCAGGCTGTGTTTTTAGTAATAATGAGGTTCAGTTAACTTTGTTCTTTGGAGGAACATTTCTACCAGTTATCTTGCACAATTTTTTTTTAACTTTTATACTTTCAGTACATTTCACATTATTCCCTTAAGGGGATTTTTTTTTTACTTTGGTAAAAGTTGAATTACTGATTCAACTTCTTCACTAGAGTATTTTTTTGATTGTGTAGTTCTGCTAAAGTGATGGATGTGTGTGCTTTTGCTACCTCTGATATTGATGAAAAATCCCATCACAGTGTTGTGTGCAGTGTAATAGTGATGAATTCTGTTTGGTAAGCTCTCTACTAAACAGTGGATTAAATTAAATAACTTTTCCAGTAAGATGAATTGCTACGTGCGCCAATTTAGTCGTTACCATGGTGACCACTTTATTACCAAACCACAATGATGAACTTGATTACACATCTCTTATACGAAGACAACACTCAAGAGACAATCCTTAAAAAACATTCATAAAATGTGTTGAAATAGAGAAAATGAAATGTCAGAGACTGGCAATCAGATGTATTTGTCTCTATAATGATTGGAGGATGTTTCCCAAAAAGATTTCCTGTTGAAGACTGGCAATACATCCAGTACAGAAGATTTCAAGAGGATGATAATGCCTTTCTTCAGCTGTTTTCTATCTGTGCAGTGAAGCGAAATTATGCCAAATGATGCCATCAATCCCAGAGTTTGTTCTGTCAGCAGATTATGACTGTGAGCGTAGAAAAGTTGCTTTATTGCCTTCCTGGGAACTTCTCATGACCCACTTGACAATTCATCTCATTTTGGAATTTTAGTCCCTGCCTTTACAGTAATGGTAGATATAATGAGCCCAGCAAATTCACCTTAATTGTTGTCAGTGATTCCTGATGTGTTTGAGTTAGCTATGTTTAAATCAATATGTAGTTTAACAACATTTTGCAGAAGCTACTAAAGTCATGTCAATTTATATCTGCGAAGTGATCCAAGTAGCTCAGTCACTTTTTCCCCATCTTTATGCAGTTACATTTTCAGACTGGGTGATAAAAGTAAAATAATGATTTTATGTTTAATTGCCTCTTCTGAAAGTTAACACAACTTGAGGTGGACTCCAAAAACATGGCATTGCCCACAGACACTCAGGAGCTTGGAACAAAACCATTTGGGGTGTAGCCCAATTTGATTGACACGTGAATGCAGATATAGCCATTCCCCAGCCCTTCATGTCTTTCTCTCTCGTGTTCCCTCGCTCTCTTTTCTGCCTTTCCTCGTGTGTCAAGCTCGTGTGTCAGTCTAAGTCTCTGTGTTTCCTGTTTTATTTTGATAGTCTCATGGTCCACGTTCAGTGTTTAGTTTGGTTTCCCTGTGGACTCACATTTATTTCTCTGTAGCTGTGTTCCCCATGTGTTTCCACTCCCCTCGCTCCCTCTCTGTGTATTTAATGTGTGAGTTTTCTGTCATTTGTTGTTAGGTCGTCTGGTCATCTACCCATGTCTGTCATCTCCCATGTGTTCCCGGTCCCTAGTTTTTCTATGGTCCACATGCTTCACTGTTTAGTTTAGTTCTTTCCCAGTTTAGGTTTAGTCCTTTGTTTTTGTTTCACCATTTTTGTACCTTCATTTCTTCAGCCTGAATAAACGGCTCGCCCTTGGTTTAACCAAGTTTGTGTGGCCTCGCGTTGTCTGCTTTTGGATCCATTTAAATAATATAAGGTCTCTGCAGCCCTTTGAGAATTTTTGAGTAATACAGAAATGTAAGTGGTTTCTGCACTAAATTCAGGAATTAAATTACAGTTACAGTTGTGTCGTTATTTATATTTCAAAGGTTCTTCAGTTAAAATTGTTAACCATTTGAGACAAATCATTCATAACCATCTTACAGACATATCATTATGTACAGCTACTTTCAATACTACTCATAATTATTTAGACTCTTTCTCTCCAATTAATTTTTCTGAGTTAACTTCTGTACCGCCTCCAAACCATCAATGTGTCTATTACATCCCATTCCTACAATAGTGCTCAAAAAAGGTCTACAGTTAATTAATGCTTCAATGCTGACCCCAGCCCAGCAGCTAGAGCCTGATCTTCAACAGGTAACAAAAGCAACCAGACTTGTAACCTCTATTTCTATCATTTCATGTTTTTAAAGTAGAATAGTAGGATTTGCTCTGTAGATGCATAAATGAATATAACATTAATCATAAATTGAATCTTTAATCCTATAGTTTAATATCACAAACAATCAACACTTGCAACACGTGTTCACTGGTTCAAAAGGGTTCACTGTCAACTTTTAAAAATCTCTTCATGCTGGAAAAGAGAAAAAAAAACCTCCCAGTACGTGTGTTTCTCTCTCACTTGTGCACTGTTTCTTTTTTCATTTTCTTCTTTGATGCAAGACAGTGCAACTGTAATTGCTATTTTCCTAACATTGCTATGTTAACCTCACCGTGGCAATGATGCCATAGGGGTGCAAACACACGAGCATGGAGCAAATCGCCCAGTCCTAATATGGACACAGTTAGCTAAACAAACTAGGTAGCATAAGATGTACTCTAGGAAAAGGACAAGCTTAAGGAAACTTTAGAAATGTTCATGAAAACACATGAGGTCATCTTTATTTTGAAAAGCTGAGAATGGGGTATGTGGGATTGATCAGGTGTATGTGCAGTTGTATCTGTGTGTGCCTGTATGTCTGTGTCTATATGTCAGGTTGGGTGTCAGGCGCCACCTCTCTGGGGACATCTCAGGCCCTCCAAGGTTTGGAGGCCTATCTCCCCCTACCACCACTTCCCCTGCCAGTGGCGGACCCCCTCAGACATCGGTGCGTTGGTGGTTCTTTGTGTCTGGGGATGGGCGTCCAGGTACACACCGGCTCACTCCTTGGCGGCCGCTTATCGGGGCCTGGAGCCTGGGGCTCGCTCGGGCCACTTCGGAGGTGGGGTGCCCCCGGCCTCTCGGCCTGGGGCTCGGTCACTCAGGCGCAGCTGGCTGCCGGCGGAGCTCACGGGCGCGTCACTGCAACTCCCCCTGGCTTCTGCTCCGCGGCTGCTGAGTGAGCCCTCATCTGGGACTCTCCTCAGCTCTTTCCGGGACAGTGGCGCAGCTGCCCCTCTGTTGGTCTTCCTTGGTCTCTTGTGTTCTGGGGGCCTCTGGATGTCTGGAGTTTTGATCTCCTCCATACCTGCTTCACGCCCTGGAGGACGGGGCTGTGGCCCCCCCACACCCTCTAGCAGATTATTACATGAAGGAACCTTTTAAAAAACAAAAAACAAGCGCGTCCATGCTCACAGGTGTACACACGGGTGATCACACCCACAAACTACACCCTTTTTGGCTCCTACCTCAAAGCACACTGTGTTCTGTTGATCTTATGTGCTGCACAATAATGTTTAACATTTAGTATTTACTGTCATATTCCCATATATCATTGTGATGTTGTTTATTCTATTACTCTTGTTCTCTTCTGCTTGCTTTCTTTTTTCTTTCTCAGCAGGTGATCCAGGTGATTGATATATGCATTTTTTTTTCTCTGCCCGTTCTGTTGGTTTTTGTTTTTTGCCCTTCTCCCCCGTCCCTCTTCTCAGCTGTTTCTCTTTCCCTCTTTCTTTCTCCCCTTCTTTCCCCCAGTCAAGTCTGTCCCGTATTCAGTAAGTGAAAATAAAATAAACAATAAAAGGTGAATCAAATGGACCATTACGGCAAGGCTGGGATGGTCAGTTTGGTAAAGTAAATCCGTTGGGCATCTTTCTTTGCCTTTAGACAACAATTCTGATGGCAAAAGAGCCAAACGGGACAGGCCAAAAAAAAAAAAAAAAAAAAAAAAAAAGTTGTAAAGTTGTAGCATGCCATTTTAGAAGTTACCTGGCTAACTTGCAACCAGGGGCGGAGCGTGGGGGTGGCTTACGGGGCTTAAGCCCGGGTTGTTTTGTCAGAAGCCCGGGGTATTTTGGAGTGTAATTTTTCATAGTTAGATGCCTGGCTGACAACTGTATAAAACAAAAAGAACACACAATATTCGAAGCACATAGTGCACACTGTGGGAATTTACGACTGTGCGTGAATCCCCCCCTGATATTGGTATGATCCAAGCTCAGGCACTAAGCGACTGAGCGAGGGGGCGGGGGGAGCTGCTGCCCGTGAGTGCGCTGTTGGAGAGACGGAGCCAGCCATACTAAGGAGAGCTTAAGTTTGACCAGGTACCAAAGCAAATCATTCGTACTGTACAAATAATGTAAATATGACGGTGCATCACGAAAGATTGATATGAAACTGATCACTTGACCAATATTATTTTACTTGCTCTTCAAGTGAATCAACAAATGGCGAAATGAAAAGCCGAACAAATGCTATTTTTTAGAGAGTCTTAGCTTACGTGTGTTTATTTCATATTTTCAGTTCTTACCCTCCCCGACTAAATCGGTTTCAGTTATGTACTGAAATATAAGAATGGACATTAGAGGGTTCTTTCAAAGAAAAAACTCAGGTAAATGTTATTTTATATATTATGCTTTGTATGTTGTTCAGTATATTTCTATGCAAAACAAGAGGGATTTCAGTACACAGCAGGATATTCACATTTGTAACCAGATATTTACACTTTAGGGAGAAAACATAAAACATTTTTTTACTGTACAACATCAATTTAGAGTAAACTTTTGTTTTAGATAAATATTGAAATATATTTTGAATTAGTTAAATGTCAGAATAAAGAGAGACAGAGCTGTCTATTTTTTATCACTTTCATTAAATTTAGGAGTACATGTACACTAAGTTTATTGTTAATTAATAAGAAAACTCCAGACGATTCCATTCTGAGCTGAAGAAGCTTCTGATAGGTTAGTAGAGTCCATGTGAGTAAACTGGTGGCACAGCTGTGGATGCATATAAGGCAAAACACAGAGCCTGTTTCTTTGACATGGGAAAATCAAGAGATGTCAACCAAAACACCAGGAAAAGAATCGTGGAGCTCCATAAGTGTGGCTCAGTTTGAATACAATTTGGTGCCATTTACAATTAAGAAATACAGACAGTTTCTCTCTTTACTCTTAAAGTTAACAAATATGTTTTTTATATTTATCAATCTAAAAAAATAAACATTTAGTCTGATTTGATGTTACAATTAAAAAAGTGTTTGTGTTTTGATCTGAAGAGTTTGTAAATATCTGGTTTCACCTGTATATTTGATGATTGTCAGCACAAAGAGAGAGCGAGAGGAGCAGAGATTGAGATGGAGAATGAGGACAGAACAGAGATGAACAAGAGCAGGTGAGACACACATGTTAGTCAAATGGTTGTTTACCAAAAGTATCACCGTATCATAGGTCCTCATGTATCTTGTACCTAGTGTTTCTTTTTAGGTTTGCTATTTTTCAAATTCTATATTTATTAAGTTCTGCAGGCTTGTTTGCACAACAAGGCTAAATAATTATATAAACTTTTCTCAATCTAAATATTGTACTTTGGTAGAATTAAATAAATAAGTGTAGTGCAGGTCTATGATGATTTTTAGTGCTACTATCATCTAGTTCTGATTGTGGTTATGTCTTGGTTAAGTCCTCAGTAATCCTGCTTTTGAACTGTTGTAGTCCTGTTTTAATTCTGGATCAGTTCTGGGTCTGGTTGAATTGGGGTTTAGTCCCTGTGTCTTGATACAGGCCCGACTTCGTTCTGTCTTGCTGCTCAATTAAAAAACTAGTTTAAGGTGTCCTGCATGTGTGATATATATATTTCCCTATATGAAGTCATTCTTTTTTGAACAAAACTCAAAACAGAGCCTATTAATCTTTCAGTCATTTCTACACCCCCCCCCCCCCCCCCCCCCTCAAAAAAAAAAAAATCCCACATGCATACTACCCTTTAGGGCTAAGCCCCGGGTGTTTCAAATGTCTGGCTCCTCCTCTGCTTGCAACTAAAATAGACAAGGTAAACATGCATAAAAATGTTTAGGTCTGTATAGTTAACCTGCCATTAAAAGGTTGTGCAAGGTACAGTAAGCTTTATCATGCTAGTTAACTGTCTAATAGTGGAAAAAACTACTTAGAGTTTTGTTACTGTAAAGCAAATGTACAAAATTATTTTTGTTTCCTATTCCCCCCAAAATGTGATTGCCTTGAAGTCATCAGTGCGTAAAGCAAATTGGATGTGCTGATGCCAGTTTGTCTCAGTACCACCCCATTGAGCACCAGAAAGAGACTTCTGGGAACGTTACACACTTCAAGGTTCACTGGTTATGAAAGTTATTTAACTTTCAATTTCACTGTAGAAACCCAGTGAAATGGCTGTTGAAGCTTTTTTTTTTTTTTTTTTGCAGAACAAAAAGTTTTTGACAAAACTGTATAAGAAAATTCTTTAATTAACACACCACAGATTAGAGATAAATAAAAAAAAAACAGGAGACCTGACTATTTGAGCACAACTTGTGTTTGCACCTTTAATAAACATCAACACAGTACACACTGAAAAAACGAAATAATGGATGTGACGCATCTTTTTGTTATTATATAGTACAAATTCACAGGGAGACCAGCTGAGGATCTTTTATTCAACATACACTTTGTTGTTCTTGCTTGTTTGCTCATTTCCTTTGTTGATTTAGCAAAACAAACTTATGCCATGTTTTTCATGTAATTTTGCAAAGGTCCTGTTCTCTTTGTGAGTAGAGTCTGTTTGAGGTCACTTCTCTGAATATTTTACAACACTGAAGGTATAGTCTATTCATAACACTGTGTGACTGAGTGCACCCAAACAGAATGTGATATTTCAGTCTCTCAGGTATTTTTGTAGAGCTGCAGGCATTTTAAACCAAATCTCATATCAGAGGATGGCTTTAACAAGATTGTGAAGTTTACATGAATTGGAAAAAAGGCAGGTTATTTGGTTAAGAAGAAACTCTACACACATTTGAAAATAATACCTCATTATCTGTTATATTTGTAAAGGTACAGCCTTAAGCTTTGTATTACCCACATATAAAGTTTTAATAGGAATGAGGTCCTGGAGGATGCATGGGTCAACAAACCACAGACCAAGGTTTGTTTCCAGTTTTATGCTTTTACCCATATCCTTAACTACACTGTTTATTTAAACTATTTATACCAGAGACATAAGGAAGAGAGTCAGCATTCAGAACATCTTTAATAGAATTCGAAAGGAGAACTGTTAAAGATTAAAAATCCATTTATCTTGTCCCTAACAATTAAGTGGAAATTCACTGGTATTTATGAAGCACTTTTCTTGAGCCCAGGGCTTTGAGTTTTGTAGCATCAGTTCTTTGTTTTTGGTGTGATTCATCTCTGAGTTGTTTTCCTGTTATTTTTAAATAAAAAATCTAGTCAGTGTTTGCAATTGTCATCTAGTACTTTTACTCTCCTCTACATCCACTGTTTATGTGTATTGAGTTTTATAGTATAGTTTATCTTTTGGCATGCCTGTTTGAATGTCTGTCTTTATGCATGTCTGTGTTGAAAAATGTCTGAACCATTTTTTGTTGACTGCAACAACCAGTAACCAGTTCTCTATAAGAACAGGTGGTTCCCAGTAGTATAGGAAGAAGCTCTGCATCCATATGATTCTGTTTAATGTTCAAGTAAGGGGCAGAGGGCCAGGACAGAAACAACTGCATTATACTGCCAACAGAACCTATTTTGGATATCTGTTATCATCCTATTTTTCTTTTTTTTATTTAGGTCTAGCCTCAACGCTCTCCATAGTTTGACATTTATAGCCTTTCTAGCAATCACACCACTTTATACTACAACATATGGTCCTTTATTCTATGCATTCTAAGCACTTTATTTGCTCATTTCCGTGACCAAATTAATTAAATTGACTAATCAACCTCTCATGCACGTCTGAGAACATAATGACTGCACAGAAAGACAAAGCTGACCAGCAGATTCGACCAATGGCAGCTTGTTTCAATCAGATGACACTGTCAGCCAATGTACTACAGTGCTATAGCCTATGCCAAACCTTTGTCTAGTTTTATATCTTTTTGATTTTACAAAACAAAGTCTCTTTAGACTCTTATGGTCTCCTTTAGCCAAGTTGCCTAACCTAAATGGTTCGAGAAGTGACCACATCTGCCATGTCGTTTCTTTCTTCTTTAAAGGACAAAATATTGTGAATTAACTACTTTCTGTAAATAAATCATCAACTGTTATTTTAAACTAAATAACCTTGTTTCACATTGCTCCCTACATATACAAGCACATCAGCACCAAAATCAACGTACAGTCGAATCAACACCTCCGTAAAGCATTCTGAAATAAACCCACCATTTCTGCACGTGTCTGTCTTAAATTATGTTATGCAAGCACTACGAGTTTTATTTTGTTTTATGTTTTATGGAAAAAAAAAGAAGAAAAAGGGCTTTTAGGCAGATTAGATTATTAAAATCTCTTAAACCACATTAATTGGTTGCTTGGAAAATCAGTTAAGACGATTACGCACAGGGCACGAAAAACAGCAAACAATTTAAATTTTCACAAGTCTTTATTCTAATTAGCCGAGTGTGAAAGAGAAATATATACATAACATTTAGGAGAAATAGAAAAATGGGAATATAAAGTTCCATCCCTGATGAGTTTCTGGTCAGTACTGTAACAGTGACTGTCCCTCTGAGGTACTGTCGACAGCTTCTGTGTTCATATGGCCTTAATCACCATGAAAACATCCTTTGTCACAGTCACTTTGATAGGATTAGCGTACAGCTGTGGGCAGGGAATGTGGAAAACTCCATTTTAGATATTGTACTCTTGTATGAGGGATGTGTCTTCACTGACATGTAGGAGCTTAAATTAAATGTTTACACAAATACCTCATACACCTCCTCACGGACACGTGATGCAAGGCAATGCCTTCTTCCTGTGCGAGCTCACTATATGCACAAACAACAGTGACAGGCCTGGGGCCTGGGGCTCGCTCGGGCCCCTTTGGAGGTGGGGTGCCCCCGGCCTCTCGGCCTGGGGCTCGGTCACTCAGGCACAGCTGGGGGCCGGCGGAGCTCACGGGCACGTCACTGCAACTCCCCCTGACTTCTGCTCCGCGGCTGCTGGGCGAGCCCTCATCTGGGACTCTCCTCAGCTCTTACTGGAACAGTGGCGCGGCTGCCCCTCTGTTGGTCTTCCATGGTCTCTTGTGTTCTGGGGGCCTCTGGATGTCTGGAGTTTTGATCTCCTCCATACCCGCTTCACACCCTGGAGGACGGGGCTGTGGCCCCCCCACACTCCCTAGCAGATCATTACATGGAGAAACCTTTGGAATGCAAGCATGCTGATCCACACAGGTATGCACACATGGGTATTCACAGACGCGGACTAAAGCTTTCTTGGCTGCTGCCTCAAAGCACACTGTGCGCTGTCTATCTTGCGTGCTGCACAATATCGTTTATTATTTAGTAAATATTGATATCTATGACTAGCTAGTTTATTGTGATGGTGCTTTGTTTTCTCTATTATTATGTTACTCTTTGTTGTTTGCTGTCTCCTCTGTTTGTTTTTTTTGTTTGTTTTTTTTTTTTTCTCCATACAGGTGACCCAGGAGTTCTTTTTTTTTTTTTCTCTCTCTTCCCCCCCCTTCTCACCATCTCTTCTCCCCTTTGGTTTTCTTTCTTTCTCTCCCCCTCTTTCTCTCATTCATTCCCCCTGTCCTATTTATTAAAAAAAAAAAAAAAAAAAAAATGACAAAGGATGAACTGAAGCTCTGCCATCACGTAATGTCGCATACTGCTGTTTCTGATGTCATTTAAAAAAAAAAAAAAAAAAAAAAAAAAAAAAAAAGGAAAATCAGTTAAGACGATTACGCACAGGGCACGAAAAACAGCAAACAATTTAAATTTTCACAAGTCTTTATTCTAATTAGCCGAGTGTGAAAGAGAAATATATACATAACATTTAGGAGAAATAGAAAAATGGGAATATAAAGTTCCATCCCTGATGAGTTTCTGGTCAGTACTGTAACAGTGACTGTCCCTCTGAGGTACTGTCGACAGCTTCTGTGTTCATATGGCCTTAATCACCATGAAAACATCCTTTGTCACAGTCACTTTGATAGGATTAGCGTACAGCTGTGGGCAGGGAATGTGGAAAACTCCATTTTAGATATTGTACTCTTGTGTGAGGGATGTGTCTTCACTGACATGTAGGAGCTTAAATTAAATGTTTACACAAATACCTCATACACCTCCTCACGGACACGTGATGCAAGGCAATGCCTTCTTCCTGTGCGAGCTCACTATATGCACAAACAACAGTGACAATACGGACAAATATGTATTGAGCTGCCACTGGCTTGATAACTAACAGTAACTGCTGTCACAGCCGCCAGCTTAGTCACAAAATGATAAAACTGTGCCCTACTTTCACTTTTTTTCAATAAAAACTACTTATGAAAAGTACTCTTTGATAATGCTGCGGCCTTCCTCAGCAATTTTTATCCTACCCTCCCTTTCCATGCAGCCCTGTGTTTTCCCCCCAAATAAATTTATTTTGTGTCCTTGTAATATATTCATAGCAGAGGAAAACAGGCAGAGGATCAAGATCAAGCAGCCCAGAGAATATCAAATGGAATATATTCATTGGGCTCTGTGGGTTCTCACTGTGCTGGCCATGTTTTATATATAGGATACAAACTAACACTGTTTGGAGGCTATCATTGTAATACTCTTAAAGCAAACAGCCAGCATATTTAACCATGTCGTCACCTGCAGCCTCGACTGAAAGGGAGTAGGTGGAGTCTGACTCAACGTTGTTATATTTAGTGCATATTTTATAATCACTTTAATATGATACATATACACGTAAACAAAACTGTCTAAACTGCATTACCATGGAAAACACTGTGTTTGGCTTGTTGGCGCATTGATATAAAATCCAAAAGTCTTGTTGTAAATGTTAATACTTCACACATCTATTCTCTGAATAAGAAATGACGGCAGTGGTTTGCAGTTGTGTTGCTAGCAAACAAGTACAGGGAGTGCAGAATTATTAGGCAAATGAGTATTTTGTCCACATCATCCTCTTCATGCATGTTGTCTTACTCCAAGCTGTATAGGCTGGAAAGCCTACTACCAATTAAGCATATTAGGTGATGTGCATCTCTGTAATGAGAAGGGGTGTGGTCTAATGACATCAACACCCTATATCAGGTGTGCATAATTATTAGGCAACGTCCTTTCCTTTGGCAAAATGGGTCAAAAGAAGGACTTGACGGGCTCAGAAAAGTCAAAAATAGTGAGATATCTTGCAGAGGGATGCAGCAGTCTCAAAATTGCAAAGCTTCTGAAGCGTGATCATCGAACAATCAAGCGTTTCATTCAAAATAGTCAACAGGGTGGCAAGAAGCGTGTGGAAAAACCAAGGCGCCAAATAACTGCCCATGAACTGAGAAAAGTCAAGCGTGCAGCTGCCAAGATGCCACTTGCTGCCAGTTTGGCCATATTTCAGAGCTGCAACATCACTGGAGTGCCCAAAAGCACAAGGTGTGCAATACTCAGAGACATGGCCAAGGTAAGAAAGGCTGAAAGACGACCACCACTGAACAAGACACACAAGCTGAAACGTCAAGACTGGGCCAAGAAATATCTCAAGACTGGTTTTTCTAAGGTTTTATGGACTGATGAAATGAGAGTGAGTCTTGATGGGCCAGATGGATGGGCCCGTGGCTGGATTGGTAAAGGGCAGAGAGCTCCAGTCCGACTCAGACGCCAGCAAGGTGGAGGTGGAGTACTGGTTTGGGCTGGTATCATCAAAGATGAGCTTGTGGGGCCTTTTCGGGTTGAGGATGGAGTCAAGCTCAACTCCCAGTCCTACTGCCAGTTTCTGGAAGACGCCTTCTTCAAGCAGTGGTACAGGAAGAAGTCTGCATCCTTCAAGAAAAACATGATTTTCATGCAGGACAATGCTCCATCACACGCGTCCAAGTACTCCACAGCGTGGCTGGCAAGAAAGGGTATAAAAGAAGAAAAACTAATGACATGGCCTCCTTGTTCACCTGATCTGAACCCCATTGAGAACCTGTGGTCCATCATCAAATGTGAGATTTACAAGGAGGGAAAACAGTACACCTCTCTGAACAGTGTCTGGGAGGCTGTGGCTGCTGCTGCACGCAATGTTGATGGTGGACAGATCAAAACACTGACAGAATCCATGGATGGCAGGCTTTTGAGTGTCCTTGCAAAGAAAGGTGGCTATATTGGTTGCTGATTTGTTTTTGTTTTGTTTTTGAATGTCAGAAATGTATATTTGTGAATGTGGAGATGTTATATTGGTTTCACTGGTAAAAATAAATAATTGAAATGGGTATATATTTGTTTTTTGTTAAGTTGCCTAATAATTATGCACAGTAATAGTCACCTGCACACACAGATATCCCCCTAAAATAGCTAAAACTAAAAACAAACTAAAAACTACTTCCAAAAACATTCAGCTTTGATATTAATGAGTTTTTTGGGTTCATTGAGAACATGGTTGTTGTTCAATAATAAAATTATTCCTCAAAAATACAACTTGCCTAATAATTCTGCCCTCCCTGTATACTAATGCGGTTTAAAGTCCTTTTAGTCAAGAAGGAAAATGAGCAAAGAAATTAGATGTTCATCACTAACTCTAAAACTAAAACATGGAGGCGTTTTCCAAAATTACAAATCTCAAAGGAATCGACACAAGCTATAATAAGGTGTTATCAGTATCTGTAGTTTTGTTTATAGGGCTTGATTTAGGATACTGAGTTATGTGGGATACACCTGTAACAATCCAGTTTACTCTAAAATTAGCTGCTTTATATGACCATTGAAAAGAAGATGACTGCTTTCACTATTGCCACTGGTATTGCCATGAGCTAAGGGCTTTACTATGAAGCCATATTAATGGCTTAAAGTCACCTGGGGTGGCTGTAGCTCTGGAGATAGAGCAGGCCATCTCCTCCTGGGAAGGTTGGTGGTTTGATCCCTGGCTCCTGCAGTCTGCATGCCAAGTATCCTTGGGCAAGATACTAACCCCAAGTTGCTCTCCAGTGCATCCATTGGCGTGTGAATGTTAGCTAGGAAGCACTGAAAAGTACAGAAGAAAGTGTGTGTGTAAATGTGGCATGTTGTATAAAGTGCTTTGAGTGCTCCAAGAGAGTAGAAAAGCACTATATAAGAATCAGTCCATTTACCTTTTCTGTGGCTCTCTTTTTATCATGCTAAATCCCTGTGGTAACTTAAGCTGGATACATAACCTGGTTAGGAACAGGTTATGTTCTGAGTTTTAGTTTAAATTCATAAAATTTCTTTCACTTACAGCATGTTTGAAGTGCAGTATCAATTCTCTGCTGGGCAAATACATATGCATGAAACATGGATGTTAAATTATCCAATTCTTTATATGCCCTTTATTGATGGAATCCATCTGTGGTTACTGCACAGTACTGCATCTAACATAAATGTATATTTTGAACAGGAAAGTAAATTAATTGATATACCGAACTGTGCAAAGGTCCAGTCCTTGAACAAAAGGCAGCCAGCATCCAAAGGAGGGCTTCAAAAAGCCTGAAAAACTAGTCTTACTTATTCTTATACCTCAGAAAGAAAGCTTGTCTAAGTGATTTCAGGCTCTGTTGAATAAAGAAAAAAAAAAGGTCATTTCAAGTATCAAATTTGTTTGCATGTTTCAATAAATCACTGCAGCTGTTTCCCATTTTCCTAGCAAGCTATGAAGAAATCAAGTGACTTTTACATATACATAGACAATGATACAGTTGCACTGTAAGTGGTGGGCTGACAGGGTAAAAATCTATACTTGTGTACTAGAAGTAGTCACGGGCCTGTGTGTGGTTTTATCCTATTCTGCAATGATTCTTAAATAAATTTGGCATCTGTTGCAGTAAATATGTGAAGAAAGGGAGCTCTTAATTAGTTCATCTGGGAAACAATTGATCAGTTCATCAGAGGCTAATGTGGACTCTTTGTCAATAACATGGATCACAGAGGAAACAATGCCAATACATCTGGATGTCAGTTAACAAGCTTTTGTCTCCTCAGGTTTGGGCCGACTTGTCTTGAATATAAAACAAAACATGGGCCGTTTTCATTACCTACATTAATTACTTATTTTTTTCTTTCTTTATTTATCCATTTAGTCATCTCTTCATCTGTCATTAGGGATCCTATTTGTGGATACTCTGAGCTGCCCTACCCTTGTTCTAAATGAACTATGTTTCTGCAGCAATTCAGCTTGATTTCTTTTGATTTGGTTTAAATTTGCACAAAAATACACCTTACTCTGTTTAACAGTGGCAGGCTCAGTCTAAATAAAGGAATACCAGCTATAGCATAGTAAAGTTGGGTTTCCACAAAAATACAGCTTTCAGTGGGGGGAAAGAAAAACATTCATAACACTGCCTTTGAACTTTATGGATCCTTTTCAAGTCTTACTTAAACTGTGGACATCAGTACTTGTGCTCTTTGATGTTGTGTCTCTCTGATTAAAAGGAGGCGAGAGTGTGAATCTCAGAGCAATCTGATTTGTTTACTGTGGGCAACTTTAGAAACAAGGACTGATATTCTACTTTCTGAAAAGAATAAAATTAACCAGGTGAGATGTGGACATCAAAAGACATTAGTGTTCTTTTTGAATGCTGATCTTCAGGTTTAACATTGAGGCTTGTTTGCTGTCATGGGTAATGTGATTTAGAGGTATGTTTGGCACGGATGGCAAAAATCCCACCTAATCGCCTTTCATAAATGTCAGGAAAATTTGCAATACTGTGCTTGTGTGACCGAAGGACTGCAGAGGAAAAGGCTCAGCGGGGACTCGGAGAGAACACAGAGTACGCACAGCATAAAGGTTACACATTTTTACAGGGATTGTTGCTTTTTCCAATTTGACATTTCGTTCTGATGATGATGACTTTAATGTGACTGATGTGATAATGTCAAGGGTCTTCTGCTCTGCGGATGATGGAGGCTTGGCATTACGAGAGCCTTGCTTCAGATCTATTCAGTATCAAAGAGTCACCTCCCACACAGACACACAGATAAATGAAAACACCAAGCGCTATAGATAGCAGATGAACACCATCGTTTGATTAAAAAAAGAATGACCTCCTGAATTTGGACTGCACCTTATTCCAAAATAAAACTTTGAGATCCCCCTTCCTTTAGTTCTCATTTTCCTATCACCTCTCCTGATACTCACTTGGTGCCTCCGTACATGGATGAAAGCTTTTGCGTAAATTCTCAAGGGTGCTCCCCTGACAAAATAAATAAATAAATAAAATCTACCCAAAGCCAACCTTTTGTACTTACTACTAGAGAATTATTTTATATTTTATAGCAAGAAACATGACTCCTCCATGCCCAATTTGTCCTGGGGTGTGTTATTGAAAGAACCTGCTGAAGGCTACTGAACACTAGACAGGGATCTGGTGGGTCTAATCTCTGCACTATTGTAGCTCTGTCCAATAAAGTAACAAGTACTACCTTTGGTGTTACATAGAGAAAAGACCTGGAGGCTTACAGACCTCCAAAACTACATGAATAAGCTATATGCGAGTAAAACATAGTATTGATCATTGATCATTAAAATATTGATCATTTTGAGAATAAATTTGAAATTTTGAATGACTTTAAAGTCAAAAAAGCATTTTAGGAATAAAATCTAAATACAATTTTGACAAAAAGTTGAAATACGATTTTGAGAAAAAAGTCTAAGAAAGAAAACAAAAACTTGGAAGAGTTGGATTTGTACAAAGTGAAATCACTGGCAATGGACAGATGGAAGGATACCAATGTTTATACCCTAGGGCCTAGTGCAAGAAAGACGATGTATGTTTTATCACAAGACACAATAAGACAGATCATCACTTTGTTTCAATAAGTCAAGTCATTTTGTAGTGAGTATAAGAGCCATGGTAGTTGTTTGACTTGAAGCAACAACTGTAATCTCAACATTTTGACTTTTTTAATCAAAATACTATTTAGAGTTTCATCTTGAAATTTCTATTTTAATCTCAAAATGACTGGGAGTTAAGGATATGCTCTACCCATGCTAGCTGGGAGCTCCAGGTGGATAGATTCATGGACACCATGCACCCAAGAGAGGCCTACAGCTCCTGGATTGTCCTCTCCGCCTGGCCGTTAGTCTGTGCAACCCAGAACAAGGACTAACCTGGGCTGCCAGCGGGGAGCAAAACTCTTTCCAAACTGAGGGCCACATGATTGGTCATCCATTGCAGAGCACTGAAGCGAAGCATATAGCTGGGTTAATGTGTCCTGTTTTGTTGATACATCGAGCAGCAGAGCTTCATGTCTCACCATCAAGGAAAACAGAGTTGAGTCAGATGAGTTCATTTATGGCTCAGAGAGCATGAAGGACTAAAAACTCAGAGTAGAATGCAGTTTTGTGAATTTATTTGCAGTGATGTGAATGTCAGACTGAAGGAAAGTCCTCAGTATTTGAAGGGAGTTGACTGATCACAAGATGAGGAGCAGGTGAGTTGATAACCGCAGGTGTGCCAGGCTGGAGGGTGGCCACCAACAGGTTCCCACCTCTGAAGGGTATGGTGCAGTTATCACACCCCCCCCCCCCCCCCCCCCCCCCACACACAAGACACAGAGAGAGAGGAATTAGAGAGCCAAGGTGGAGAGTAAGAAAAACTGGGTCGAAACCGATCCCAACAACACAAAGGTCATACTTTTATAATTTAGGGAAATGCTATTTTTTTTTGTTTTGGTTTGTTTAAATAGAGATTTCTGACAAAGTTAAAAAGCCTTGATGCAATAAACAAATTTAAAAGGCACTTTTATGCTTTTAAAACCTAAAAACAAGTCAAACTCAACACAAGAGGAAGGTTAATGTGTCCCTAATATTTCATCATAGTGTGAAACTAGCTTGTCAAGGCAAGCAAATCACATTTTAAATTCAAATTTCTATAGTAGCTTGGCTACTCAGGATGGCATTGTTTACATTTGAAACAAGCTTATGTGCAGTCTCCTTGTAATGGTCAGTCTTATCTCTCTTTGCACTTCGCTCATTAGTTTGGTTGACACGTAGTGGGTTATTGCTGGGGACTTGTTCTGTGGCTTGTACTGCATATAAAATTCAAAAAGGTTATCAGGCTGGACAGTACCCAGGAGAGGTTTTGATTCATGGTGACCAATTACGTCACAAGTCGCACAATGTAGAGTACAAGCAAATTGAATCACTTTGATCAATACTTTGGCAATAAATATCAAGTAATAAATGTTATGGTTTATGATTTGTTACTTGCTGGGAACACACGTGTTCTGTGTGCTTAAGACGATCCATTTAAAACAGTTTAAAAAGTCAGGCAAAAACATGATTTGAAACAAAAGCCAAAAGATGAGGCCAAATAAAAAGTTAAGGTGATGTAAAGATTATAAGAGAGAGAAAAAAATAGATAGATAGATAGATAGATAGATAGATAGATAGATAGATAGATAGATAGATAGATAGATAGATAGATAGATAGATAGATAGATAGATAGATATTGTTATTTAATTTCTCGACATACTTTTAGACTATTGCAATGTATTTTAATTTGATACAAATGTATTGCTCCATTGGCAGCAACCACCCACAGTTAACTTACAGTAAAGCTACCAAACTATTCCAAGTTTAACTTTTTTGTAGAGTTTGACACACATTCATATTTGCTGAATTAATATCTAAAAATGAGTTTTACAGTGCATTTAAGGGGCAGTCACAGTGGTTCTTATTCAAATTAAACAGCCAATTTGGGATTTAGACTGCTAAACTTCTCTTCACAAGCACTTTTGCTTCACATTTCTAGGCTACTGTCCCCAGTGAACTGAACTAACTGCTTAGAGCATGAATAATGCTCAAAAAGCCTTAGTAGCACAAGAATATGTCTAGTTGAGAAAAGGAAAACAGGGATTTTAGGAGGATGTGCTTTTTCTTTTTTACCCTTTAAGTTGAAGCTCATTTCCATTAATAGTATCAAATAGGCAAACATTTCGTCCCTGTTACCCAGCTATTTGAATTACACTGAGACAACTGAACCTGTGTCAGTGTAATTGATGGTCTTCACTTACTGCTGCACAAGGTGAGTAATGGCAGTCTTTCCCTCTGTTGCTGTTTCTCCCTGCATCCAGTAATGGCTCCTCTGAGAACAATAATGGCATCCAAGATGGGCAGTCAACTGCTAATACTATCATCTCTCTGTTACTTATATAAGCTGGACTGACATTTCAGGCACTGCAAAGAGTTCTGTCTGAATAGGATTCCTGTAGAAATAATATCTCACCTGTAAGGCATGGTTGAGATAATGTGGATAATCTCAACTTTTCCCTGAGTGAGCAGCTAAATGTGTTTGGTTAGATTACAGTAACTAAAAGGCCTGCCAGCTGCTGTAATTACCTTTTCTAAGTACCATGTGAATACCAACCTTAGATAGGCTATTTGGCAGAACAGGCATCTAGAGAGAGGAATGATGATCCGAACAGATCTGCCTTATTTTCCTTAAGGGTCTAGCAGGTGCTCAGAAGACCTACCCCCACCAGGAATAACGGCTGTTGGAAAATAGATGTGTTTGAAGTGTAAATATCCCACAGGTCAAAGACTGCAACAGAGAACTCAGATAACAGTATATTTTTACCCATGCAAAAAAAAAAGAGACTTTGATCCATTTCACACACTTTATTCTTCCCAGACTGCAGACAATGGATCTCCCAGCAGTGCTTATGAGTAAAGTTTGAAGCTATATTAGGAGCAGTCTGGGCTGAGTTTGTCTAGGAAATGCAAGCCAGAATGAAGGTGTGGAAGTTGCAGATGCTGTCATGTAAATAAAACCTCACTGACTCATGACAAAAAAAACCTTCTTGTTTCTATCATTAGCACCCAAATGTTTTGTGAATGTTTTCTTTTAAAGATTTTAAAGTGACTTTTACACTTTTACAGTGAGTGCAAAAGCTGGATGTGCTGGAAAACACTTTAATTATTGCTTTTGAATTCACAACAGGCAAGAATTTGCATCTTTTCATGTATTACAAAAGTTGATGGAGGAGGTCAGGTCAGGCTAATACAGAGGATGGGTCAACAGGTCAGCAAGCAAACAAGGTATCATACTAGGAGGCCTAAATTACTCTAACACACTTAACAGTTTAACAGTCCTGCAAGGAATTGACAGGCGAACCCGGGTTATATACTGGTAGATGAGTCAAGCAGAGTTAATACCACAACTGCAGACAAAAAAGAAAGAACAGAGAGAAGGCAGGTCCGAACTAAGAGGATGGAAGGACCGTGACATATCGTGATGGAAATCACTCATGCCCTACGCTGAACTTAGTTATCTTTGGAGAAAATAATAATGAGTTGTAATATTATTTTTCTTGTTTAATATGCTTGCACAATCTTCATCTTATGACATGAAAACAGGAAACGTGTATGTACTCCTAGGTAGTCTTATACTTGAATCTTCCACCTCTACAAGCTGCTGATTTATATGTAACCTTGAATTAATAAGCAAATGGAGAACAGCGACCTTTCCTTAACCCCAACAAAGTGCCTGAATACACCAATAAACATGTCAGTTACACTGTAAGAATGGAAATTTAAACAAAAGGGTAATACACAGTAACACATTTCAATACTATGTTCTCAGGTTTTGACTTGCTGATTAACAGTGTCACTATTTAATATATTATTTATTGCAAAAACTCCTCAAGGAGACGGGGTTAATTATGCACTATTAGAGTATACACAATCTAACTGGATAATTAATTTATCATCAACTTCTTGTTAGTTAATAATACATTTTACAATGGATAATATAGCCTTGTCTTATTGGAGTGTTTGTGTTGCTGTGTTGTGGACGTTTTTTAATTACTTTTAGTAATTTTCTCCATGGGTGCCTGGAGGTAAATAAAACCCTCTTGTTAGGAAACATAGCCACATGTACAGGTAAAAAAATAAAGAAACCATTTTAGGCTGAAGATGCAGGGAAAACACATAGAAAAGGATTTATCATTTGTTTAGATACCTTTCAAGATGGTTACAATACGAAATACACTGTGTGCTCTAAGTTAATTGTCACTCGAGGCCGTAGTTTATGTCCCACCTTACATCATCAGCATTTGCCATATGTTTTTTCAGCGTTTTCCTTGTTAGTTAACCCCTTAGATAAACACTGGAGACAACACCCCAAAGAAAATGCAGTAGAAAGTGTGACCTAGATTAAGAAGACAGTGAGTGAACCATCCATTTGTCTGGATTGTGCAGTTTCCCCATCACACCTCCAAAGAACATAAAGCATCAAATCATGGATTTTGCCTATCCCTTTACATTTAACGTATAAAATGCCAGCAATGCTAGAATGGGCGAATTGAAATGTAGTACCCATAGAATAAGACATGTACAAAACTCTCAATTGTAGCAAAAGGTTATTCAAAGTTAAGCAACTTACCGTTGGAATGAATTCCAACAGCCGGGCCACGGTTTCCACCAGCAATCTGGTGAGAAAACTACAGGTTACTAGTAAAGCAACTTTCAAGTACTGAAGCTGCCTTCTTGTCACGGGGGTTGCCACAGCATGGGCATCTTCCTCATAGTGAATATCTTAATATGATGGGAAAGATGGTTTGATGTGTAATTTGTGAGAAAGCTAAAGAAGGTCCAAGTAGTTCCACACTTGGAGAGAGTGGGCAGGTAAGTGAGTGGAACTGGTGGGCTGAATTGTCAATTTGTAGTTGAAGCAGAGAGCCAAGGATGAAAGTTAAGATGTGATGAGAGTCATTCCAGGTAAGTGTTTCCTTCAGTTTAAGTTGAGGGTTTTTTTTGTTTTTTTGTACTAACGGTTTACCATTTCACCAGCTGGAGTAGGAGCACACCAGTGTTAACAACCGGCCTGTGTATGGAGGTGACAGTGCACAGCAGTAATGATGAACAGGAGTGATGGCTGAATCAGCAGGAAAAACACTGTTTCCAGGCAAGGGGCAGGTCACTTCTGAATCAACTTCAGCTGTATATGAAGAAAGAAAGAGACACACAGAGATCAGGACAGAGGGAAACGAAATACGCAGGAAAAAAAGAGACAAGAAAGCTGGGGCCTGCCCACTATGGCAGGTGGCTGTAGCTCAGGTGGCAGAGCAGGTCAGCCACTAATCAGAAGGTCGGTGGTTCGATCCCAGGCTGCCTCCTGGCTGCATGTCAAATATCCTTGGGCAAGATACTAACCCCATGTTTGCCTACTGGTGTTGGTTAGAGGGCCCGGTGGCGCCTGTGTCCGGCAGCCTCGCCTCTGTCAGTGCGCCCCAGGGCAGCTGTGGCAACAATGTAGCTTGCCATCGCCAATGTGTGTGTGAATGGGTGAATGACTGAATGTAGTGTAAAGCGCTTTGGGGTCCTATGGACTAGAAAAGCGCTATACAAATGCAGGCCATTTACCATGGCAGTTTTCTACCAGCTGGTTCTGCATCTTTGTTGGTGTATGAACCATGGACTTAATCTTTTTATTCCCTCTTAACACATAAGCATACTACATACTATAAACTGATAACACGTGACTTGTGGATCGACCATTTACCCCTAGTACAGGAAGTCTGCCCCGGCTCTCTGTTTAAAGGGGCCAAGTACTGGATTCAAAGGGGTGTGCCTGGAACACACTGCCTGACCTCTGGATGTCACGCACACACTCACACTTTCCTACTCTTAATATATACAGTACTTTTCTGGGTCTCACAATCAATCTGAACAGTGCTCTACTGCACTTCCTCTTTCCTCAACACATACAAAACCTGGCAAATTTCAAGCATTACAATTACTTCATTCAGGGGCAGATCTACTGTGGTAGCATGGGGTGGTATGTACCACCATAAAAAAAATTCTCTTAGTGCCACCCTAGTCTTACATGTTGTTTTTTTTAATTAAAAATCAGCTACCATTAATATTTTGAGCTAGTCTAGCTACCACTAATACAGAATATGAATAAAATATATTGCCCCCACCAAAATAGCTTTTTTCTATGTTGTCACTAACAACCGACACACCAGCCTATGACCATGCTGCAATTGTACATATTAGAGAATGTAACACCATCATAAAAAGGATGGATGTTAAACCGTTTGTTCTGCTCTGGGATGCAGATGAGCCAGGGGATCTTAATCTCCTTGACGGGCTATAAAGTAAATCTTTTGTCAACATGTTAACCTCTAATCTTTAGACAACTGTGTATTGTACTGTAGCATCCAAATCTAAAGCTTAGCTGAGGGAGCAAATTTTCAGCCACTTCACTAAAGTTTTACAATTAAGTTGTGAACAATACTGCAACAAATAAAATCTTAGTTTAACTTTACACCAATTGGCTTTTAGTGGGCAATTTTCTAATTAGAAAAAAATGTGCTGCACTAAAGTGGAAAAAGCTTAGTGGAGCATGACATAGTCTGGGACAAAAAATCCCCTCATGGCTACAAAATAAGAAATGGTGTTTTAACAAGGCAGTCACATCATTTTAACTCAGAAAAGATGTCATGCTGGCTCTGCTTTTACCCCACTCGGTGTTTTTGCAACTGCAACTCCAGGCTTCTTGTAAGCTTTTTCTTGTGTTAAAGACCTGGATGACCTCAAATTTTCTGCTTCTAAATTCAGATAAAACTGAGGTTATTGTGCTCTGCCCTAAAAGTCTTAGAAATGCGGTATCTAGCCAGATACTTTGGATGGCACTACATTAGCCTCCAGTAACACTGTGAGGAATCTTGGAGTCATTTTTGACCAGGATATGTCCTTCAATGCACATACTAAACAAATATGTAGGACTGCTTTCTTCCATTTGTGCAATATCTCTAAAATTAGAAATATTCTGTGTCAGAGTGACGCTGAAAAAACTAATTCATGCATTTATTACTTCTAGGCTAGACTACTGCATTTCATTTTAATATCAGGATGTCCTAAAAACTCCCTGAAAATCTATTGGTTGATCCAAAATGCTGCAGCAATAGTAGTGACTGAGCACATTTCTCCTAAACTTGCTTCCCTTCATTGGGCCCCTGTCAAATCCAGAATTAAATTTAAAATCCTGCTTCTCACATACAAATTCTTGAATAATCACGACCCATCTTATCTTTCTCTGTAGTTTTTGTAGGGTATCTTACAATTAAAAGCACCTTGAGGCAACTGTTCTTTTGATTTCGTGCTATATAAATAAAATTGAATTTAAAAAAAAAATTGAGTTGTAAATCTTTAAGGGCAAATGTTTTCATTCTGCCATAGCTTTAACAGCTGCCTTCTTTTATGTAGTGTAATCAAATAAGCCCACAAATCATATTCAAAAATTCTGAGACCTTGTAATATAGATACAATGCTGATCAACAAAGTACTAAGGAATTGTGAACACTATCCAATGAAGTAAACAACATTCATGCAGGAAAGGGATTGCTATATATTAGACTGTAAGTGAATAGTCATTTCTCCATGTCAGTAATTTGAAAGTGGGAGAAATGGACAGGCATAAAAACCTGAGCAACTCTGACAAGGGCTAAATTGTTAAGACCAGTGAACTGTGTCAGATTGAGGCTGAATAGCAACCAATGCTGAACCAAGAAATCATCATCATGGACTGGCACTAGAACAGCCCATGTTTCTGTGGGTTGGTGCCATTTGATATTATGCAGCAGCAGTCATGATGTTTCAGAGTAGGAGATGTAGATGCAGTTATTATAAATTGTAGGTTTCTTAACTCTGCGTCATCATATTTCTCGGTACTTGTACGTCGAACTAGGGGTTCTAGTCCAGAAGAGAGGTAGATCCATTGGTCCATCACAACATGGTAGTAATGTAAATGATAAATGGACTTCGTGTAGAGTATACAGCACTTTTCTATTAGGTTTTTACAGTATACATAAAGCATTTTTTCTAGCACCTTTAACTCAATGAAAAATCAGCGTGAGTTTTTTAGGTTTCCCAGCACCAAAACACAATGTGGATCTTAATTAGTTAGCTTGTTATTATTGGGCAACTATTTACTACACTGTTAGCCCCCACTCCATGAACAGTATTGTAATATCTTTCATAAATATTTCTTTAGTGATCCACTTGGTGCTGTTGGGTTGTTTGAGACTCCCAGGCTGTAGTTAGAAGCAAAAATCTAAACAGCAGGACAGCAGGAAACAGAAGCTTATGCAAATCAAATTTGTCCAACAGTGAAGTTTCTTTGGTCTCGAAAAACAGATACAGCAAGAAAATCAAGGATGTTTTTTTTTGAAACAATATAAAAGAACAATAATCTTATGGTAAGAGCACTCTCAGCATGGCACTGAACGAATTAACGGATAACAGTCGTACTTCACAGAGCAGCAGCAGTTTGGGGTTTCGTCAGTGCAGCTTGAAGAGAGATGAATTTACATGAAGAGAAAACATTTGAAATGTTCAGGAAGGTTTAAATTTATCTACAAGCCTTGACTAAAATTCCAGAAACTGATACCGATCTTAGGTGACAAGAAAACAATAAATAAAAGAGTGAATACTGTTTCCTGGATGGATGAAGCAATTTCACAGTTCTCTGTGCTGAAATATTGTTTATGGCATTAACATATCATAATCTGTTGTCAACAGAGAGCTCTTTTACGATACAATACAAAAAAACAAAACAAAACTAAATGACATCCAAATATGTGTTCTGCAGGCATTATCACATTGGTTGATCAATGCAAGCTTGTTTTACCCATCGTTTCAACGTTGGGGGTGTTTATTGTTCAGCAATTCCTTCAGATTATCAGTAAAACACTGTGGAGATATGACAAATGGAAAAGCCATGCTGTTTAGTGTTTTCAGCGCAACAGACACAATCTAATTTAAGAGAGCATCTTCAGCTCTACACCAAAGTTTTTGTAGCCAAACAAATACGCCTGGATTAATAATTGTAGGTGATACATACTCTTTAATGGCATACTGAACGTTCTAAAAAATGGGTTATTCATTTCATAAATTAATGTTTATTTAAAGAGTAAGTGTACACCTCAGTCTCTACCAAGCAATATTGTAAAAGGGAAATGTTAGGCAGTACTAAAGCTGCTTTTTAGGATTCATAAATAACTTTTGGAAAGATATAAACTCTTCCCAAAAGTGTTTTTATATTTTTCCTTAGAGTGACTTGCAAATCATCTCAATCATCATCAATACATTTAAAAAAACAAACAAAAAAAAAAACATTTCCACAACTGACTGCCAGCGAATGCAGCCGGAGAGCAAAAAGATACACATTTATCATAGGATCTACAGATCATTCCTGCATTTATATTAGAAAATGCATGCATCTAGAATCAGATCAACAAATATGATTTGCAGAGGTCTGCCAGAAATGCTCGTGGACTCTCAGTGCTGGTTACAAGCCCAGTTAAATGGAAAGGTTTGCAAAATCAAATGTGCAGATCATCAGGAATGAGATTTCCATATTGGAAAGAGGTTTCAGAAGTACCGTATACCAAGTGTAATGTACGGTGGTGGAAACTTTATAGTTTTGCTGCATAAGGGACTGGGTAGCTTGCCAGATATCTGTTAAACAGTTGAAGTTAAACTGGAAGCTGAAGAAGGAGTGCCTCAAAAAGAACAAATGGATAACTGGGGAACAGGCTTCTCAGTGCTTTGATTTGAATGGCTTTAAAATCGTGCATCAGGATGTCAACTAATAAAGAGACTGGTGGAGAGTATATGCACAGATTATACATTTTCCATAAAATAACAGTGTGTTTAATTAGAGCTGCAGGATAAATTATTACAGGTCAATCAACAGATCATTGCATTCACATTTAAACTGTTCTTGCTTTGAATTAAAACAGTTTACAGAAAAATGTTGATACACCTGAGTGCATTTCCTCAAAGCTATATATAAATTGAGTCACTTCATTAATTGTACCTGCACATTGGATGTGAAGACAACTTTTAGCAAACTAATCAGCAGCTGTTAAATCCCCTGAAATGGTTTCCATACAGCACTTTTTTTCCACTTTGGAAAAATAATTGCACAAGAGGATATCATACCTTTTGTCCATTTATTTAGCCGTTTTCCAAACAATGTTCTTATTCACAGTGGAATGTGATTGTGTGAATGATTTCAGAGTCAGAGTGAGAATACTGTAATCCCAGAGGAAATCATATGGTCACAGTTGCTCTAAGAGCAGGGCTCATATTCTTGAGGGTTGGCCTTCATGCATTAGTTATACTGCAGTTTGTGGTGTGTTTTCAGGTGGTTGAATAAGCTAGCTGCCTTGCTTTGTGGCTGGATATACAAATATAGAGCACTGTCTGATTTTCTTGGTTGACATTACATCTGTTGTAGTAGTCCAAAAAAACTTAAAGCTGCACTGTTAAGGGAAAAAGCAGTGATTGGTAGAGGCAGGCATGTAGTTACGTGGTGATTTAGGGAGCATGATTTGCTTTTGTTTTATGTTCTGTTGGTGCATTTTTCACTCTTTTGTGTTTTCTTAGTAAGAAGCCAAAATTTTATGATCAAGGTTAAACTTTGACTAATTGTGGAACCCTATATTTCATTATATTTAGGTAACTTAGTAATTTCCCACCTATCACTAATCTTATCTTTTGGTCCTATCGAAGAGGATTCAATGTTTGTGCGTCCAGATATGTGCCATGTAACAATCATGCCATTTTTTTTAAACACCAGTAGTCTGCATGCCAGATTTTTCTAACTAACTACATAAAATTCAAAACCAAATACAGGCTGATGAAAATGTCATTTGTTCTTCTGGAATTCAGTCATGAAGCAAAGTATTGAACACATTAAAACGTTCACCTGATGATGCCGATTACAAATCATCCAGAGTGAATGTCAGTATCAAATGTGAAGGCAATCCATCCAAGAGACAACTTTTATTTAAAGGCATAAAGGTGAGCTTGATTGTAGCACTTGAGAAAGAGTCAGGGGTCTTCCATGTCAATTTCAGCTTGTGCTAGTTGGTGCGCTCACTAAGAAGAGCAGAGTTCAAGTTGTACAGACACACAACTTCCAAGTTTATTATAAAATACATTTCCTTACTGTAAGTTCACTACAAGAGACAAGAAAAATCTCTACATAAAGTTCAACTGTAACTAACCTGCTCTTAATGCTGCTGCTGCTGTGCACGGAGCCCAAGGCGGCAGCCTTTATTTAAAACAAAGGAGGAAACATATAGAAGCCAAAGATAATTGTGGTCTCAGTAATTAAATAGCTTTGGCTTGATGTATTGGAAAATGCTGAGCTTTTAAGCCACCGGGCCCTGCTCATTTACTAATCCATACTGCAGGAAATGCAAATGTCGTCTCCTGTCTCACTGCTGTGGGGGAGAATTGAACACTGCGATAGATATCGTAGCCCGGAGAGGAGCAATTACATTACTTACATTATTGTAAACTGATCATGTGTGAAAAAAAATAATGCAAGACGGGAGTTCAGCAGGAGAGCTGACCGAAGTTCCCGAGTTCAGTTCAATACGTTTCATTTTCTCTTCCATGACTCTGGCTGCTGGATCTATTTCACTCCAACTGCTTTTCTATAAGAGGCCTGACCGCTTTATGATACCAGAGACGACTTCATTGGCACATTCGTCTTCATAAAGCCATTAAAGGGAAACTCCAAAGCTATTTATAATGTATTTTCAATTGGAACATTGCATTTTGTGCTCAGAACTTTTCTGAAACTGCTTTAAAAAGCATCTCAAGAACCTGCAAAACTAAATTTCCCTTGGTGTTTTTTTTTTTTGGTGCATGTGGCAGACCTTAATGTAAAACACAGCTGTAAAACCTTTTTCTTGACAAGATGCTTTGTGTTTGTATGGGTTTTTAGGCACATAAATGCTATGGCTCCATCTATGACCACTTTGGCACATACTGAAGTAAAATTCCCATGAAATTGGTTGTAGATACTTCTCTACAACTAGTGCAAATCTTCACATAACGCTTTTCCTTTTGCAATAGTGCATCAACCAAGGTACCTCTTTCTTCAGTGAAATATGGTGGTGTGGTACACAGGGTACACACTGACAGGTTACCAGTCCACCACAGGGCTAATACAGACCAATTGTGTAATCAACATGTAAATTGATAGGTTCATAGCATAAACCTATTCACTGGAACGTTCAAGACAATTTACTACACAGCAAAAGCAAGACACAAGTAGGCAAAGTTCTTTGTGTTACTCATGCATGAGGGAGGCCTGCCTGGAGCCAAGTGTCGTTAACATATGACGTTTCATATAGGTATACATGTGGACAAAGAATACCTTGTCTGTGTGTGTGTGTGTGTGTGTGTGTGTGTGTGTGTGTGGGATCAAGATGTGACCCCGTGAACACTCCCCAAAGCTGGTGCCAGGAGTCTAGCAGTCCATCTAAACAAAAGGCTCTTATACTTAACCAGATACAGAGTAGGTGTCCTTCTATACCATAAATCAGTAAGAGCAGATATAACCTCTCCCCTGACCTTAAGTTGTGTGTGCATGCCAGAGTGCTCTGGGAGGCACACAGTCTCCACAGACTACTAGGGATCAAACCTCTACTAACATGACATTGGTTATAAAACACTAAGCATATATGAGTAGATATTTCTAAGCATAAATGACAATAAACAATACAAATCTAACACAAATCTTAGTAACACTTACACCATAACAGGCGATGTCGTTGTTTGCATTTAATTTGCATGCACTATGAGTTCAACATACCCATGGTATCTTTCAATCACCAATCACAATTATAGATAAATCTCTTGGCAACAGAGGGGCTTAGAGGGGTTTTATATAGCGCCAAATCACAACAACAGTTGCCTCAAGGCACTTTAAGCTAATAATAGTTCGCTAGTAGCTAATAAATCTTGAAAAAATAGTGCAGCGCCGCTGCTGCAGATAATTCAGTGGAAATAGAAATAAGAGTGTGTGTGCATGTGTGTGGGAGGGAAAGTGCTGTAGAGCGGTCATATCGTATTAAAAGTGTGTTCTTTAAGCCATTTGGTCAAAAAGACCTAAACAGAGCTGCTCTTTTAATAAAGTTTATCCTATTTAAAGAAAGAAGGACTGACAAATATCAGGAGAATCTAATAGATTATGATGATTTTCATTAAATTAACCTTTAAGAGACAGTTTTAGGTGCTGCTCTCAGCTGCAGGATCAGTGGTGCTTTTCAATCGGAGAGTAAAGAAAAATAAGACCATTCAAATACAGTCTATGTGTAAACTGGATATAAGGTCAGCAAATAGGTACTGTGTACAAATTGATCTACTTTTGTACTACTGAAAACTCAGGCTTAACTCTGATCCCATTTCATAGTACAGGTCTCTGATGTGTTTGTGTTGCTCTACCACCAAAAATAAAGCTGAAGTGATCATGTTGTATTTGTAGCTAATAAATCTAGAACAAAAAATGTGACAAAGGAATACCACACAGTCTGAGGATTTTAATCAAATAATGTAAAGAAACAAATCAATAACATGTACAACTGTCTGCAAGTCAGTAGGTATGCAGTGTGTGAGTGCATGGTAAGTGTATGTGAGCGTGTGTACACAGAAAGAAAATAGAAAAATAAGCCCCATATGTCAGTCAGCGAGCTTGAGGGAGGAGAGAAGCAGAGAAGAGTGCCTGAGAGGTCTGGTAGAGATATTTTATAGTGCCCAAAGCAAGGCTATTATAGCAAACTAAAACTAATCAAAAAGTTAAAACTGGGTGTGAAAAAACCCCCAATTTAATTAACTCAAATAAAATGAAGAAATCTTTTGAACAAGATCAAAATTGAAAACTTGAAAAACTAAAAGAAAATAAAAACACTGAGGAAATATCAGCAATATCAAATTTTATTAAACTTTGCCTGATGAGGCATTGATTGTTGTGTTTATTTAGACTTTGAAGGGCTAGTCAACTGCTTTTTTTTTTAAACAAACAACCAGAATCAGAATCAGAAACTCCCAGAGGGAGTGCTCGTCCAGGGCACCAAACAGGCTAGGACCGGCACTGGCTATCATATTACTGCATATTACTGACATGTAGGAGATAGATAGCCTAAGAACTGTGCATGTGTCCTGTTCCCACTTCACTATATTGAGTGTATCTGTCACGGTCTGGCTGGCAGACAGTGGGGATGTGGGGAAAGGAGGACCCAAAACGCAGACTCTGCGATGCAAACAGTGCTCTTTATTTACAGTGAAAAGCTGTAAACACAATAACTCCCCGTTGCTCCCTTGAACCCCGTGTGCGTGCTTCCCTCCGACGTCTGTGCTCGTGCTCCCCCGCTGTTGTGTTTCCGCACTCCAACACTCTCCTGAGTAGCTCCCCCGATGAGCCCTGATCACCAACAGGCAGGAACTTCAGGTGTGGCCAGTCCTCTCGCAGGGCCACACCCACCAGGCCTGCAGGTGGCTGTGCTCCATCCTCCAGCCACACCCGCAGACATGCACACATACACACCCACACCCTGCCTATACATACGAGTGGAACACAGACTAACACAGCATTGTGCAGAAAAACACACACACATCACCCAACAACAACAACAACAACAACCAAAACTGCTCACGGACCCCCGAGTCCTCCAGAGCCGGGTCCGTGACAGTATCACGCTCATGCTTTCTATAAATCCCAACACCAAAATGGACCAAAAGTCAGTGAAGGTCCAGCGATTTGAACGCACTTCACATTTTACTTCATTAATACTAAAAATGACACAGAAGGCTGGCCAGAAAAGGTAAGTAGCACTCATTATTTGTGTCACAAACATTATAGAGTAACATCAATAAAAATACAGAAGTTATAGCATTTTAACTGTAATAGCTGCTGAGTTTCTAGTTAACCATTCACAATAAACATTCCACATGAATTAAACATTAAATGCCATGACTGCCTTTCAAAAGACCTTGACATATTTTTTTTTTTAGGAAGCTATTATGGAAATTTCTTTCTAACATTTTTAACCCGTTTATCATTCAGCGTGAGTCAAACAACTTTGATTGGTCAAATATTGGTTCAAACTGTGGTCTGTTGTTTACCGTTAGACTCCAGTGAATCAATTCGGAGCCCAGCTCTGTTTTTTTACACAGATAATGAGGCTTGTGATTACCATCTTAATAGGCATTAATAAGAAATGAGTGATGGCACAAGGCACATTTGCAAACAGTACATAGAGAACGGGGTATCACTGAGTTAAACACACTTGGGAAGGGAGCTGTAATCTCATGAAAATTCAATTAGCCCGCTTTAGAAATGGATTATGCACAAAAAATAAAATTAGCAAGACCGGCTGGAAAACAAGAACATATCATGCAGTTGCCAATGACATTCAGTCAGTGGTTTTGTATTGTGAAACGGCGTGTTGAATACTGCAGCAGTTTAAAGAAGCAAACCTGTGCACTGGCAGTTTGTCTTTTTGAAACTGTAAGCTTGTATATACATTATAATTAACATCACACAGCAGCTCATTCAATTGTTCCACGTAGATGTGTTTCCCCAGATACAAAGTTGAATATAAAAATTGCCTTTTAAGATGATGGGAACTCTTAGCCTTGATCCGGGTGTGAATCCTGCACAGCTGAGACTTGAACATTGAAAGATTTATAGGACAGTTCAGTGTTAAAGGTTCCTAGCGAATAAAGCTGTCCAACTTTGGTGTTCACATTTAATTTGCATTTACAGGAAACAGGCTGTCATTAAATAAACACAACCTGACACAACTGGAGAAAGGTTGCAGAGTGTGAGTCATTCAGTGAAGAGACCACCTGCTAAGCATTTTTAAAATAAATGCAGCTTTTTTGTGCCCATTTTTGCTGTTGCATTTCTATCTGTGGACCCCCCCCCCCCAACACTCTAGTTGGTGATGCATAATGCATTTAAAAATTCTCAAGTCTGTCTTATCCATATAGCCCAAGGTAAGTGCAGTTGTGAACTCATCACTGACTGAAGTTAAACACATCTCCAAATTGAATAAGGAGCCTTTAATCTTTCATAAACTGAAACCACTACCATTATTTTTTATGGATTTGTTAGAATGCCCTCACAAGACAGTAGCTTTTACAGTTGGTAGTGGGTTTCACCAGTCCCATAATTAAAACTGTTTTAATGGAAAGTCAAAGGAAAGCGGTTCGACAATATAATTATGCAAATTGTTTATGTTGTTTATATGTACTTGCAAAACTAATGACAACATTTTAACTGATGATATCTAAGTACGACAGAGGAAAATGACTAACATTTTAAACTGAGATTAAATCATGATCAATTTTACACTTTATTTAAATCCACCTTTTGTGGCCTGAATGTGGAATACTTGCTAGTACCAGATGGATTGGTTTGATTTATTCAGAAACTGCTGATCTACTGGATTTTCCAAAACAACCATGTTTAGGTTTTAGAGGTGATAGGAAGTTTACAGCGATAACTGCTTGTTACAACCAAGGACAAGATTATGAATTATGTCAAACCTAGGGTTTAATGGTCTACAGCAGCAGAAGACCATACTGGGTGCCAATCCTCTCAGCTAAGAACAGAAAACTGAAGCTGCACTTTTCACAGGGTCACCAAAGTTGGACAGCAGTAAGACTGGAAAAACATTGGGCTGATGTATCTCAATATCTGCTGCGCCGTTTGGATGGTAGGGTAAGAATTCGGTACAAACAACATGAAAGCTGTTCAAAGTATGATAGAGCAGTTCAGGCTTGTTTTGGTGGTGTGATGATGTTGAGGATATTTTCTTTGTATACTTTGGGGCTCTTAGTACCAAATGAGGATCATTTAAACATGGCTGATAATAACGACAGTGTACCCTTCTTCTGAACGCTGCTTTCAGAGAGATAGCATGCCATGTTATAAAGCTATCAAATCTATCATCATCAAATGTTATAGTGTCAATATGGAGCAAAATCTCTCAGGAATCCATGAGACGGCTCTGAAAGTAAAATGGGTCCAATCTGCTATAAGCAAGGTGTACCTAATGACATGACTATCTGAGTAAATGTAATCTTTTAATGTTTTTGATAAACCCCACTGTCTTTATGAGTCATGTTAATAATAAGTAATAAATTTAGATCTGAGAGGAGGATGGTGTAAGAGTACAAGACTTGCTGTATATCTCACAAGTGGACACGTATGGACTTACTGAATAGTGCTATAAATAGAACAAATGGTATGTCGTGATAGAAAACATAGTTGTCAAGGAAATGCGAAAGCCCTTGAACCCAGTAGTTAACAGCAGAATCAAAATGTTAACTTTCTGATTGTATCAGATAAAAAGAGAGGGGATAAAAAGTTCAAAAGATTTATCCTCTGGGGATAATGAACATCCATTATAGCAGTCCATTAAGTCAGTGTGTGGGTACTTCTGTAAGAAAATGCAAACTTCAGCTTAAGGACATCACTGAGGAAGAAATACTTCTTTGTTATCCACTTTCTTTCTCAGTTCATTCATCCATAAAGAAAGGATATGTAGAGAGTTGTTTTCTGCAGCTTTGTGGAGAAATGTTGACTTCGACAGGGAGTATCACTGAACAGCCTCAGACAATGCAATTAGCATGTCCCTTTAAAGCTTTTACTTTGTTCTTATTCAAAGGATTTTGGTAATTGTTTGTCACAAACAGCAAAGGAAATATATTTTAACACACGTGTGGATTTTAATTGAACTAACATAATATGATGACAGAATGAAATTACAGGAAAATGTCTTCTAAGTCAGCTGCTGCCTTTATGTTAAGCAATCAAACCGCTTCTGTTGAGGCTCTATTGATGTAAAGTAAGTGACACGGGGAGCAGTGAAGCCAGAAATGCCCCATCGTGTTGGTACTTCATCATTTAAACAATCACAGTGTTTTTGTAAACCCACATTAGAGGGTTTGATGACCTTTCTGTTATAGCCCCTCAGAAACTGAACAGCAGACAAAATAAATTGGACAGACAGATTCAATTTTTGAGGAGCTTCTTGCCAAACGTAGAATTGTTGACTGGATGCTCCAAATCACAGCGAGCTGATAATTAGGCCACTCGTGGGTCAACCTTTTCAACTGACAGGCTGAAAGGAAAAAAAATAAAAAGTCAAGAGTGAAATTAAAAACAGACTTCAGACATCAAAGTAAGTCCAGATTCGTGGGATGATGACATGACTGGGCACTTTAACAAATTAAAGCTGTGTATTACTCAGTAGGGAGAAAAAACCCCACCTAACATCCAAAGCTGAGGCCCAGACTAAAAGGCATGAGGGCTTATTACAGATTTTGAACTGCTTGTTTGTTCTTTATGCTGTCAGTTCTCCATTCCTTTTCATTTAATCTTTTGTCTGTTTTTTTTTTTGTGTTATATCATCTCTTAGATTATCTTTGTTTCTTCATGACACTGGAATCTTCAAGAGATATTAAACATACAATTAGTAATCATGTCACTATAAAATCACTACTCCCAAAATGTAATTATTTATTTTTAAGAGGTGTTAATTGTGTGGATTCATCAAGTTTTCAACACAGTGTGCCAGATTTATCAAAGCTGGTGGCATCTTAAAGATATTCACAAGGTTTCCTTTGGGACTCATGACCTAATGGACCAGCCAGAGCAACAATGGATGCCAAGTGATAACAAAGAAAGTCAGCATTAGCAGGTTGTTGTGGTGGCGATGTAGTACATCACAGACGTTTTTTAAACGTTTTCTGAGATGAGGCATGACTAAAGTAAAAAACAAAGAAAAAATTTTCAGGAGAAAGTGCAACCTAAACCATATGTGAAACAAAAGAAAACAAAATACCAGTGCTATCTCTAACTCCCTACCTCAACAAAACACAAGACAAAAATAAATAGGAAATTCGCCCCTCCTGCTTCAGAGATATTTACACAGTGGGTGGATTGTGCTATTTATAACACTTTATAAAATCAAGGTTACGCTGAGGAAAGCACACATAAAGAACTAGTAAAAGTTTGGAGACTGAGGACAGGATCTACAAATGCTGCTGCTGTCAGTTGCTCACTTGGTAGCAACTGCTGAAGCCAGGGCTTTTGAAATGACTAGATGATGATGAGGACCAATCAGTAGCTGTAATGTCAAGGCCACCCCATATGGCTCAACCAGTCAAGAGAGGAACCTGCAGAAACTTTCGAATCCTTAAAGGGCAAGAACACTTCATCTCACATTTCCCTCTTCAAACACAGGTTATCCAATCAAACATAACAGTACAGTTTAAATCCCTCCCCCATGTCCTCTGTTAGATGAGCTGTGCCATGTAACTTTATTATTAATTAATGTCAATTTCCAACAGAGCAAAATCCAGTCAATAAAACCCAATAAATATTTAGTGAATGATGGTCAAATTATGGCTAATCTCCTCTCTATCGGCTCATTATAGCAGCTCCACCATATGCCAAAGCCAACTATGTGCATAAATGCCTTTAGAGATGCCCTTCATAACAACAGAATGTCTTAGACAGCAGCCCTGGTGCATAGCTGCAAATTGACAAGTTGAAAGAAGAAACTGCACAACCTTTTTCAACTAAGAAATATCTCTAAACTGCGAACTTTGTTGTCTAAATGTGAGTTAGAAATGATTATTCATGCTTTTATTTCTTCCCGTTTAGATTAACAGTTTTTTTCTTTGTTTGAGCAAAAAGAATCTTGATTGTCTCCAGTCAGTCCAGAATGCTTTTAACAAAGACACGAAAAAGAGAGCACATTACACCAATTTTACACTCATTACACTGGCTTCCAGTACATTTTAGAATTCATTTTAAAATCTTAGTACTGACTTTTAAATCTTTGAATCGTGACGCTCCTGTCTATATTTCTGATTTTTTAGAACCTCACACTCCCTCTCGCAGCCTGAGCACACGTTTTAAAACCAGAGGTGATAGATCTTTTAGAGCGGTGGCTGCCAGAATTCTCTCCCTCCATCTTTACATTGCCTGGACTGTTTTTATTCTTTTAAACATCATCTTAAGACTTTTTCCTTTAGACTAGCTTTTAACTAGATTTGTGTTGTATATTTGATTGTCCTGTATTGTGTTATCTGTTTTATGTGAAACACTTTGTGGTTTTTATCCTGTCTATATAAATCAATAAAGTAATGTAAAGTAAAGTCATCTTTGTGGTGAATTTCGTTGTCAGATAAGTGTATGCTTTAAATTAGGTTCTTTTATTTAGTTAATGGTAGTTTTCACTGTAATAATATAATAATAATTTAGCAGAGGCAGGGACAAATAATAGATACTCTGGCAAATAGCTAAACTAAAAAGTAACTTGTTATCTTATGTTGCTTAAGCCTAAAGCACGCATTGGGAACGTGGTAATGCCACAATTTGACTTGGTTATAAACAGGCTGGCAGACTGCTCTGCATTTTGTGCTGTTTGTGTTTATTTTGTGCTTTCTTTCAGTTCTCTCTCATTTTTTACTTTTCTGTCAGCATGTTAATGAAGTTGAGTTGTTTAGCCCGGGGAGACATGAAGTTTCAACTAAAGTAGAAACATTAACTTTGTTTCTACCCATGCTGGCTTGCCTCTCCATTTACTTTGCAGGGAGCTGCGTCACCCCTAAAATTATTGAAGTCTGCTGTTTCCACTTTTAACACTAAAAATCTACATAACTCTGCGGGGAGGCGTACAGAAAAATATTGCTCTATGCTCTGAGATTTATTTTATAGGTCAACTCATTCAGCTTGGCTGAAGTTTTGTTTGAGTAAAGATTTTTTCAGTTTCATCTTACTATTGAGTGTATGATTCAAAAGTCCACACGTTCCACACATTCACTGTCTCACTTAACTTTATAGGTTTGGCTTTTTCTGTGTTATTTCTGTTCAAATTGAAGCCACTGGAGCAAGAGAAGCCATAATTATTTAGATGTCTATTCCTGTTCTATACAATCATATGCCACAGTTACTGGTTTCTTGGTATTTGAAATGTTGCTTAGCGATGACTATAATCTACCTGTTATTTAGTGTGCCATCAGTCATGTTGGCTTTCACTCATCCCATATGTTCGTTTTTCTGCCTGTCAAAACCAAGGCAATCACTGTATGCTGGTGTGGTTTGCTAGTCCTTATAGGTTTAAATCTTCAGGTGTCTATTTTCACTGAAACCCCTACGCACTCCACTTCTAACTTATGTTTACTGCCCGTGGTGACCTGCCTTACTTTCCACCAGCCAGTGCTGAGGCTCCTCAATCTTAAAAATCAATCACCATAGTAAAATGCAGTGTGTTCAGAACTCTAATATGGAAACTAAAAGTGGTACAAAGACTAACATGTTTCTGAACTGGGGGAAAAATGCTGAACTGAACAGTCTGGGTCAATATTGTGTCTTTTCATAACCCGTTCATTTCCTTTTTAAGATCTCAAGGTTATCAACTTTACAGCCAGACAGTACCCATTAAGTATGCTTCAACTTTCTGATGATAGCTTAATAGATTCAAAGGTTTTCAGCTGAAAAGAAAAAAAAATACAACAAGCAAGGGGGGTGGGGTGTTTGTCTCCAGTCATGCATCAAGAGTCTGACAGATCAAGTAGATGGAAACTTAAATATGTATGGGCTGGCCTTTGGTCTGACACCTATAGAAAGACCATAAATAATGGATGAGGAATAGCTCCTATAGATTTATCTGTTTGTGGGATTTCTATTGCAACAAGCATTTGTATGAACTTGACACCATGAATGAAAGGGGAAAGTCAGCCTATTCCTGGTCTTTAGAGCATATGCCAGCAATTATGCTAACATTGCCTTAGGTACATTTTCAAAACTGCTGCAATTTTAAGCGTAGTCTTGATATGAATTTAACAGTCAGTCACTTGAAGACTATTAAAAGTTATATACTTACTAGTTGATTTACTATGAAATTGAATTGCCACAGTATCAGGTCTCGGGGATATTAATAGCCAACTCCAATCTTGTAAGTCATCATCAATCTTCCTATGAGTTCAACTGACAGTGTTTCCCCCTAATTTGCATATGATTACGCAGCTCTGCAAAAGGCGAAGATTAACTGCCAATCAAAGAGATACCTTAAGAGGACCTTTACCTACAGTGTGGCTAAACCATAAGAAGAATGGTCACCATTTCAAATCATGTGATGCTATTCTCTATGAGGAATTGCAATGGCCTTTTTAAACAGACAACATTAACACATTGGCTTCCATTTTATTATATTAAAGAGGCCAGCAGGAAGTCACCTTCGGCATCTTTTTACCCCCTGCATTTCAAAGTGGCTTCGCTGAAAAAAGCAAGTCAACTGTGATGTTTGTACACAATAGAAAGGAAAATAAAGACAACATGTACTTTCATGTTAATGAGCTAACTGTAGTACTTTTTTGAATGAGTGCATGGATAAGGCACCGCCCAGTGTGCAATTGATATAATATGCTTGTGGATGGATAAGTTCATAGCCTATGGCTACAGTGTGTCATGTACCACATCCAGCCTCCCAAGCTAAGTACCCATCAGTAATCATCTGATGCCGTGTCCAATGTTTTTGGGGCTTCTAGTATAGCTGGTAGACTTTTTGATAATGTGTAAATACATATTCCAACCAAAGCATGCCATTCCATTTGCCAACTGTAATTGCAGACACATTTTGAAAAGCTAATTAAAAAGCTGTTCATTGTTAGACAATAGCCAATTTTTGACACTAACATACAGGTAAAACTTTGTGTTGTTTTAACCAAAGTCTGCTAAAATTTAACTAGTTAGTACTACTTGAACTAACAATGGGGAGCAAAAGAACTTCTAGAAGAAGTTCCAGAACTCTTTTCCCTTTAGTACAGCTTCATATCAGTTTATAAAGATGATCAGTCTCCTAATGTTCATTTTCTCAAAATCCCATGTGTCATTTGCATAACACAGCATCATCAACATTAATAAAGGTGATAAAATATTTTTAAAAAGAGTGGGAGGGCACTATTAACTATAAGAGTGATAACTACTAATAACTGAGCTAATGAGGTGTTAACAATTGAAACAATTGAAACAGGTGTACCAGCAACCTAAAAGAGAAATTAAAATGCAAAATCACAGTGTGTAAGTGACAAGCTATGCCTTTACAAGAGGGTTACGTGCTGTCTGGGTTATTAATTGCAGAGATCATGGCTTCGATTAAAGAGAATTCAATACTGGGGTACACAGTGGTGCCTTATTTATTTGAATGAAAGCCTCCCAGTTATGCATACACCAAAAAAACCAAAAACACCAAAAGCAAAAAACAACAACAACAACAATTCCAAAGGTCCTCCGCCAGATTTAAAAGCTTCTGCATTAGAATCCTTCTCAATTAAAGCAAGTAGAACAAAAATAAATGAATAAATAAATTAAATAAATAAATAGCATAAAAGGCGGTGAGATAAGATGCTGTCAAACAATTATTCATAAAACGTCTTCACTAAATTTTGGATGATTTTAATAATTCAACCTCCACCTTTGCTTTGTTGTATTGTCTTGTGTTTTGTCAGGTTTCACAACACATATGGAATTTAAAACTGAACTCTTCTTTTATCTGACCTCTTTCACATCTGTCCTATCAGTCCTGCGGCTGTCACCTGCAGCCTCCCTCAGGGACTGAGGATACTTGATTCTCAGGATTCTCTGCATTTCACACAAGGTCTTACTCAAACCTTCTCATTCTTTCAGCGGTTTATTCAGTACAAAAGGAGAAAGAAATAGATATGCAAAGAGATAATGATAAAAGCTGAAAGAGATGGATGGATTGACAGTAGAAATGGGACGGATTCAAAAGAAAACAAACAAACAAAAGAAGATCCCCCTTGTGTCTAGAAACGTACAAAATAAGCCATTTGAAAGAGTAGGAACGAAAAAAAATTCCATGCTGCCATGAAAATACTTCCATAGCAGTAATACCTTCATAAACAACATTTTCAGGGGCAAACTGGGGCTAAGCATTCAACATATTTCTTCACCTTAGGATTTTATGAGTACTCAAGTTTAATAATACTTATTAAGAGAGGAAAGCAGTCAGTACAGTTTATTTCTTCTTCCTTTTCAAATACTCAAAATTAAAAGAAAACATGTCTGAACAATTAAGTACCCCTACAGACTGATAACTAATTGGTACCTTTAATGTCCAAAATTAAAGGGGTGTATTATAACGAGTTAACTAAACATAATCTAGTTAACTAAATTAATTTGATCAGCCAGGAAAAGTTTAAACCCTTTTAAAGCACAGCCAATAATTTAAGGCCATGTAATCTGTAGGAGCTGGTCTGCTCCTAGCTTTGCTAATTCAGTTGCACTGACTCCCCACAAATCATGCTCGAAATTATAGTCTTATTGCCTTTAAAACGGTTGCTTTGAAGATCAGGTGTTTGACCACTTGCAGTCAGTTTCCATCTTCAAACTGACTTTCATGCATCAGGCCAGTAATAAAACAGCAACAAGACAGTCAGCTGCTGAATGTAGTCAGCTATATCAAAAACAGATTGCATGTAGTTGGTAACAAGGCCCCATTCAGTCTCAAACTGATAGCAAGCTATCTATAAAAACAAGAAAAGAGATAAAAAGTGCAAATCTGCCAACATCTACGTACACAGATGTTCACATTTACAAAGTTCAGAACCAGAACTTTATAAAAGCAAAAAGTTGTCATTGTTGCTGCAGGATTAAGCTTTTACTGCTGACTACCTCTCGTCTGTAAAAGTAAGTCACATCTGCTCAGACTGTTAAGATTTGTTCCTGTCACCAGCTCCCAGTGCATCTTTTAACACTCATCTCCCTCTGTTCCAGAGCTCCGTGTATCACATGCTTCCCCTTCCCCTGTGCATCTGACAATTCCCTGTGGCTTTCTATTAGTTGTAAATACTTCAGTGATTCCACCAATAAAATTTTGTTGGTTTTGAAGTTTGACTGTCTGTGTCTGGTTCTGCGTTTGGGTCCACATCTCGTACCGGCCTGCGGGCCCCGTTGAGACTTTCAGGTATAATGAAGAGAAAACAGAGGTCCTTGTTTGTGCCCCTGACAGACTGGTGCCTAAGGTGATGGAAACTCTTGGTCCCCTTTCAACATATGCTAAAATCTTCTATCAGGAATGTCGGGGTAACTTCTGCCTCAGACTTAAGATGATCTTGTTAAAATTTTGATTCACTCTTCTCCTAGTAATACACTCTGAATTAGAAATAGTTGTTGTTACATCGATTTCCTCTTGTCTGGATTTTTAATATTCTTTTTTCACTTATCTTAACAAAATCTCCTTGGGATGTCTTCAAGTTGTTAAGAATGCAATGGGGAGGATTCTAATTAAGTACTCTTATGTCACAGCTTCCCTAATTCAGTTGCACTGACTCCCCATCAACTTCAGAGCCCACTTTAAAATTCTAGCTTTGACTTTTAGAGCTTTGCATGGGCAAGCACTGGTGTACAACAGTGAACTTTTACATCCATACATCCCCATCAGGTTCCTGAGGTCTTGTGATTAGGGACTTCTGGCCATGCAACATATAAGGCTGAGAACTAAAGGAGACAGAGCTTTTGCCACAGTGGCCCCCAGACTCTCTCCCCCCAAGGCTGACATCTGTTACGTTTGAAAAAGCAGCCAACAAGAGATTTTTAAAACATGATTTTTTTCGCTTTATTTTTTTTAACTTCGTGTTTTGTTGTGATGCACTCTACGGTATTCATTTAAAAAAAGATGCTATATAGATAAAATTTTACTTACTTAAGACACACATACTTTATACAATAATAATAATAATAATAATAATAATGGATTGGATTTATATAGCGCTTTTCAAGGCACCCAAAGCGCTTTACAATGCCACTATTCATTCACTCTCACATTCACACACTGGTGGAGGCAGCTACGGTTGTAGCCACAGCTGCCCTGGGGCAGACTGACAGAAGCGAGGCTGCCATATCGCGCCATCAGCCCCTCTGGCCAACACCAGTAGGCAAGTAGGGTAAAGTGTCTTGCCCAAGGACACAATGACCAGGACAGAGAGCCCAGGGATCGAACCGGCGACCTTCCGGTTACAGATGCGATTCCCAACCCCCTGAGCCACGGTCACCCTGTATACAACTATATATAACGCAAACCTCTTCACTAAGCAACTAATGCAGACTGAATTCCTCTTCAAATTTTACGCCGAGTGCTCATCCAGGAGCTGAATCCATTAATAGTCATGTATTATACAAGAGCCACAATCGCAAACACAGCTCTTTGGGGGAAAGTTTTCATATCTAACCTCCAGGACATATTGAATGAACGCACTGAAGAAACTATAGATTATGTAGCTGTTTGTGCATACAAAATTAAATTACAGCCAGTGGCAAGGTCTATATGATTAGTACACACTGGCTTCATTAAACTGTAATTAACCTGAATTATCTCTTTGAAAATAGGATATATTTGTCCTTCACTTCAAAGATCCTCATATTTCTTTCTCAAAAATGCCAAACAGACTCACTGACATTTAGAGGGGAAGGTGACGGGTCCCCATTCCCAGAAGAAAAACTGACAAAGTGCCTAGATAAGGGGTTGGACCACCATGCTTCACTGCAGCTTCACTGCTGCTTGGAACTAGTTCTGGTCTCTGCAAGTTCAGTGAAAGGATTGAACAACATCCTTGTAACGTTTACTCCCTCATTTGAAATTTTGTTTATGGTGGTATAGCATGCTGCATAACAAAAAACAAAATCTCTTAGACATTCTCTTATCACAGATCTCTTTGCTTTAAAGGCCATTTTATGTGACTCACATCATTTTCTAACTTCTTTAATGAATCACTGACACCTCTTTCCAGCTTATCAGGATTGAAATGTTTCATCATAGGATAAAGTTGAAATAAACATTGCATTTATGAAGTTTCATTAAATTCAGTCTTGCACAAAACTTTGTATTATCAAAAAAATACATAATACTCCAACCACTAGAGCAAACTGTGCAAAGAAGTTAGAATATATTGAAGCACACCCAGCTAATGGGCTTTACGGTGATGTGTGGGCTAACATGGTGCCTCCTAGAATGAGAAACATGGGTAGACAAATCCACATCCTCAGTTTAAATGTCAACAAATGCAAACATGTAAAACTACAAATGAAAACAGTTGAATGAACTTGGCAAACCTTCCTCAGTTACAGTTTTTAGTGTGTGAGGTAGATATTATTTGAGGACACAGCTAGTATACTATTGTACTTCGAATGAAAAGGACACCTTTGGTGAAGGATTCAGAGAACAAAGATGGAGAGACCTTTTGAACGTGCTTTTAAATATTTCAGATAGCACTGATCAGATTAGAAATGAAAGCCCATCTGGATCATATAGAACCCTGTTTGTAACCTCACACCAAATCAAACATGAGACAGACTTTGAACTTATAGAGCCATTCAAATGACCTTGGGATCACATTTGAAACTCTCCATTGTTATTGAACATGCAGCAGAGATGGCACAGACAGTGACTGTAGTCTAATCAATGGCAGGCCTTTTACCGCTTTCTCCTTTCTTTGTCATAGAGCACAATATTTCATTACTGTGGATTAAAAAGATGGAGCAGACAGCAATGTTTGGCAAATCTCACAGGGGATTTGAGGCTACAAATAAAAGGGGTGTGTGATGTGTTGTGAGGAAAAGGGGAAATAGGTGAGTGCGTATTTTGCAGAGCTGAGAACTGAATAGAAGCTGGTTTGAAATTAAGCATTTATTAACTAATTAACTGGAACGGTGAACATGATGATAATATTCAAAGAGGTTTTGTACTGACCTTCAAACACAATCATTGGACAACTTCTTTGCTTTTTGTGTGGCCAGTGCACCTCATTCCCAGCCTATTCAGTACCAAGCATAAGAGGCTGATGCAATTGCACAGTTCTTAAAAGTTGTTTATTTCGTTATTATGTTGCAAGCATCAGGATCCGAAAGAAGAATGCAAGTTGTTATTCAAATATAACCAAATATGTCTGGTGTCTATTGTAATGCAAGTTTTAATTTGGGATTATTGTTGTATTTTGATTTCAAAATACAGGAAAACATTTGTTTTTCTTGAAGACGCAACTTGTTTATCTTATTGCTATTGGCAAAACAGAGTATTTACTATAAAGAAAGATGTATTTTTGAAATAAGGGTTTTTAGTTTCACAAAGGTTTCGCTCTATTTGCCTGGATCAGCATAGTCATTTATGCCTGAAGACATAACTGCTGATTATATTCAGAGCTTCAGTTGAAAATTGGCTGTAAGCAGCATATTTGAAAGAATTGCCCCTAAAGGAATACATTTTATACATGCAACCCCTTGAGCCATATGTTACAGCATTGTAAATTGTGCGACTCATTGCTATGACTATTTGCACAAATTTAGATAGTGATACAAAAAAAAAAAAAAAAAAAAAAAAATGTAGAAATATGTTTTATGCCTGGTCCTAGTTACCAAGTATAGTTTACACAGGGATTAAGGCTAATCAGAAAACAGATTGAAATTGATCAGTCTCTTTGCAGTTTATTATTCAAAAAAAATTAATTAGTTTCACTTTGACTTAGCCAAAAACTAAAATGATCTCCATAGCTCTGTCATGAGGCTATGGATGGTGTAGTGGCGGAGCTGAATGAAATAAATACCATAGAAATCTGAAAGTCATGCCGCCATTAAACAGTGGCACCGACTATGGCTTCACAGGATAACGGTTTACATGATTTGCGTTGAATTTAAAGTCACTGGTATGACTAGAGACACCAGTCCTGTTAAGGGTTGCATCAGGATGTAAAACTCCCCCACATCAAACATATAGAGCTACTTGTTGTGGTGTCAAGGAAGCCATAATTGTCATGAATCGCTGTGCGGCAGGCAGGAGTTGGACCCAAAATGCAGGCACTCAGGCATGAGGTTTAAACACAAAGAACTCAGCTTTATTTGCTGGCAGGAGAGAGAGTCATACGCAAACCAAACCAAACCAAACTGGAAACTCATAAACTAAACTCACAGTGAGCCACAGGGCGATCCACACAGCATGAGGGACAACACAACACTGACTCAGAGAAACACAGGGTTTAAATACACTGCGAAGTAACGAGGGGAATGAGACACAGAATGAGGGCACAGCTGGGAGAAATCAGGACTGACGAGACAAGCAAAGCAGGACGCATCCACATAAGACACGAACCATCAAAGTAAAACAGGAAGTATTACACAGACGCGAACTTGACACGGTGGAGACAGCAACTAGGAAACACAGAGACATAAACCATAAGGCAGAGGACTCTAAGAACCGAAAGACACAGAGGGAAACTCAAACATGCAGAACAGAGGGGACACAAAGAAACATGAAGGGCAAGGGATCGAAACTAGAAACCATAGAATAACTCACACAAGTACAATAATACAAAAATCACAAAGAACTAAACATGCTGGGTCAGGAGACCCAGGACCCTGACAGTAATGATTTTCGTCAGTCATTATTGTCTTTTTCCATTTTACTTGTTATATAATGGAAACAACAAATAAAATGAAGAACAAACACTCAAGTGGAAGGCTGGTGTAATCTGATTTGAGTTGGGTTTTAGGTTTTCTCAAACCAGCTAACATAAAAAAAGCCTGGTTATTTTGAAGTTGCTGAAATACATACAGTGAAACAATGCACATGTGACTGTAGTAAAGCTACACCCAGACCTAAGGAGATCTTTATCAACGCTTCAAACTCATACAAAAAAGCAAATACAACCTGTTTTACTTTGAAGGTTCATGTTCATGTGTGATGTCAGCATGTTCAGTTTTACTTCTCCCCTGTATCGTTAGCCCTTATCTCTCCCAGCTGTGTCTCCCTCCTGTTTTCCATTCCCTGACTACTCCCCTGTGTATATAAGCACGATCTGATAATGTTGTGTTGGTGTTCCCAGATCAACATAGTAAATGTTGTTCCAGGATCAGCATTGCAAGTGAGCAGTCACATTGTTCTGACGTTATTCTTTGGCGCGCCAAGCCATTCGTGCATTTATGAAATTCCAATGTTGCAAGGACAATATCAATTCTGCTTAGCGTTTATTAAAGGGTTAGGGTCAGGGTCCGTTGATCGGCAGACAGAGGCAGTTTCTCGCAGCTTAAGTACAGCTTAAGTACAGCTTAAGTACAGTAAAACAAAAAACTGCTTCACTTCCACCTCGAGCCTCATCTCAGTTAGCTGCCCCACAGCCATTAGCTCAGTCTTCCACTCCACAACCTGCTTTACAGCCATCATTATTGCCTTCAGCTAGGCCTATAGCCCAGTTAGCCACCAGGCCTGTAGCTCAGTCACCTACTCTACCACCATTTTCACCTCAACTTCAGTCACCCTCTGTTCAGCCTTCTGTGTCACCGCTAGCTCAGTCCCCTGTTCAGTTGCCGCTAGCTCAGTCTATACCTCCTCCACAATCACTACAACCTTTATTGCAGTCCATAGCTCAGTCAGTAGCACAGTCATTAGCTTTGTCACCAATTGAGGCTCCAGTGTTGTCACTCATCCAGTCAGCCACTCATCTACACCCTCAGCCAGGGGCCTCAACGCCTTCTGGCCATGCATCAGCAGCTCCGGTTGGAAGCTCATGTGAGCCAATCCAGCTCTTCACGGCTCCTTCGTCGCTGTCAGTCTCCGCTGGCAGTTCAGGAGAACTGTTTCAGCCGTCCCCCTCTCCTGGAGGGTCTGGGGGGCCCGTCCAGTCATCTTCTGTTTCAGCCGGGGGTTCAGGAGAACCCGTCCAGCATCACGTCCTGTCAGCTGGTGGGTCTGAGGAGCCCGTCCAGCATCACGCCTCGTTAGCTGGGGGTCCTGGAGGACCCAGCCAGCACATCCTTGTGTCCGCTGACGGCTCTAGGGAGCCTGTTCAGCCACCGCCTGCAGCAGCACCACCTGCAACTCCCACACGGTCTCCTGCAGCAGCACCACCTGCAGCTTCCACACGGTCGCATTGTCTGGTCCCGCAGTTGCTACACCACCGTTAGATCCAGCTCGGCTTGTACCACCTCGCCTTCGCCGGCCGCTCTCCAGGCCCCTAGCTGGACATCATTATCGTCGAGGGCAGCCTCCTGAACGGGTTCATTGCCGCCGCTAGCTTCGCAGTCGGCCTCGGACCTGCTCTGTCGCCGCCTTCCGCGTGGCCGGCCTCCTGATTTGCTTCACCTGCGTGGCCGCTGCTGTCCACACGGCCAGCCCCCTGAACTGTTTTGGACTTGGTTCATGTGCTGTCGACCTCCTGGTCGGCCCCTGGTCTAGTTTTGTTTTGAACTGTTTTCTTGGGTTTCTGGTATATGCTCCTTGTCTTGTGTTTTGTTTCAGTGTCGCGTCGTACCCTCAGTTTGTGCCTGTGTGTTTTGGTTCTCGTGTCGGTATTGTTTCGGTTCAGTTCATGTTTTGTTTCTTCGCCAGCAATAAAGCTGAGGTTTTGAATTGTATTCAGTCTGTGAGTCCTGCATTTGGATCCTCATCTCCGCCTGCCTGCACACACACCCTTGATAGACACTGCTTTGTCAATGTGTTACACAAAACTAGCAAGTTCTTTCCCTTCGCCTGCAAGATAATCAGTGACATCTGCCAGAAGCAGGTCAGGTGATTGTTCATCTTTCGATTATAATTGTGCCTTCATGGTCTTTTCGGACATCATCCATAATTCTTTCGAGATATGTTGAAGAGGAAGGTTTAGAGTAGACATTAGTAGACACTTTTGAAACCTGCTACCAACATCCATCAGCTCCAGGCTTTTTTTTTTTTTTTTTAGTCTGAATTAAGGAACCTGGAAGAGAATAAATCTACTGCTATCAGTGTTTGGTGTTAGGAAAAAAAAACAAAAAAAAAAACAATTAACTGTAGCTTTAAGCCTGATAATGTTTGGAGTAAAACTCAAATGTAAATGTGTTCAAGGTAAGTTGCAATAATACCAAACAATAAATTTATCTTTGAGGAATGATTCAAGAGGAGAGATGCTGCTGATATTGTGTGATACAAAGTGTGGAAATAACCAATGCTGCAATAGCTACTTTTTGGAAGAAGTCTGCTCATCAACATGATAAATACAGGTTTGGGTATTTATGTTAAAATTAAAAAAAATAATTTGGATGACTGACTCTCTTCTCAAATAATTTTGAGGTAAGATATCAAAATTAAACAAAACTAGTTGCATTAACAGGCTCAAAGACAGATAATAGGCTCTAGTGAACCCCTTGATAACAAAACAACTACAATGTAATGTCATAATCAGCCAGTGATGAGATAATTACTGTTAATGAACACTTTGATGACCTAATTTACCATCCTGAGTATTACATCCAGATAATCTCTCCAGCAGTGTTCTTTTTTTTTTGTTCATGATCAGATTATAAGTCTTGATATGTTTCTTGTTGTGTGACTGATGAATCTTTTATCATAAAGCATGTGTGTCCCTATATTATCATCTTGCATCAAGAGTATTTTTTTTGGCCCAGGGAAATCAAGATTGAAGTGATTGCATAACAAGTGTGGCAGCCCAAAAGGAAAAAGGTTGCAGAGTGCGAGGGAGCACTAAAGGAAGGTCCAGGATAGAATCTGGCAGTTTGCTGACGTTGGTCATCTTCTACAGACAAGCCGAAACATGAACAGACATTAATGGATTGCCTCCTTGCAGTATCACTCACCTCTGCCTATGTGTACTCTCCTTTTTTCTAGCTTAGAAAAAGACATCCAGTTCTGACATCCCTGAAAGCCAAACGTCTTAGCTCTAATAAGGCCCCTGCAGGGTAAATCAGCACCCTTAGAGGGCTCCTGTAACTCTGGATCAGCGTACTAGACCCTTCTGTAAAAAGAGTACAAAGAACATAGACTGCATGTACAGAGTGTTTTACAAGGTGGTCAGCAAGATGCAAGTGTAGCAACATCAAATATGATAGCAAAAAAGGACAGGGAGAAGTTTCTGAATAACTCAAACAAATTGAGTTCCTTCCTGTTTTTTTGTAGAAAGAAGGAGCTTGTTGGGAAGAGAACTACAAGAAATAAAAGTACTAATATGCTCCACCTTGGGATTTTTACTCAAAACTTCTTAATGTCAACACCACAACTTATCCTACTAACCTAACCAATAAAAACATTGTCAAAGAATATATTGTATATGATAACTGTTGTACATGTTCATGTAAATGAGTGAATAAACCTTAAGTTTAAAAACTCTTTGGTTCATAAAAATCAAACAAGTAATGAGGTAGCGCTGAGTGTAAGAAAAGGTCTAAATTATTTTATCGCCAATAAAATTATCTTTGTTCCTGTTCTGACTTGAAAGCGAAGAAGAGAGAAGTTGGTTTATCATCTTAAGATGGAAAGGTAATTCTAATTTCAACTATTTTAATTGTATAGCACACTTAAAACAACTGTAGTTGAGCAAATTGTTTTACAGATTCAGCCATTGCAAACAAAAGGGACAATAGATAAAAGGACAACAGGAAAATAAAGTATACTAAAATAATAATAGGACTACACTGAGATGTCTGTCCCAATGGCACAAAAACAAATATTATTTTGGTCACAGTCCTGATCTGTCAAGATGTGGACTCCATACAACCCTTAAGGTATGTCTTGGTATCTGACACCAAGATGGTAGCAATAGATCCTTTATGTGCTCCAAGTTACAAGTTAGGACCTCCATAAATCTGATGTGTTTGTCCAGCACATCCCAGAGTTGCTCAATTGGATTGATATCTGGGGAATCTGGAGGACAAATCAGTACCTCATGCTCTTTTTACTCCTCAAACCACTTTTGAACCATTTTTGCTTTGTGGCAGGTTGCATTTTCCTGCTGACAGAGGCCACAGGATGTATGTGGTCTGAAACAATGTGTGGTCTGAAGGAAGCTGGTACAAGTCAAAGTATCATCCACATGGGAACAAGACCCAATGTTTCCCAGCAGAACATTGCCCAAAGCATCACACTGCCTCTGTTGGCTTACCTTTTTCTCATAGTGCATCGTGGTGCCAAGTGTTCCCCAGGTAAGCGATGTGCAAACACCTAGCCAGCCAGGTAATATAAAAGAAAACATGATTCATCAAATCAGACCACAATCTTCCATTTCAAATTCAAATCAAATTCAAATTTTATTTGTCACAAACACACACAACCATACACAGTATGACATGGGGGTGAAATGCTTGTAGCTGTACAATGCCCGACCATTAAATGACAGGAGAAAGTTTTACAATATTTACAATTTACAGTTTACTACAGAATTTACAAATTAACTTAGGAATTTACAGTAAAGAATGTGCAAATAGCAGAAGAGATTATAAAGATAAGGATTATAAATTATAGGAATTATAGGATTATAGGAAATGTGTGGTGGTGCGTGTAGTGACGTGTGTGAGAGTCCAGTCTTATAGTGACGTGTGTGGGAGAGTCCAGTCTTATAGTGACGTGTGTGGGAGAGTCCAGTCCTACACCTGGTTCAGGGCCCGAATAGCCTGGGGGAAGAAGCTCCTCCTCATTCTCTCTGTTTTGGCCTTAAGGGAGCAGAAGCGCTTCCCAGACCTCAACAGTGAGAAGAGTCCATTGTTGGGATGGAAGAGGTCTATCATAATCTTCCTAGCTTTGGTCTTGCACCGCTTGGTGTAGATGGACAGCAGGTCAGGGAGCTCTGATTGAATGATGCGTTCTGCCGAGCGCACCACCCTTTCTCCTGGTTACAATTTTGTTGGTCATGTGTCCTTTTATTGGTGCTTTTGGGAGTAGCCAGGGTTCAACATGGGCACCCTGGCTGCTCTGCAGCCCGATATGCAACAAACTGATATGCTGTTTACTCTGACAGTTTTCTATCAGAACTATCAATAGCAATTTGAGATAAATTAGCTCTGAGATACATAAGATGATAAACTCTAATGTATCTAAATATGATAAACTCTTTGAACAGTTTTTGTGAGATACTGACCAATGCAGACTGGGAACATCCCACAAGAACTGCATAATTGCAGATACTCTGAACCAGTCATCCTTCACAATTTGGCGCTTGTCAAACTTGCTTAAATCCTTACACTTATCCATTTTCTTGCTTCTAACACATGAACCTTGAGGACAAAAAGTTCTCCCTAATATAGCCCACCCACTTACAAGTGCCATGATGAAGAGATAATTAATATTATTCACTTTAGCTGTCAGTGCACATAATGTTATGCCTGAAAATTGTCAGTGGATACTGGACTTTGGTGACATCACACCTGGCATATGGAGCACTCACAAACTAAAACATAAAAGACAAAGACATATAAAATTGCTTTTGTCATTGCAACACTATGGTTAATGTTTGTTATTTGTATTGGATATAAAATGCAGTTTGCTGTGGCCATGAGCTAACTAAGTACTCTGGCCCTGCATGTTCCGTGTATGAAGGTTCCTGGTAGGCAAAGAGAAAACACACACACAGTTTGAGAGCCAGCCCGACAATTACTAATTTGCTTATTTTTTCTTTTGAAAAACAAAATCAAATATTTTTTTACAATCTATCCAGTAACTTCAGACTTATTGAATTCAGTCATAATTTACATTTGAAGTGCCAGAATTTGTGTGCATTGTGTTTTCACTTTTGAATAATAATAATAATAATAATAATAATGATAATAATAATAATAATAATAATAATAATAATAAAAGGACAATAATAAAACCTAAACGAATTCCCTTTTGAACCTCATTGGGGGATCCATTCTTGTTAGCAGGCATAACCGCTCATTCAATTCCTCTCATGCCTGTTGGCTGTAATATACCTGTGTTAGTTACTGGCTACAGCCAAGATCAAACACATTCAGCATTATTATACCCCACTGATCACACTGTTGGCATTTATCTGGCAGCTATCCACATGTGGCTCGTGTGACATGACTGTTAGCCTAGTCTGATAACAAAATATCAAATGGTCACAAAAATACAATTTATTAGGGCCATGTTTTCATGTACAGACAGTGCGGCTTAGAAAAAAAATGCACTTCAAAAGAATGTCTTGCCACTGCAAAAGACTACTAAGAGGATGGCTCAACATGACAATCCAGAAAACACAGCTTTGAATTAAAAATGGTGACAACTATTGTATTTGAACTCAAATCATATTTTCCCCAACTGTAACTGAATAGTTCCTCCCCTTTTCTTCGCCAAAACGTCAAATGTGGCATTTATGCTTTTTAAATCTGGAACACATAAAAGAGGACGAAAGCTGTGCCCTGGAACACAAATTAATATATTAAATTGTGATTCCAAACTGCTGCGAGACTGTGTTCAAATGAAAGGATGTGAGGGTCAAAGATATTTTGTGTGGCCTCGGGCCAATAATATGCAGTAAATAACAGTGTCCTCTGCATAAAAGAGCACTCATTAAAGCCACCTCGTTGTCACAAAGAGCTTGATTTTTTTTTTCCTAAAGCCAGAGCCATGACTTCTCTGCACATCACCGGCTCTCTTCCAATGCAACATCCTGCTGATGTTGCAAGAGCTGCTCCAGGGAACAAAATATCAAGACTTTCTATTACTGTAGAGGCTGTATTATGACAGCTTCACTTCGGCACCTAGGAAACTACAGTAATTTACCACTAGAGTTAATGAAATGGAATATTTGAATCAGCTCCGGGCTGAAGAGGAATTGGTCTTAATCAATAGAACGCCAGCCAATTTTATATTCATTACCGTTTCTGACATTGATTAAAAGTTTCTTGCAGACTGTCAGGTGTGGATTTTATTGGGGCAACACTGACCTGAAATGATGACCTTTTTCTGTGTTCTGAAAATGCCATTAGTTAAAATTATGAATCTGACTGTTAACATATAGATTTTTTCTTAATTAGAAGTGTTATAACCCCAATAAGGACACAGCCCCCCATTATTCTTGGCATAGATTTGGCTGATTCAAAAGAATAAATCAATGCGCCAGTCTGATTTTCTTGACGGTGCTTGCAGTTGTCAGGGGAAACCAACTGGATCACAACATGGCACAAGAGGGAGTGGAAGGAAAATGTAACACTTGCATCATCTCAAGACAGGAGTATAGTCTGTCACATCAGGCTCTCGTCTTTGGAAAATAATGAGTGTTATGCATATTAAAACTCTTTGTAACTCAGAGCTGTAAGAATATTTTAGTGTCTGTCAGTACAAAAGGTGTAGTCTGTTCAGAAGTAAAATGTGAGAACAGTTTTTCTTTTCCTTTTTTTTTTTTTTTAAAGCCAGTGTCAGAATGAGTGGAGCTTACAAAGGGAGATGCAACTTCAGCCTTACACAAGAGGATTTGTTTCAGTCAGAAATGTAACATTAACCCTCTTCTTGGGACAGTTTTTCCTTCTTCCTCTGTCTGTTGCTTAGTCTGTCCCTGCGTTAAAAACTAAGACATCTGCTGCTAACTGACAACCAAGTCAAATGGCTATATATAACTCAAACGCAAAAGCGCAAGGGAAGGGATAGTGTCCAGTTTTTTTAAAGCCTTGCCTTAAGGTAAGGCTTTCATGGGACAGATAAAGCTGCTGTTTGCTATAGAAGTGATTTGAGCAAGCTTCATGCATTTATTTATTTATTTTAACTTTGGTGTATCTTGGACATGGTTTGGTTAGAAGTCATGATGGAACTCCTCAGCTGCCTGCAGTTCATTATTGCAACGTCAATAAATCTTCTAAGATGGTTCACCCACATGTATGCTTTAGAGCTTCTTTTATTGGTTTTCCCTTTTTGACACAAGAAGAATAAGTCTGCACTGTATGCAGAGATTAACATTTCTTTAAGCCTAAATTAGATGCAAGATCTTTCTTCTAAAATTATAGATGGATAGATATTTTTTTTCTCTTCTTTTAGATATAGAGATTAGAATTAGATATCAGATATAGAGATAACTAATCTCTATCTATAGATGGATAGATATAGTTTGGGAATGAAAGACCTAACTTTCCTAGGTTGAGGCTCATATGACCCTCTGTTTTCCAAAAAGAGCACACCAGGTGTCCAAAGGAGCAGGTCAAATACTTATAAGCCTTCACAGCAGGGCTGGGATGTCAGTGCAATGACAGAGCGAGGCTCTTTTCAACAAAGTGGGGATGGAAGTTATGCTGAGAGAGGACTGTGACAGGTTTGCCATCAACATCTATGAATATTTGTCAAGGACAGATCTGAATACTTCATGTGAGAGTCCTGCTTTGGAAATGCAACGTTAAAGTTTAGAAACTGGAGAACTTAAAGTACTCAGTATCCGTCACTAGATTACTTTTGACTCATTCAGTATAAGCAGCATTTTACTCTGAGCTCATTTTGTTAATGTTACTTATTAACATTATGGATAAATCTGCTGATTATTTTATTTTCTCAGTTAAATCAGTAAATTGTGTCAGGCGTGTATGTCACGGTTAGGTGGTCCTCACCGATTACCTTGCCACTTTTTGGGGGTGTTTGTGTGTACTGCGTCGTGTTCTCCTCTCCATCTTGTGCATGTGTTTTGCTGCGGAGACATGTACCTCCGGAAGCCGTGGCATGGCACGGCAGCTGACCGGAGGGGAGGGTCCGGAGCTGGAAGCGTCGCACCTGTACGTAATTACTTCGCCGGCTACAACTGATCTGAAGCAGCCCTATTTAACGGTGCAGTCGAGTCACAACCAACGCTGGAACGTTGAACTAAACCGGGTAGCGTAATCGTGGCTAGTATACTCAGCTTGTGAAAGAGAGAACGGTTGAGTTACAGTGCGTGTGTTTTTCTCATCTGCCCCCAGGATTCAGAGATCGGAGGAGGAGCCGGCACAAGGAGCGGTTTTGGATTATTACTGCACTGCTCTTTCTGGATTACAGACTCGAACTATTGACTCACCTTTTCACTGTGAATAAATTCACTGTCACTCCGCAAGAAGTCTCGCACCTGAGTCCTTTACTTCCATTTCACCATGACAGTGTAAGCCTTTGGAAAATGGTGAAAAATGTCTATTACGATTATATAGATCTTCAGCTTTCATATTGCTCCTTAAATGAAATCATTTAAATTATGGAGTAGCAGGTGGAACTATAAATTTCAAACATTTAAAAATGACAGTGCTGTGAAAAAGTATTGTATTGAGCCAACCTCCTTTCTTTATATTTTGCCAAAAAGAAAAAACAGGGAACTAGGTGCGGCAATGTGTTAAAATATGCAAACAAATGAAAATAGAGTATATGTGGGAACAAAAACAGTTTAACATCAAGTTAATTAGCAATGTATAATGTTTTTTCTGATCACCTTTATTTTTCAACACTAGCTGAATTCTTAGGAAACTTTTCTTTAAGTAGTCTTCAGACAGTTCTCCAGGTTCCTTGAAGGACATTCAAAGCTCATGTTTGAAAGTTTGCTGCCTTTTGTTCTCTGTCAAGATGTCCCGACACTTTTCCCCTCATGTTTAGGTCTGGTCTCTGTAGGGAGGCCAGACCATGACTATTGCATTGTATGTTCCTATATCCAGGTGTGCTTTTACTGCATTGGCAGTGTGGTTAGTAACACTGAAGCAACCTTTTCAAATTTGGATTCAACACACCATACAGCTTGCCACTGATTTTCAGTCCAGTTCGTGTGTAGTTTGGCATACTTCAGCCTTTTCTCCCTCCACTGAGACCATTTGTAATGAGGTTTCAGTAAACAGTAGTTGGATCAGGTGAATGGCCAGTTGCATTTCTCAGGTCTGTTTTTCCCTCCTATTTCTTAAGGACATCACTGTCAGATAGTTTCCATCTGTTAGAGAATATTTTTTCCAGGCCTGCAAATTTTGTGTCCTCCATTTGTTTAATTTCCTCTCATTTTTTTAAGAACACACTGCACACTATGCTAAGATATGCCAAATGTTCAGTTAATAGCCCTTTGGGAATAACATTATTAGTGCAAAAATACTATTCTAAATAGTATTCTTCTAGAAACATTGTCCTGAATGATTCAGAGTTGAATTCAAAGCTGTGCTCTAAGGTTGCGGGCTTACTTGTGGACAGTTTCCTAAAGTAGGCACAGCCCTCAGCTATTAGTCTTGTCTGCTATGGAAGCAGTCTACAGAGTCTGTGTTAAGGAGACAGACACCCTTTTCACTTTTAAAATAAGGTTTAAAACTTTCTTTTTTAAAATATAACTCATAGTTAGGGCTGGATTAGGTGACCCTGAGCCATCCCTTATTATAGTTATGCTGCTTTTGGATTCGTTTCTCCATACATATTAGCCCCTTTTGCATTAGGACCTACTTGGGTCGGCTCGCCACGGTTTTCAGGGTCTAGATCATAGTAGCTGGTAACAGGTAATTTTTTTAGTACCTACTCCACCAGGGTTCCAAGCGATCTGAAAATCTAATGTCAGACTCCATGTCATCGATTAGCTGGTCACTGGTGTCACTCAATGATTCATTACAGCCAGTGTTGGGGAGTAACGGAATACATGTACCGCCGTTACGTATTTAGAATACAAAATATGAGTAACTGTATTCCGTTACAGTTACTGTTTAAAAAGGTGGTATTCAGAATACAGTTACTTTGTTGAAATAAATGGATTACACTGCGGTACTTTCCTGTTTCATTTTGTCGCGGGTCAGGACTGTTTGGGTTTTGTTTGACAGCTACGTTCTTTCGTTCCAGGCGGCAGCGTTACGGTTGCCATGGTTACAGGGCGACGCTCTCTCTCTCTTTCTGCGACTGTGTGTTTCCTGGGTGAGAGAGCGCCTTTTCGTTGTTGTTGTGCTAAGCTAACAGGCAGAATGCTACAAGCATATCTCTAAAGAATGTAGCATCATGGGCAGTGTAGTCCGTGTTGCAGGGAGAATGCACTGCCATACACGTTATGTGTCTGTGAGCGCGAGGAGGGAGAAAAAGGGGAGTGGAAAGGTACGAGTTGTCGTCGAGGAAAAACGGGAGCTGGAAACATGTAAATATAATAATAACCACTGCAGCCAAGAAGAGTGCCTGACGAGCCCAGTTGTAAGTAAGCTATTAAGACTCGACTGTACACCGTGTTCGTGTTTTCCTCCGAAAACAATAAGTTCCGTTGGAGCAGTCTTTCAACGCCTCTCTCTGTCTCTCGCAAGAAAAATTGACCCACACAACAAAGTAAAGCTATTTTTCGGCTATGAGCCGACAGGGACCCCGCCGTATTAGTCAGAGGTCCCTTTACTACAGTTCGGAGTCGCGGACCTTCAGTAATAGTAATAAATCACACAGCAATAGTACATTCACGTTGTTGTAAAAAGCACGATAATATATTAAGTAATCCAAAGTATTCAGAATACGTTACTGTCATTGAGTAACGTAACGGAATACGTTACAGAATACATTTTGGGGCATGTATTCTGTATTCTGTAACGGAATACATTTTAAAAGTAACCTTCCCAACACTGATTACAGCAGTGGTTCCCAAACTTTTTTTGCTGGGCCCCCCTTGTTTTACAAGAAAAATGTTCGCGCCCCCCTGCGTGCACGCACACATCCTCCAACCACACACACCCATATTTTGCTCCATTGCGGTTTATTTCACACCTCAAACATTTAGTAAACAATTAAGCAAATACAAGTAATCTGCAATAAATTACAGGTAGCAAGAAAATAAATTACTAATTCTTTTACGCTATGTCCACACCTACACGCGTATTTTTGAACACGAAGCTGTTTCGTACACACGTAAACGCCGTTTGGAATCACCAAAAACTGAGATTTTTTTAAAACTCCTTTTTGGCATTTACGTGTGGACAAGTAATACACAGTTCGTCAAGTAACGTCAAAGGTATGTGCCTTTTTTCACGTCACGCTATGCACCACGTTATTGTTTACATGAGATGAATTGCAGAATGGCAGATAGAGACGAAATACTGTTAATCTGACCATCTGCAGGTTTTACACGCTTACATACACACGCAGTTAATGTCCCTAAATTTACAAAGGCAGAGGCGTAACGGTGTGATTATTTTATGTGTAGTTGGTTTTTTTTTCCCCTGTGTAATAATATTCAACATTGCTATAATAAAAAAACAAGGAGTACACAGAATTTATCCAGGCCTCCAATGCTAAGAAGAAAAGTGTACCGTATCAACAAATGCTTTTGGAAAACATTCAGAGGCACGAGAAACTCCCTCCAGAAAGCAATAAAGCAAAGCTGATAACGGGGAAAATTGTTGAATTTGTTGTGCTTGATGACCAACCCCTTTCTGACCAGGGCGCATTGTTCATGTTATGCACACTGAAAGAACTGTATGAATTACCTCTGTTATTTGCAGTTTGAGAGGTGCCCCAGGACTCCACAGGATTTTCTCCCTTTGAACTGTTATTCGGCAGGCCGCGTGGGGTGCTCGACCTCATGAAAGAAAACTGGGAGAAAGGTCTGAGCCCCGCAAAAAATTAGATTCAGTATGTTCCGACCTCAGAGCAAAACTCCATACTTTGGGAAGGTCGTCACGGGAGAATTTGCTCCAGCTTCAGCAGCTTCAGCAATGCCTGTATAACAGAGGAGCTAGACTTAGGCAATTTTCACTGGGAGACACAGTGCTTGTATTACTTCCTTCTTTTAGCTCCAAGTTACTTGCCAAGTGGCAAGGGGAGTGAAGGACATCGACTATGGGGCTGCACGGTCAGACAGGGGAGGGCCCCTGCCGATTTATTACCTCAACCTCCTGAAAGCATGGAGGGAGGCTGAAACCATTTCTCTGGTGAGTCTGGTAAAGGAGAGAGATGAGTTGGGGCCGGAGGTGCCAAATTCCACCATACCTGCCTCCCTCCATTGTAACAGCCATCTCACACAGGCCCAGAGAGTGGATGTTGCCACGTTGCAACAGCACTGTTCTCTTCCCTGCCTGGCCGAGCACCATTTTGTAATGCAGCCTGGCGTGATGGTGCATTCATGGTCCTACAGGCTACCTGAACATAAAAGGAAAATTGTTCAGAGGGAATTGGCTGAAATGCTGAAAATGGGAGTAATAGAAGAGTCACACGGCGCCTGGCGTAGCCCCATAGTTCTTGTAGTAAAGAAAGTTGGGTCTATACGGTTCTGTGTAGACTATCGCAAGGTGAATAAAGTGTCACGGTTTGATGCCTACCCCATGCCCTGGGCCAACGAGCTCCTGGATAGGTTAGTAACCAAGGGCTACTGGCAGATTCCCTTGTCTGCAGAGTCTAAGGAAAAAATGGCTTTCTTCCCTCCGTACGGTTTGTACCAATTTGTCACACTTCCGTTCAGCTTGATGGAGCCCCTGCCACAAACATTCCTGTTTGTTAAATTATTAAATTGTCAAATTACCAATATGTCTTCTTTGGCGCCATTTATGAGATTTAGTTCTGAAGAAACAAAAGTCAGTAGTAGTTTTGAAGTTTTTAAATTGGTGCAACCCACATTCAAAACCCACAAATGCATCCCCCCCAATGGGGAACTTATAGGGGAAATAAACAGGCATTCCAACAATATAATACTTACCAAGAAGAATTGCCACCACAATCTGTTTTCATTAATTAACCAAAACACAAAGGTCCTTATTTTTTGTACTTAATTAGAAAGGATTACTGTTGAAATGTAAGTTTAAGAAACATTTGAAAGTACAATTATCTTAAATCTACCGGTATACTTCTAACCACTTAGAATTTTGTTGGAGAAAACATTTCCATGAACACATGAATATTCAACTACTCCAATGTATTCATGCTTGAGGATGTAAACAGAAAACAAATTTTCCAAATAAGAACAACCTTGCCCTTTTCTGGATGCATTACTTTAGTTTTCCCCACATCACTGGAGGGTCTTTTTAAATAAATATTTATAAAATATAAAACCCTCTCAGTCTATCACACAATTATTGACCCCAGAATTTTTGGACGCTACCAGACATTTAAATGGATAAAGTTTAATCACTTTTTCTGCAGCTTCTCCACCAAACAAACTAATAATTTTGCCGTCATGGAACCCCACTGGTTCTGTTTACTGAAACGCATTCGCAGTGCAGTGTTATGCACACAAAACACATCCCACTGTGTGAATACTGTTGTGTCAGTAGATTCTTCCATGCCATAGATCTCTAAGGCTGATCAATGCAAAAACAAGCAACTAGATGCTTCTTGCACGGCCATTTGATGTCAATTTAATATCTGCATTTCAAATATCTCTTTATCACATCGCCAGGACAGCTGATGGCCAGCCCTAAGAAGGATGTAATTTCCTTCATCTCCAGTACAAGCTTAAATGTGCTGGCTTGTCAGAAAACAAGATACATTTTAAAAAGTGTCCACTGAATTAAAATCCCTTCTTTCATTTTTTAGATTTCAGATTAAGTATTAAGCAAAACTGATATGAAAAGAGTGCTGATGAGGGTGCAAGCAAGAATGATTTAGTTCCTAGTTTTAAGCTGCACAGATACTTGAGGAAAAGAAGCAAATCCAGCCATTCAGTTAAAGCAGGTGGAATACAATTCAGCTTACTAGAGACTATAGAGAGTATAAAGCTAGCTTACAGAAGGGAGCAATAAAATGCAAACAAAAATCTAAATTGCAGGGAAAAAGATTTGAAAAAACAAAACAGTCAGAAATGGCAAGTTTTTAGGAGTGATGCAAGTGGCTTGAATTTATACACAGTTGCTTGATGAAAAACAAGTGTGGCTTGATGAGGTAATGAGGGGCAGATGTGCAGGGTTAGCAGGAGAACTGAATAGGGGCCAATTGGGAAAAAATGAGGAATGGCTTGGTCTTGAAAGGCTGAAAGTAAAGAGTTAAGATTCAGTTTAACGTTATAGTCATTTCTGTACATAGTCCAAAGGAACAGGAAATTTTACAGATATTTTTTTAAAGGTGAGAAGCAACGAAGTACAAATACTTTGATAATTTCAAATGAAAGGTTTTAAATAGCTCAACAAATGTCAGCAAACAAACTGTTCGTGAACAGTCACATGTGTCTGTGAGTTAAATGTCCAGCTGCTTTATTTCTCAGGGATTGAAAAGAATTTGACTTAACTTCAGTCAGAGATTGAAAAACATGTAAGAAAAATATAATTGTGTGTGTGTGTATGTATGTATTAGGGGTGCAACGATACACAAAATTCACGGTTCGGTTCGATACTTTGGTGTCACGGTTCGATATTTTTTTCGATACAAAAAATGTTCATGCCTTTTTAATTTGTCATTTATTAAAATTATAAATATATATTTTAACTCAAAAGTACAGTTTTTAAATTAAATTTTGCTGAAACAAAGTAATAAAAAATAAATCTGATGGAGAAATCACTCATCTTTGGAAAAGAGAGTTAATTACAGAGAAATGGCTCTTTCCAAAATAAAAGCTATACTATACGCTTCTTCTGGGCTATTTTCTCAGCAGCATATTAAACATATCAGGTCCCCATAAGGAGAATCATGTGCTAACTGCTGTCTAAATGACTCGGGTAAAGTTTGTAGCATGCGTGCTTGTTGTTTTTGTCTGCTTCCACTTGTCTTTGCACTAGGATGATGTCGGAGTAAATGTGCAGTCATATTCCTTGTGTTTCCACTAGTGCTGTCAGCGTTAATATCATTAAAATGACGTTAACGACACAACACGGCAAATCTCCGTTAACGAGCTACCGCGGATCGCCCCGTGCGTGGGGCTGGACTGCGTCAACACGTTAACGAGCTAACTGCGCTGACGCAGTAGTTCCCACCAATGTAATTGAGCATTGCGTGGCACATCCAACATACTGTTTTACTTTAGTCCATGACGCGCTTACCTTCAGGGTCATACGTCACATGAAAACCAAGATAGTTCCAAACGCCAGATCTGAATGAGGGTGGAGGAGGTTCAATTTGCCATGTTGCAACAAGAGCTTAACTTCTGTCTGCTAGCTTGCCCTGCGCTCAGTGAATCTGCGTTCGACTAGTCCGCCTAGGCTGCACTGTCGAGTGCAGATCCACTGAGCGCTCAAGACAGACAGTATCGTCAGAAGAAAAGTTGATCAAATAAATTTTGTATTGTTCGATACACATGCGTACCGAACCGAAAGCACTGTATCGAACGGTTCAATATCGATACGAGTATTGTTGCACCCCTAGTATGTGTGTGTGTGTGTGTGTGTGTGTGTGTATGTATGTATGTATGTATGTATGTATGTATGTATGTATGTATGTATGTATGTATGTATATATATATATATATATATATATATATATATATATATATCTATATATATATATATATATCTCAGTTCTTCACTAAATTCTAGCTTTATACCAAATCACTCATGAAAGTTCATATAACATCTGCTTGTATCTTGATGAATTTGTTTGGCTACATCCAAAAATAGCAGTAACACTACAAATTATTCTGACTCATTTCGAAGTGATTTTAGGGCTGCCTGCTGAATACCACGTTAACCCATGACTATACTAATTTTCTATTAGGCATGATGTCACCCATCTACAATGTAGACTGTTGCCTACATCGTAGAGCTTTTTTTAAATTCCATTTGCTTCATCTCTTCATACAGCAGATGTTGAATCTGTGTACATTCATTAGAATGTATAAAATATAATAAATAAAGAATAAAGTTTGTATGGTACTTGCTACTTTCATACTAGAGGCAGCCATCAAGAAATTGATACACTAATAATCAATAATCATCTTTCTTTGCCATTCTAATGTTCGATTTAACCTTCATTGGGTTATCTTCACATGCCTAAATGCATGTTGCTGTAATTTGATTGTCTGGTTATTTATTTGTATTAAACTGCAGCTAAGAAGTGATGTGTTAGTGTAGATACCTCACAAATGGCCTCTTTCCTTTAGCCTCGATGTAAACAACTTTTTTTTTAGCTTTTAAGGGTACATAATTATTTTATCACTCAGCTTTTCTCTTTGCTTGATTCAAATATCGTCCTCTGATTATTAGTTTGCACTTTTGCAAGGAGTGCCAATCAGCCAGCTGTCCCACTTTGTGTGCCTTGTAGTGTCTTGGCTTGAGAAACTGTCAAATTTAGTGAAGAAAAGAGTAGGAGCTTTTTAACTTCAGACTAAACATGAAGGGCCCCCAAGTGTGTGATTAGAAAACTTCAGCATCTTGTTTTATAGACATGCAAACGCTGCAGCTCAGACTCTCTCTTATCAGCTGGTAGAAAAGACAAAAACACAACTATTTATAACATAAATTACCAGAAGACAGATCATTTTGCAGTGTGGCTCAACAGTATGAATACTTCAGCTCTGATTCACAGGAAAAGCTATTTGTACACTTTCAGTGTCAAAACATCTCCAATATAATTATTTTGTACCATTACACCATGTTATGCTGGAATAGTGAATCTCCCCTACTACTATTAGTAAAATTCACAAAATAGTGAAGCATTTTTCTTAAAAGTACTAACTAATTGTACATTTCTGTGTTTAAAAGTAGTTTATAAATTCTAACGTTAACTAAAGCTATCAAAAGAATGTGGAGAAACAAGCTCTATTACTTAATCTAAATAAATAATAATAAATAAAATTTTATTTATACAGCACCTTTCTAGAGAGAGTCACAAAGTACTGCACATAAGATAACAAATAATAAAAGGTAAAACAGACAATACAAACAATACAACAATACAATACAAGCAGGCAAAAATTAATCAAAAGCAGTTTTAAAAAGGTAAGTTTTGAGCTGTTTTTTTTTAAAAACAACTACTGAGTCCACAGTTCTTAAGGTTTGGGGGAGAGAATTCCACAACCTAGGGGCCACAGTGGCAAAAGCTCTATCACCCTTAGTTCTGATCAGGGCTTACTTTCATAGCAAGTAAGCCCTGATCAGATGACGTCAGGGACCTGCTAGGGACATAGGGCTGTAGCAGATCGGAGACTGTGCCAGTCCATGCAAAGCTCTAAAATGTATAATGTTCATTTGTGTTAATATGAATGCAACCACATATGGAAGTAGTGCAAAACAGAGGTATGATGCTGAAAGGCCTATGTATATGTATATATTGTACTATTCTTAGTTAGCGTATTGTCTGTCTTGTTAATGTTTGTTTATAATGGAGCACTGTAACAAAAAAATAATTTCCCCCAGGGATCAATAAAGTATTCTGATTCTGATTCTGATGATTGATTCTAAAGGACTCCCTGGTACCCTATTGTCACAGGTGCCTTGAGGGTGACAGGATGAGGAAGTAGTGAGAAAATGGAGATAATGTTCAGCGGTCAAAGGGGCCTTGAGATACTCAGATGTGTGCAATGTTTGTTTATATTTGTATTTATGAGACAAGACAGAGACAATATGTTAAATCTGAAATTGAAGTTGTTTTGGGGTATGTGAAGAATGCCATATGCAAAAAACGTGGTATTTGCTTATTGCCCAATATTGCTTCTTTATTCATGACAAAACTAATTTACACTGAGGGGAAAAAATCTTGTAAAGAGAATTCCCTCTTATGAAATATCTGAAGCAAATAAGATTATAAAAAGGAAGGCTATGGCAACATTTCCTAATATAATAGGATGAGAACTGAGGAAGTCATATGAATGCAGAGAGACTGAAATAATGGTAAAAAATTATATGAGAAGTTTTGCAGTAGGTATTCACTTATGGCATTATCGTGGGCATCTGCTTAGGTTGAGTCTGGCAGCCTTATGTTTGAACTTGAAAAATATATTACAAACATTTTGAGTGAAAGATGCATCTGGCATTGTCAATAAGTGGGAATTCCTCAATGAGTCATGGCATCAGCAAAGAAAACCAAGAAACTATTTATCGAATAGATGCTGTAGTAAAATATCTCTATTAAAAATATTAAAAAATCAATTAGTCTTTTTACAAGATTTGTAAGAATCTAGGTCTAATTTTTGCAACTTACAGAAAATTTTGGTATTTTGTAAATTCCTTGGCTGACTCTGTCTTGTGTTTTCTTTTTAAGAACTATAACAGAAAGCATATGCAAACAAATATCAACTTTTATTCAATGCAAAATAGGATATCAATATTTTTCTCTTCATTATTTTCCCATGCTTTGATCTTTTCATTGCATATACCGAGGCCCCTACTGATGCTGCTTGCTTGTGCCTGGCTCTGAGCTCTAAGCCTTTTTGCCTTTGTAAGGTTATTTAAAATGTCCACTTTCAGTATATCATTATAAAATAAGCTTCCATGCAAAAGACATGTTAGTGCGTTGCCGCAAGTGTACGCGCGACTGTTTACCTTTGGTGCTCATTCATGAAATGGACCAACTCGTAATCTCACCTATGACAGGCTGACTGGCAGGTCACTAGAAATGGGCTGATACCAGTTCCCTGCCTGAAGACATGAAATGGAATGGTACTTTTTAAACAGATTGTATGTCTGGCTAAATATCCATGTTTTTTACACTGCTTATATGATTCAGCCTTTCATATGCAAATGTGAAATTGTTTGCTTAATCTGGATTATGCATGATTAACAAGACAGCTTGAAACCAATGTAACATAACTTATCTTGCTAATAACCACCAAATAAACCTCCAACTCGAATAATGGTCTCTTTGAGCCTTCCTTTACTAGACATACAGCAAACACACTACTCAGATCCATCCTTATTGCTCTGGTCATATGAAGTCACAACAATACATACTTAATAAAGTGACGCAAACCATCAATCGTGTAGTGATGACCGAACATTTCCCCTATGCTGAATATAAGCTAGACAAAGAAGTATTGAATCAACCCTCCCCTGAGGTCTAAGCAACATTTCTCTTATGTCATAATGTATTGTGTAACCATATTTTCTTACTCTACTGTGTCTTTCTTTGTAGCTCTTTCAACATCCTAGATGTGAATTTCCAGAAAGGTTAAAAGAGAATTCAGCTATCCCAGTACTCAGTTACTCATAATAAAGAATGAGTTGACTGGTACTCTCTACAACTACTTCACATCGCTGAAAGCTGCATCAAGGGAAATGAAACCAAATAAATGTTGCCACACATTAAAATATGAATTATTTTCTAATAAATGGAGGACAATAAAGCCAATAAGCATAGTCTGAAATTCACCAATTTGCTAAATAGCAAAAAATCCTGCGGATTCAGCTACCTCCCTCAATCAACATTTCATTGAGAGTTTTACCTCATTGATCTGATGGTTCCTTGAGGAGGCTTTTATATTGTGCTGATGCTGAGGGGAGTGCTTTTGGCGATATTTGCTTTCAAATACAGCAATACTGCTCATGAAAGCTGGTTTAGAGACCACATTATTTTGTATTTACGTCACGCAAATGAGGAACAGTGCCAATTATAATATTAGTGTGCATTTTATGAAGCACACTAATACTGATGCCGCTTGTTTGTGGCTGGCTCTGTGCTCTTTAGCTATATATACATACACATACATATATATATATATATATATATATACACATACACATATATATACACATTCACACACGTATATATAAATATATGTATGTATATATATATACATATATATATACACATATATACTAGGGGTGCAACGATACTCGTATCGATATTGAACCGTTTGATACAGTGCTTTCGGTTCGGTACGCAAATGTATCGAACAATACAAAATTTATAATTTATTTTATCAACTTTCCTTCTGACAATGCTGTCTGTGTTGAGCGCTCAGTGAATCTGCGTTTGACTACTCCGCCTAGGCTGCACTGTCGAGCGCAGATCCACTGAGCGCTCAACACAGACAGCATCATCAGAAGGAAGAGCGCAGGGCAAGCTAGCAAGACAGAAGTTAAGCTCTCCTTGCAACATGGCAAATTGAACCTTCCCCACCCTCATTCAGATCTGGCGTTTGGAATTATTTTGGTTTTCATGTGACGTATGACCCTGAAGGTAAGCGCATCATGGACTAAAGTAAAACAGTATGTTGGATGTGCCACGCAATGCTTAATTACATGAGTGGGAACTAGTGTGTTAGCGCAGTTAGCTCGTTAACGTGTTGGCCATCTAGCCCCATGCACGGGGCGATCAGGGGTAGCTCGTTAACAGAGATTTGCCGTGTTGTGGCGTTAAGGTCATTTCAACGATATTAACCTGAAAGCACTAGTGGGATCACAACGAATATGACTGCACATTTACATCATCCTAGTGCAAAGACAAGTGGAAGCAGACAAAAACGACAAGCATGTATGCTACAAACTTTACCCGAGTCATTTATACCGCAGACATGAGCGAGGCAGATAAATATGAAGGCATGCTAGCTCGGACGTCGCCCGGATCAACAAGGTCCGCGTCAGGTGTTGAGGAACCAGGGCACCCTGACGAAAAGTGGGCTACTGGAACAAGAAGGCATCGGTGGGCAAGAGACGAAAACAGGGCGTTGTTGGAATGCTACTATGCAAGTAACCCCGGCGGAAGGGGCTACATGAATAGGATGATGGACCTATGGATTCTTCGATACCCAACATCCACAATGACGGCGAAACAACTAGTAGCTCAGTGTTCCAACATTCGAAAGAAGGGACTGCTCTCACAGCTAGAGATTGACGAGGTACAACACAAATGCTACGGCAAGGAGTCAGGACGCCAGGTCAGGGGGGAGATACCATCACCCCCACCCGAGATTGGGTACATAGCCCCAAGTGCGATAGGAGAAGGATCGTTGAGTGCGAGAGGAACTGACCTGAAAGATAGGATCATGGCCAAGTTTGAAACCTGGATCCTCCGCAGCCGGTTACCAAGATTACGTGAAGTACCCTCAGAAGATCTGCTCAATGATGTTAATGCAGTACTACGGACAATGCCTACAACCACGATTACCGACACTAACAAGCTGATCTACAATACGGCAGCAGTGATCAGTGAGATGCTTGGCTACAAGTTGAACAGCCACAAGGGGCAGTACCCTCCATGGAGAAGGAGGCTAGAGGGCAAGATCAAAGTAGCACGGAGGGAGGTTAGCCAACTAACGGAGTTGCAGAAAGGTGCGACAAAGAAGGTGCATAAGAAATACAGCAAGCTGTCCATACCTGAGGCCTTGGAAACTGCCAAGCAAAGACTCACAGCCTTGGCCAGCCGCTTGAGGAGGTACACCAGAGAGATAGAAGGCAGGAGAATAAACCAGCTGTTCTCCACAGAACCAGCAAAGGTGTACTCTCAGTGGCAAGGGAACAATAAGAGAACAGCACCACCAAGGCTGGAGACCGAGCAATACTGGAAGAGCATATGGGAGAAGGACGCAACCCATAACGGCAATGCTCAGTGGCTAGTGGATCTGAGGGCAGACCACAGCGACCTCCCTGAACAGGGTCCAGTAACCATCACAGTGGCAGATATCCAAGAAAGGGTCTCCAGTATGAAGAGTTGGACAGCACCAGGGCCCGACATGGTTCACGCCTACTGGCTAAAGAAGCTGACTGCACTCCACGAGCGTCTGGCAGCACAAATGAACCAGCTGCTAGTTAACGAGAGACATACAGAATGGCTAACCGAAGGTCGGACGGTCCTGATCCCCAAGGACCCCAAGAAGGGACCGGTCCCCTCCAACTACCGACCAATAACCTGCCTCAGTACTACATGGAAGCTCCTGTCAGGCATCATATCGGCTAAGATGAACAGGCACATGGGTCAATACATGAGCGGGACACAGAAAGGAATTGGCAAGAATACCAGAGGCGCAAAACACCAGCTACTGGTAGACAGAACAGTCAGCCGAGACTGCAAGACCAGACTGACCAACCTGTGCACTGCCTGGATTGATTACAAGAAGGCCTATGACTCAATGCCCCACAGCTGGATACTGGAATGCCTAGAATTGTACAAGATCAATGGGACCCTAAGAGCCTTCATCAGGAACTCAATGGGGATGTGGCGCACAACACTAGAGGCCAACTCCAAGCCCATAGCACAAGTCACCATCAAGTGCGGGATCTACCAAGGAGATGCTCTGTCCCCACTGCTGTTCTGCATAGGCGTGAACCCCCTCAGTGAGATCATTAACAAGACTGGCTACGGATACCGACTACGGAACGGAGCAGTTGTCAGCTACCTCCTGTACATGGATGACATCAAGCTGTATGCCAAGAGTGAACGAGACATCGATTCACTGATCCACACTACCAGGCTATACAGCAATGACATTGGAATGTCGTTCGGACTGGAGAAGTGTAGTCGGATGGTAACAAAGAGAGGGAAGGTAGTCAGAACTGAGGGGATTGAACTACCAGAAGGCAACATTGCAGACATAGAGGACAGTTACAAGTACCTGGGGATCCCGCAGGCGAATGGGAACAATGAAGAGGCTGCTAGAAAAGCTGCAACCACCAAGTACCTGCAGAGGGTCAGGCAAGTCCTGAGGAGTCAGCTGAATGGTAAGAACAAGATCCGGGCCATCAACACGTACGCCCTGCCCGTGATCAGGTACCCTGCTGGGGTAATAGGCTGGCCAAAGGAGGAGATAGAAGCCACTGACATAAAGACAAGAAAGCTCCTTGCCATGCATGGAGGGTTTCACCCCAAGTCCAGCACCCTGAGGCTGTACGCTAAGCGGAAGGAAGGGGGCCGGGGACTGGTGAGTGTCAGCACCACAGTCCAGGATGAGACAACGAACATCCAAGAATACATTGGGAGGATGGCCCCAACTGACCGAGTGCTCAGTGAATACCTCAGGCAGCAGAAACCCAAGAAAGAGGAGGGAGATGAGGAACCATCATGGAAGGACAGGCCCCTTCACGGTATGTACTACCGGCAGATAGAGGGGGTGGCTGATATCCAGAAATCCTACCAGTGGCTGGACAAAGCTGGACTGAAAGACAGCACAGAGGCATTAATCATGGCAGCACAAGAACAAGCTCTGAGCACAAGATCCATAGAGGCTGGGGTCTATCACACCAGGCAAGACCCCAGGTGCAGGCTGTGTAAAGATGCCCCAGAGACAATCCAGCACATAACAGCAGGGTGCAAGATGCTAGCAGGCAAGGCATACATGGAACGCCATAACCAAGTGGCCGGCATAGTGTACAGGAACATCTGTGCCGAGTATAACCTGGAAGTCCTGAGGTCAAAATGGGAGATGCCCCCAAGGGTGGTGGAGAATGACCGTGCTAAGATCCTGTGGGACTTCCAGATACAGACGGACAAAATGGTGGTGGCTAACCAACCGGACATAGTGGTGGTAGATAAACAGAAGAAGACGGCCGTAGTGATCGATGTAGCGGTTCCGAACGACAGCAATATCAGGAAGAAGGAACACGAGAAGCTGGAGAAATACCAAGGGCTCAGAGAAGAGCTCGAGAGGATGTGGAGGGTGAAGGTAACGGTGGTCCCCGTGGTAATCGGAGCACTAGGTGCGGTGACTCCCAAGCTAGGCGAGTGGCTCCAGCAGATCCCGGGAATAACATCGGAGATCTCTGTCCAGAAGAGCGCAGTCCTGGGAACAGCTAAGATACCGCGCAGGACCCTCAAGCTCCCAGGCCTCTGGTAGAGGACCCGAGCTTGAAGGATAAACCGCCCGCAGGGGCGTGCTGGGTGTTTTATATATACACACACACACACACACACACACACACACACACACACACACACATATACATATATATATATATATATACACACATATATATGTATATATATATATATATTAGGGGTGCAACGATATTCGTATCGATATTGAACCGTTCGATACAGTGCTTTCGGTTCGGTACGCATATGTATCGAACAATACAACATTTGTAATTTATTTTATCAACTTTCCTTCTGACGATGCTGTCTGTGTTGAGCGCTCAGTGAATCTGCGTTTGACTACTCCGCCTAGGCTGCACTGTCGAGCGCAGATCCACTGAGCGCTCAACACAGACAGCATCGTCAGAAGGAAGAGCGCAGGGCACCTCCCCCACCCTCATTCAGATCTGGCGTTTGGAATTATTTTGGTTTTCATGTGACGTATGACCCTGAAGGTAAGCGAGTCATGGACTAAAGTAAAACAGTATGTTGGATGTGCCATGCAATGCTCAATTACATTGGTGGGAACTAGTGTGTTAGCGCAGTTAGCTCGTTAACGTGTTGGCCGTCTAGCCCCATGCACGGGGCAATCGGCGGTAGCTCGTTAACGGAGATTTGCCGTGTTGTGGTGTTAAGGTCATTTCAACGAGATTAACCTGAAAGCACTAGTGGGAACACAACGAATATGACTACACATTTACGCCGACATCATCCTAGTGCAAAGACAAAAACAACAAGCATGCTACTAACTTTAGCCGAGTCATTTAGACAGCTGTTAGCACATGATTCTCCTTATGCTGCTGAGAATATAGCCCAGAAGAAGCGGATAGTATAGCTTTTATTTTGGAAAGAGACATTTCTCTGTAATAAACTCTCTTTTCCAAAGATGCATGATTCCTCAATCAGATACAGGGCTTGCAATATCGCTAGCCTGACGTCCTGGGGCTAGCGATTTTTTCAGTCGGGCTACCAAAATCTATCTCTTCCCTGCCCGTCGGGCTATTGTAGGAAGGAAAAATATATGTCAATGCTTTTGCATTCTTTCAGAAATGTAGCTGGGTAATTATGTCATTGGCATCGGTGAGCCACTGTCAATATGTGACATATTGAAATCGCGTTTGAATTTGCGCTTGTTTTTTTGCTTTCACTTTGCAATCGTGCGAACTGTGTATAGAGAGCGACAGCACTGATCTGTGAGTGATGATAATTTGCGCACCAATTCCTCTGACATCGTCTTATTAATCGTTAGCTTACTATGCAAACATGACAAGTGAAATCTCCCGCAGCAAGCTTAAACATGTGAGAGGTTGATCGCGCAGAGAATCGCTGAGCTTATGTGAGTGCGTGTGTAAAAGCAGCAGGATTTATATTTGACTACGATGACCTGGATGACTGAGAACCTTCACAGACAGATATATATTTTAGTTCTGCTGAGCCAAATAAGACAGGTCAGGGTGAAGAAGTGACAGCCAAAGAAAAGCTTACCACAAAACGGAGAAGTTACGACAAATCAGACTATAAGGCAAAAAGAAAGTGCAGCTTTATGGTTTCATGGACAAAAGAATTTCTGTGGCTGCAATATGACGAGCTAAATAACCAGGGCTGCACATAAGTGGTCTGCAGGTGCGCATTCGCTGTCAAAATAAAAAACACGCACAAGGGTTAGGGTTAAATTTAAAAACTGTACTTTTGAGTTAAAATATATATTTATAATTTTAATAAATGACAAATTAAAAAGGCATGAACATTTTTTTTGTATCAAAAAAATATCGAACCGTGACACCAAAGTATCGAACCGAACCGTGAATTTTGTGTATCGTTGCACCCCTAATATATATATATATATACATACACACACACACACACACATATATACATATACATATATATGTGTATATACATTGTCATGTCTGTGTGTAGGCAGGCAGAAAGAGAGGACCCAAAACGTAGGACTCACGGAGGTGGCAGTAACTCAAAGCACACAGCTTTATTGCAGGTATGAAACTGAACAGGAAAAACACTAACTAAACTGGGTGAACAGAATAACTAGACAGGTTGGCAGGCTGGCAAATGGAACACACAGAGGAAGCGAGGGTGAACAGACGTTAACGACGCAACACTGACACAAAGACACACTGGGCTTAAATACACTGAGGGAGTCATCAAGGAATTAGAGACAGAAGGGGAACACAGCTGGGAGAAATAAGACCTAACGAGACAGGGAGAGCAAAGCCGGAACACTGACATCAGACAGGAACAAGAACCTTCAAAGTAAAACAGGAAACAAAACACACTTTACTAAGACACGGACTAGACAGAGAGAGACAGACTTGACACTGACCAAAGCCTACTAAATAATAATCATAATCAAAACAGTATCACTGATTAATCAAATCATAAATCATAATCTAGAAAAACACCAAAGCATGAAAAACAGAAAGCTGGGTCAACATGACCCAGAACAGTGACATATATTAGGGGTGCAATGATACTCGTATCGATATTGAACCGTTCGATACTGTGCTTTCGGTTCGGTACGCATATGTATCGAACAATACAAAATTTTTAATTTATTTTATCAACTTTTCTTCTGACGATGCTGTCTGTGTTTAGCGCTCAGTGGATCTGCATTTGACTACTCCACCTAGGCTGCACTGTCAAGTGCAGATCCACTGAGCGCAGGGCAAGCTAGCAAGACAGAAGCTAAGCTCGTTGCAACATGGCAAATTGAACCTCCCCCACCCTCATTCAGATTTGGCGTTTGGAACTATTTTGGTCTTCATGTGACGTATGACCCTGAAGGTAAGCGCGTCATGGACTAAAGTAAAACAGTATGTCGGATGTGCCAAGCAATGCTCAATTACATGGGTGGGAACTACTGCGTTAGCGCAGTTTGCTCTTTAACGTGTTGACGCCGTCCAGCCCCACGCACGGGGCGATCCGCGGTCTCGTTAACGGAGATTTGCCGTTTTGTGGCGTTAACGTCATTTCAGATTAACGCTGACAGCACTAGTGGGAACACAAGGAATATGACTGCACATTTACTCCGACATCATCCTAGTGCAAAGACAAGTGGAAGCAGACAAAAACAACAAGCACGCATGCTACAAACTTTACCCGAGTCATTTAGACAGCAGTTAGCACATGATTCTCCTCATGGGGACCTGATATGTTTAATATGCTGCTGAGAATATACCCCAGAAGAAGTGTATAGTATAGCTTTTAGTTTGGAAAGAGCCATTTCTCTGTAATAAACGCTCTTTTCCAAAGATGAGTGATTTCTCGATCAGATAGATTTATTTTTTTTATTACTTTGTTGTTTCAACAACATTAAATTTAAAAACTGTACTTTTGAGTTAAAATATCTATTTATAATTTTAATAAATGACAAATTAAAAAAGAATGAACATTTTTTTGTATCGAAAAAATATCGAACCGTGACACCAAAGTATCGAACCGAACCGTGAATTTTGTGTATCGTTGCACCCCTAATATATATATATATATATATATATATATATGTATATATATATATATATATATATATATATATATATATATATATATATATATATATATATATATATATATATGTATATATGTATGTATATATATATATATGACATCAAGCTGTATACCAAGAGTGAACGAGACATCGATTCACTGATCCACACTACCAGGATATACAGCAATGACATTGGAATGTCGTTCGGACTGGAGAAGTGTAGTCGGATGGTAACAAAGAGAGGGAAGGTAGTCAGAACGGAGGGGATCAAACTACCAGAAGGCAACATTGCAGACATAGAGGACAGTTACAAGTACCTGGGGATCCCGCAGGTGAATGGGAACCATGAAGAGGCCGCTAGGAAAGCTGCAACCACCAAGTACCTGCAGACGGTCAGGCAAGTTCTGAGGAGTCAGCTGAGCGGTAAGAATAAGATCCGGGCTATCAACACGTACGCCCTGCCCGTGATCAGGTACCTTGCTGGGGTAATAGGCTGGCCAAAGGAGGAGACAGAAGCCACTGACATCAAGACAAGAAAGCTCCTTGCCATCCATGGAGGGTTTCACCCCAAGTCCAGCACCCTGAGGCTGTACGCTAAGCAGAAGGAAGGGGGCCGGGGACTGATGAGTGTCAGCACCACAGTCCAGGATGAGACAACAAACATCCAAGAATACATTGGGAGGATGGCCCCAACTGACCGAGTGCTCAGTGAATACCTCAGGTTCAAGGTTCAAGGTTCTTTATTTGTCACATGCATAGTTATACAAGTATAACACACAGTGAAATGTAGCCTGACACGCTCCTCGACATGTGCAAAAATGGGGGGGGGGGGGTGTAGAGGAAGAACATTATATATAAATATACATACATATAGTATATACACTGGGTGAATGTGCAGTAGTAGCAGCAAGCAGGTGAATTCTGTACATTAATATGAATAGACATCTGACTATTTTACAGGATATACAATATAAACATATTTAAAGTTAAAGGAATTGAAATGTACATTGTGCCTTGGTTTAGAGTGTCTGGAAGAGAGTCCTGTCTCAGTCAATTATAGATGATGTGAGCGGGCGGGTGTGTGTGTTTAGGGCACGGATGGCTTGGGGATAGAAGCTCCTCTTGAGTCTCTCTGTCCTTGCCCGGAAGATGCGGAACCTTCTACCAGATTGCAGAAGTTGGAACAGTTTGTTGCCTGGATGGGACGGGTCCTTCAGTATCTGCGCTGCTCTAGTCCGGCATCTCCTGGTGTAGGTGTCCTGAAGCGGGGGGAGAGCAATCCTGCAGCAGCGTTCTGCTGTACGGATCACTCTCTGGAGAGCTTTTTGGTCCTTCACACAGCTGTTCCCAAACCACGATGTCATGTTCTGTGTGAGGATGCTCTCTACAGCGCCTGTATAGAAAATCCTGAGGATCTTTGGAGAGACCCTGAACTTCCTCAGTTGTCGTAGGTGATACAGGCGCTGCCTAGCCTTTTTGGTCTGGACCTGAATGTGGGCAGCCCATGTCAGGTCTGAGGAGATGTGGACACCAAGATACTTGAAGGACTGCACCCTCTCCACTGGAGCTCCATTGATCATGATGGGCTTGTAGTCTCTGTGCTGACCCCTTCTGAAGTCCACCACCAGCTCCTTGGTCTTGCTGACGTTCAGCTGGAGGTGGTTGTCCTGGCACCACGATGCCAGATTCTTCACTTCATCCATGTAGGCCGCCTCATCGTTGTTGGAGATGGCACCCAACACCACTGTGTCGTCAGCAAACTTCACAATGGTGTTGGAGCCGTGGGTGGCCACACAGTCTGAAGTGTAGAGGGAGTAGAGCAGTGGCGAGAGGACACATCCCTGAGGTGCTCCTGTGTTGATGGTGATGCTGTTGGAGAAGCACCTGCCCACCCTCACCACCTGAGTTCTGCCAGTGAGGAAGTCCAACACCCATGCACACAGACGGCTGTTAAGTCCCAGATCCCTCAGCTTTGTGAACAGTCTGCAGGGCACTATTGTGTTAAACGCTGAACTGTAATCAACAAACAGCATTCGCACATAGTTACCCTGTTTCTTGTCCACGTGGCTGAGAGTGGTGTGTAGGACGTGGGCGATGGCATCCTCTGTGGATCTGTTGGATCTGTAGGCGAACTGCAGCGGATCTGTGGTGTCTGGGATGGAGGAGGAGATGATGTTCTTCAGCAGCCTCTCAAACACCTTCATTACTACCGAGGTCAGTGCAACTGGCCGGTAATCGTTCAGGGATGAGGGTTTGCTGTTCTTGGGCACAGAGATGATGGTGGATCTTTTGAAGCATGTGGGGACCACAGACTTCGCCAGGGACTCGTTGAAGATGTAAGTGAACACACCTGCTAGCTGGTCAGCACAGCAGCGCAGCAGACGGCCGGTGATGCCGTCTGGCCCCGCCGCTTTCCTTGTGTTCACTCTCCTCAGTGCCGCTCGGACGTCATGCTCCGCGATGCTGGTCACCGGTCTCTCGCTGATGACGTCACTGTCCTCGGTAGTCAGGCGGTAGATAGCATTAGCCGCCTGGCTAACCTCGAAACGGGCGTAGAACCGATTCAGCTCGTTGGTGAATGCAGAGTCGGCGTTGATCGGCGCAGTGTCCCTGGCTTTGTAGTCCGTAATGGTGCGTAGTCCGTGCCACATACTCCGTGTGTCGCCCTGGTGGAAGCGGGACTCCACACGTTCCCGGTACCGGCGTTTGCATCTCTCACCGTGCGCCGCACGCCGTATGAGGCCGCTTTGTAGGCGCTCATATCGCCAGTGGCGAGACCCGCGTTGTAGGAGGCGGTCCTGGCGTTTACTGCAGTGCGGATCGATCTGTCCATCCACGGTTTCTGGTTTGGGAATGTGGTGACTCTCGCAGTGGGGATAATCTCCTCCGCTAGCATATTGACGAAGCATACTGCTACTTCCGTAAACTCGTTGATGTCGACTGCGCATGCTCTGAACATGTCCCAGTCTACGTCGTTGAGTGCGTCCTGTAGCGTAGCTTCTGATTGGGCAGTCCACCGTTTTACCTCCCTCTTGGTCACGTCTTCCCTCCGTATGCTTTGTTTATACTGGGAAATGAGGAAGATGGCATTGTGGTCAGACTTCCCAAAAGCCGGGTGTGAGACAGCTTTGTAGCCCTGCTTGTATGGCGTGTAGCAGTGATCCAAAATCCGATCCCCTCTCGTTGGACACGAGACATGCTGGTAAAAGTTTGGCATGACTTGTCTGAGGTTCGCTTTGTTAAAGTCTCCTGCTACAATGAGGGCTGCGCCCGGGTCCTTGTTTTGAAGCGAGCTCAGCACATCATGTAATTCGGACAAAGCCATACCTGTGTCCGCTTGGGGTGGGATGTAGACCGCCGTGGCGATGACTGAGGTGAACTCACGGGGCAGATAGAAAGGGCGGCACTTAATGCTCAGGAACTCCAGATGTGGCGAGCAGCCGCTGGAGAGAGTAGAAATGCTCCTGGCATCACACCACTTTCTGTTTATCATGAAACACACTCCCCCACCTTTGGTTTTGTTCGACTCTGCCGTTCTGTCCGCGCGGAGCACAAAGAATGAATCCGACGGAGTTACGGCCTGGTCCGGCACGGTGGGGGTCAGCCATGTCTCCGTGAAGCACAGAATGTTGCAGTCCCTCATGTCACGTTGGAAGGTGACCCTTGCTCTTAGGTCATCGAGCTTGTTCTCCATGGATTGTACATTGGCCAGTAGGATACTGGGCAGTGGTGCGCGATGCGCCTGCTGTCTCAGTCTGTTCCTAATACCAGCGCGTTTTCCCCGGCGCTTCTTTGTTCTGTGCCTCGGATGAGCGGCCCGTCCTTTGTTGTTCTCCGCGCCGCGTAGAATCTCTGGCGGCCAGGAAGGGTCAGGTTTAAAAGTGTCCAAAATTAGATGTGCAACCTTGGCACCGATGTTTACAAGTGATCCGCTGTCGTATACTATAAGACTAGAGGATTTTGGGATGTAAACCAGAGCAAAAAATAGGTAAAAAACAAGAAAAGTGGATAGTCGGAGCGGAGCGGTCAGGAAGGCGTCTGGACGTGGCCGCGCCATCTTGTGTTATCAGGCAGCAGAAACCCAAGAAAGAGGAGGGAGGGAGACGAGGAACCCTACCACTTAAATCACAATAAGAAATGTTTTCGTTGGTTTCTTTGTTTTTTTTAAATCAGTATCAGAGTCAGAATGCTGCTGATTCTGTAGTATCTGCAGCATGTTGGTTCTGTTTGTAAAACTGCTTCTAACATTTTGATGTTTTTTGTTCTAAAAATCCTTTTAAAACTTCTTACTATATCTAAGTGTACTAAAAGAAATTGGAAAAGTTCACTAAATATGTTGCTTCCTGCAGCCACCATTTATTTCACAAAAAAAAAATAAAACTATTAGTGCAGTTGCTTTGCACTGTTGACCTTTTAATTCAATATTCACAGGACTCTATGCAATCCTTAAGTGCCTTCCATGATTCAGTAGCTTGTAGAACTGCCTCTAGCAGCAATATTTTGAAGAATTCATTTTCTGTTTGACTTTATCAGTCTCCAATGTCCTTGTGGAGGAATTTTGGCCCACTCTTCTTTACAATGTTGCTTCATTTCATTGAAGTGTGTCGTTATACAAACCTCAACTCATTGTATTAATAGGAGAGTGGTAAAATGAACTAAAGCATTTTAATTAGGTCTGAGTATAGGCTTTGACTGATCCATTGCAAGACCTTGATTCCTTTCTTTTTTTTACCCATTCTGATGTAAATTTGCTGTTTGGGATCATTGTCCTGCTGGATGCCCCAGTTTCAGCCAAGCTTTAGCTGTCAGACAGATGGCCTCACATTTGACTGTAGAACAGGGGTGCGGAACTCCAGGCCTCAAGGGCCGGTGTCCTGCAGGTTTTAGATGTGTCCTTGATCCAACACAGCTAATTTAGATGGCTAAATTACCTACTCAACATGTCTTGAAGTTTTGCAAAGGCCTGGTAATGAACTACTCATTTGATTCAGGTGTGTTGACCCACAGTGATATCTAAAACCTGCAGGACACCGGCCCTTGAGGCCTGGAGTTCCCCACCTCTGCTCTAGAATATACAGCGGAGTGATATACAGAAGAGTTCATGTTCAAATCGGTGACAGCAAGTTGCCTACGTCCTGTGACCGCAAAACAAATCAACCCTCCACCACCATGTCTGAGAGTTATATTAATAGGGTTCTTTAAAGCTCTTCAAATTTTCATAAATATCTGAGAGTGTTTTTTAAATAGCACATTTGTTATGAGAAAGACTTTTAGTTGTATAACAAGTCATGCAGGTTGATAATATCAATGGCTTGTTCAGTTTGGCTATAGGTTCAAAGCTGTAACTGTGCGCTAAATGAAAAAAAAATAAATTCTGAGGCTTGTGGAGGAATGTTTTCTTATCTTAAACTGCATCTTCACAACACCTACAGAAAACATTTAATAGTTATATTTATTTGCTCAAGCCATCATTGGAAAAAAAATTATATAAGTCAAGTCAGTTGCAGTATGTTTACATTTTACGAAAACTTAAGTTCATACCGTAATAGGTATGTTCTTTAGTACTTAAAAAATGTATTACTCTTTACTACTTTCTGAAAATCCCAAAGAAAATTATCCTATCATTGAACATTAGGAGCACTTTCAGATTATAGGAATGGTTGAATACAGCCATTTTGGTACAGCCAGGTTTTCACTTTGATCCGCCTTCTTCCAGTCATCCCAAATACCCACTGCCTTACAGATACAGGACTTGAGGTTCAAGGATACCTGAATTTGGTACAAAGTTGGAAAAATTGATATACCCTATGACATTTGCAGCTAAGTTAATCAATACTTAACTCAGGGTATCTCACGGTATATCTCAATGTATGAGGTAAAAAGTGTGATGCAAGTTGAGATATTGCAATCTAAAGTCCGCAAGCTGCAACATCTCAGATTTACCAATGTTAGTCAAGTTAAAAGCTACAAATTTGAAAAGTAATGCACACCTCTCCCATGTTTAAAAGTACAATTAAAGAAAGGGATAGAGGGCTTAAGAGAACAGAAATAATACATACAGTTTCATTTGTAGTTCTTTCTGCCAAAGGGCCGATAAGCTCATGCCATGGTGAGCCATCCATCTTCCATCCATCCATCCACAATTCACTGGAATCACTCCTCTGCTTTAGTGAAACTTGCAAACAGTGATCACCTAATAGGGCTTCACCCAAACTGTGCTCAAGGCAAAATCTGTCATTTTACAGCAATAACCTGTGAATTATGGTGAACTATGAGTGGTTTTGTTTTTGCAGGTTTATATCGTAGTAACATACCTTTCTGCTAGTAACGAGGATGTCCGAGTACCATGAGTGAATTCGATTTTGGGCTCATGAGCTGCTTCTTTTATGCAAGTTTGCCCTCCTGTTAACGCTGTTGCTAATGTTTAGTTATTTGCTGACAAGCATCATAAACAGGTTTAGCTCCATTTACACCTGTTCACTGAGGGCAAAAGACCACAGCAAAAGACGGGAAGGAAAGTTGCTGCATAGAGTACAGTTTTGTAAGGAGTAAACCCTCACATTAGCCCAAAAATCAGAGTGAATTACATCTCCTTAACTGCAAAAAGATTAACTATTCACTATTAAACACAAGCAGGCTGTCTCAGTTCTTACACTTTAAAATACATAAAAATAATTTGAAAAAATACACAGAGAGACCTGTGTAAAAAAAAAAAAGATTTTTCACATCCTTGTAGGATTTTATACCTGCAAATAAAGCACTGCGGGTATGGAATGAATGAAAATGCTATTAAAGTGTTAAGCTGCAACCCTAAGAGAGGCATGGGCCTTTCTTCAGCTGGGGGAAATATGGATGGCCTTTGTAAATTAATAGTGTTTGTTTATATTTTCCCTGAAATTAACAATAAAACATCCAATTAGAAATGAAATGTTTTATCAGTTTCAGTGGTTTCATTTCTCCCTTTACCTTTTCCCACATTGCTACTGTTAGTCTGTTTGTGAAAGCACGTAGGCCACACTTGCACAGCAGCAGTAAAAATTAACCTTCAAATCTAATTAAAACTTCAGATGAGGAGAAAAAAAACGGCCCCCTTGGCTGATGTGTGATTAGTTTGTTAAATCTGCAAACAAATTAGCCGAGTGAACCTGTCACGTTTATTTTGCATCCATGGCAGATTTTTTTTTTTTTTTTAGCAAAGTGGAATATAGAATCTGACAGAATGACATCAGCCAGACAGAAAGGATTCTCATGCATGTATGAATTATATGATGGGAAATGAGAATTTAAGGTTCTTGGAAGTCCTTGCTGAATTTTTGTCATTCAGAAATTGTATTGTTTTATAGTGGTTGTAACAGGATTATAACTGTAATATTATCCTGGTTAAAGCTGGGGGATTTTTATTTCACTTAGAAGCTATAATTAAGATTTGCCTCGGTAATAATAACCTGCCAAATAGCTGTAATAAAACTGCACACTTGCCAACAGGCCATCATCATATCAGAGTTAAAGGTAGTGCAAAGTGATGGGATTATACTGACATCTGGTGGAAGATGGTGGCACTTGAAGAGTTTTTATGGAAAACAAGCTCCCAGAAGATACTTGAATGACTCTTAACACCAACTGATTTTGATTTGTCTTTATTTACATTTAATACTGTCAATGCAAACTCTTCTGCCTGAGGCTGAAGAGCACAAGTGGGTGTATAGAAAACGATACATAAACAGATATGATTTAATGAAATGTACTGAAGCTGAAATTTGCCCATCTATAGAAGTGCTTTAAAATAAAAACTTTATTCTCTGTAGAACATTGTGAGAACACACACCCTATTAGTTTTGACTTTTATTCATTATAGCCAGGGTTCATAAGCCTTAATAAAAGTGCTTTACACCACAATATGCGAATAATTATTGAAACTACGATACTAAGATAGCTTTGTACCATAAGACAAATCTTACCAAGTACCCAAATGGTACCATGACTACATTACCATTAGCAATTACAAATGCCATTAATACAGAAAATATATAAATATAAACGTTTTTATTTATTTAATGATTTATATGTGCACAAATTCATACACATTTTGTTTGGCAATAAAGTATGGCACCTGGCGTGACAGCCTTTTTAGCTTCATTCCATGTGAACCGGAAAACATTAACTCCTGAGCTCCAATTTGGAGTTTTCTGCATGTGAGGGTTGAACAGAGACAAAAGACATGACATCAAGGATCTTTAAGACCGCAGTGGAGTCACAAAGTCAAAAATGAAAACATAAAAAGGTAAAACAAAGGTGATAAGGTATAATGGCATTGCATAACATGACTGTCAGTACCACAAATAAAGACTGTTTAAACTGCATCAGTATATGCCCTTAAAATTTTGAGTGAACTTAAAATGACTCTAACTAGAAGGCATTTTGAAGAAGCTGGTAAACAAAACATTTGGTTTACAAAAAAACAGTGATTATGATTTCAAGCAGAATTAGGATTGATTGGCATTGGGCATTCAGGATTAAATTTAATTTATGGTATTCATGCTCATCAGTGTAACATCTGTGCCTCCAGCTCTTCATTTTTCTCCCAGCATCTCTCACTCATGGGCTTAACATTAGAGGTCGCCCTGTTCTGAGGTTGGAAATCATGTAAAACTTTTAATAGCTAACTGGTGCCGACCTCTGAGGCTAACCTTGACAGGCTGCAATTGAACTGGCGCTGGGTGGGCGTGAGATGCTCTGCTGAAGGTTACTCAACACGGTGATGAGAGGGTTGTCTGCTGGGATCATAATTGTAGTTTTTTTCCCTCTCCTGTTGAAAGGGTTTGATTAAAGATGTAAAGATGTGGAGTAGATGTGAAAGTCTGATGCAAAAAGAGAGAGAGCAGCTGGGCAGGTGACAAGTTGAAGTTAATTTTTTCTTTTTTATTTCATCTTTCATGGCATGCAAATGGCCTTCCAAGGACATTTAGCAAAATGTGTCCTTGTTAAAAAGGACAGGACATAAATCCCATATTTTGATTGTGCTTCAGTTCGCCACATTAAAATATTTCAAATCTTTTTTCTTTTTCATAAAAAGCATGTCTGAACCAAATTAAAAAAAAAACCTCTATAATGTAGTGAATAATACAATATTTAACACAGAACTGCACCCTTAGATAATCTTGCAGATATCAACTTTTATCTGATATGATCAAGCAGTTGAGTTTGGCATGTGCACATTTTGCATCAATCAACCTTGTCTCTGTAGGTAGCTAAATACATCCAAAGTGCCATTTGACACTGCCAGAATAAACTTAGAATTTGGCAAAGGCACTGAAATGTAGAGTTGAGACTGGAAATTCCGTCATTTGTCTGTTCAAGAAATGAATACAGCCTCAAAGAAATAGCCAGATAATAATCTATACAATACTGACAGCATCTGTTCTCGGCTACCAAGTAAATGCAGTTCAATATAATGTTTCAGTTTCAGTAGTACACCTTATCTCTGCTAACAAGACTCTTTCATTATCTATACTATTAGTGTAGAATTGAAAACATTCTCCACTTTTTGATTTCTTCTTCTCTAAAGGTATTTAGACAAAGGTTTCCTTTGTCCCTGATCCTCTTTAGTCCTTCATCGAACCTTCATTTTTTTGGAACATTAAGGCTTTCTTAAGGAAAACTACTCCTCCAATTTGCATCTTGTAAACTCCCAGAGATCATTTCTTGGAATTGGCTGTAATCACCAAAGAAAGCTCAGGTAGAGTCATTTGGTAGTTTTGCCTTGTTTCAGATTTCCTCTGTGAATCTCGTTGAGGACGACATCATTGTTGGAGCTGTCAGATATCCCGCTGTCCGCGAACACAGAGCCTGCAGGCAATGAGAACAATGTGTTATGAAGAATATATTCAAATATGCGATGTTTGAAAAGGACTATCTGCCACTGCATCACATACCACTGCTATTGGTGCCATAACTGACAACAGAGGAGCTTCGAGAAGTGAACTTTGGATCCAAGGTGATTGCACTGGAGCGAGAGATATTCTTCTTGTTTTGTGTGAATGTTCGACTCCAATCTGTAGAATACATGACTGTTTAACCAAAAATAGGCTGAAAATTGACACGTTTGTTTGCTTTCAAACTATCTGCTTTTTTAAAAGGCAGGGTAATACGACAAGATTTCACTTTGATTTTCCTGTCACATTCTTTAAAATCTCTGCCAAATCTCTTGTTAGGTCAAAGCAACCCAGCAACACTTTTAAGCCATTCATATTTATGCTTATCTAAAGGCTTAAATCTAGAACATTAGCACTAATTAGCAGTTATCTATCAGGTATGTAGCTAATATTTAACAAATGTTTTTTGGCTTTAAAGCAGTCAATCCTCAAAAAATCTGAAAGCCTTCCCAGAAAACAAGAAAACAAACCAAGTACTGCGAAGTACTGTAGGAGTGGTCTACTAGTTTTATGTCAATTCTAGAGTTCAGCAGTTGGTGAGAGGCAAGTTCAACCCATTAGTCGGGGCATTAGTTTCAGAAAGATAGAGAATTCAACTGTAATTAGCTGGTTTATGATAAGCAGTAAACTATGTGGATTTAACAAGTTTAGCTTTGGATTTAAACCTGAGCTCTCCTCACACATGGATGTGAATGACATACTACATCCATATATCATATCTTTATTTAGATTACTTTAAGTTTTTATTTAAATGAGTTCTTATTTTGGTGGAAATTAAGAACAAAATTTGAAGACAAAGGTTCTAAAGCAACCACTGTTTACTCTGTTGTAACCAACTGAACTACTATAAAGTGCTTCTAAAGAAATCTTTGGGAACATTTAGTAATTTCACCTGAGTTCTCAGCCAGTCGCAGTTTTCCACAGCAAAGGTAAGTTCTCCACTGCCTGCGGACATTCTCTTTTATGGCGCAGTGGAAAACAAAGACAAAGAAACCTACACAGGAACAGTAAGGAAGTAGCTTATAGTATACATCCATGCATTTTATAGTGTTATTATTGTGTTATTATATATTTGTGTTATTATGATAAAAAATAATCAATCCTATTTAGAAATTCAAGGTGTTTATACATATGTCACCTTGCAGAGAGTTGAATATAGAAAAAAGGTAAACAAAGGGTAAGTAGAGGGGTCCCCATGCAAACAGAGCAAACCCCCAGGTAAGGCCGAGGATGATGACGAGGCCGGTGACACTGCGCAGATCAGTCATAACACTTCTTTTGGGAGACTGGTTGTGGGGGTTCTGCTTCTTGATACGTGAAAGCTGTCCCATAACAACGATGAAGGCCAGCAGGCACAGGATAAAGATCAGGAGGAAATAGGCCACCACACCCACATAGAAGGCTATGTTATTACTCAGCCAGCAGCTACAGAAAGAAAACAAAGGAGAAATGACCAAGGGAACATTTTAGCTTCAAAACAGTGATAACTTGTTTTCTTTCTCTTCACTTAGGTTGCTTCAAAATTATTAGATGCTGTGGCGACACAACTAAAGCAGTGTGATTAATCAAAGGTTAAGTTCTTTGCTAAGGTGGCTGGACCGTCTAATTTGTTGATGTGTATGGCAAAATCCATTTACAGTACTTGAACAGACCTTTCCCACAGGGATATTTTGACTCCTCACTTGGAAAAATCACTCTAAAATTCATAATGGCTCTGTTTCAATATGTGCATCAGAATCAATAATCCATGCCATAAAGCAGCCTCATGGAATGTGAGAATCCTGGCAGTTGCATAGTGTTTTTAAATCATCATCTCTGATCAGTGTTGGGAGAATCAAGTTAGGACATTTTTCCACAGTTGCCACTCCTGGGAAATATTTTGGTTTAGGAATGGTGACATTAGTTCAACTGGTTATTGCACAGTTTCATACTCAGGAGCTGAAAAATGGAAATGGCTGATTTCCTGACATTGCACTACACTCTTACGGTCCCACCAGAGCATCTCAGTGGGGATGAGGACTGGACTTTCACTGGGCCAGTTCAGCACCTTAATTCTTTCCTTTGCTACTGTTTTTGGGATCTTTGGGATTTTCATCAAGGTTTAGCTGTGGGACTGATGGACACATATTTGCCTTTAGAATACTAGTATGTATAGGTCCTATGGTTTAAAAACAAGCCTAAATCATCAGCCTTTAATCATTGTGCTTGACAGTTTGTATGCAGTGTTTATGCTGATAAACTGTTTTTTGCCAAAAATAGAGCTGTGCATTTTGTCCAAAGATCTCTGCCTTGGTCTCCTCTATCCAAAGGGAATTGTTCTAAAATTATTGTGTTTTTTCAGTTGTAATTTTGCAAATATAAGCCATGCTGCCATGTCCCTTTGAAGAGAACAGGTTTTCTCCTGGCAGCCCTTCCAAATAAGCTATATTTTCTCTGTCTTTTTCTAATTGTACTTTAATGAACCTAAACATTTAATATGTTACCGCTGACTTCTCTATGATTGCTGCTGATGTCTTTTCTGCTTGGCATTGTGTTAACACACACCTGAATGCTCCAGAGCAGCAAACTGCCAACACTTGCTGATGATTAGTTAATTCAGTGTATTTTATTAAGAGAACCAGGCTGCTGTTTACCCTCTTAATTCTAATGGAAGCAGTAATGGTATACTTAGTTTTTCACATGGTGCTTGTACATTTTGGCTTATTTCTGGTTAAATAATGCCACTGTGTAAAATCGTGTGGTATTTAAATAGATAACCTTTATTATATTTTTTCAAGAAATATGTTTAACCAACATTATGGGAATGCTGCTTACTCTCAAATGCCGTTTAGGAAAAGCACAGACTGCACTTTCCAAAATGTTATTAACCATTCAAAATATTTTACACTACAAGCCTTATTCATCTCATTTACTATTCACATACACGATCAGAATTCAGTATCTTGCCCAAGTAAGTGTTCTATCTACAGTACTTAGCCATAGCTTCTTGGTGAGTTTAATCAAGAAAATGGATCTAAAGCTTTGACATACAAAACAAAATATTAAAAAATAACTCACAAGTTATCTGAAGTGTCATTTGTGTGTTTTCCATAATTAATCAAACCATAGTTGTTTTTGTCCACGGATATCACAATAATTACAATGACAAGAGGAATACCTGCAAAAAACCCAAGGTTAATCAAAGGAAATTTATGAACATATTTAAAATATTGATATAATGAAAAATTAATAATTGATCATCTAGTAAAAGTTTGAAGATTCCTACCCCAACCCGTCAAAGTGAACTTCAGCATGTACTGGCTCAGGTAGGGTGTAAAAACTCGCACAATGCTGAGATACATATGCAGGGCCTCAAGCCCCGCCCATGTAAATGATGTCAGCAGGAAGTAGTGCAGGAAGAAGGCAGTACAAATACAGAGGCCTGTATTGTTGTGGCTCGCCAGCCAGCTGTCCAGCAGGAACACCAAGTTCAGGAAGAGCAGAGATAAACAGAGTTGGACCAAGATCTTGGCTGGTATATCCCTTAGCAATTTTCTACAAAGACAGAGTTTAATAAAGAACGTTAAGAAATTTATAAGACTAAACAGTAATGATTGATGTGCACCAAAATAGATCCTTACGGAAAAGAAAGATACGTCAGCAATGTGATAGCAAGAAAAATAGCAGAGATTCCACAGCCAATGTAGGTGATGAAAGTAAGAATTTGTGTGTTCTTCTGGTCAGGAAGTTCCTGTCTGGACAAATCCTGCATGGAGAAGTGGCATACACAACAAACAGACAGTGAACACAAACTGAGGCAATTTGTTTCCGTTGCTGGTTGTTATAAATTATACATGAAACAGAAACAGGTGCACAAATTCACACTAACCAGCAGTACTGCAAAGGATGTAAGATGGCTGCAGCTGCAGATTGTATATTCAGGGGTGCTGTTGACCACAAAGCAGCCAACAGAGCTCCAGCCTCCTCCACCACCTGAAAAATAACATCAAGGGCAGGAATATTTACACCTGGGGCTTTCTGGCTCTTCACAGACACTGTTTGAAATGTGCAAACTCACTATTCAGCGTGAAATCCCAAAATGCACATTTGGCTGTGTAGTTTTCCTACAAACCAAAAACAATTTGTTATTACAGTTTATCTTTTTGTGAGCCTATATTGTTTATAATTGCAGTGATATAATGTTATGATCATAAGTGAACAATACAAAACTACTAACGTGCTGCACATGACACTCACATGAACCGGGTTTCTGTTTCGGATGGTGAACTTAATGTTTTCACTCAGGTTGCTAATTGACAGATTAGCCACACTTGAGCCTAGAACTGCGCTGACAAGAGTTTTGTTATCTAATGATGCATCCTGCAAAAATGAAGAAATATACAGAGGTCAGTTACAGGAGAATGAGATTCGCTTTAAATTTAACCCCTTTCATATAGGTCATAATCAATTAGATAAATCAAAACAGAAAATAAATAAATACATTCTGATATGACAGTGAGAAAGCACCTTAAAGAATGAATTTTTTGCATAGAAAGTAAACTGGACGCTGTTGGCCTGCTTCTGCTCTTCAGGGCTGATACCAGATGTGAGGGAGGCAGGCAAGTATACAGACGCCAAAGCAGGCTCTGAGCTTTTCATGGTCCTTTTTGGGCCACTGAACTGAAAACACGCAATAAATAAATAATTAAGTGGTAGGTTTGGGTTTAGGTGTGGTTGAGCCCTTAAATATGTTTATTTAAAAAAAGGCTCTCATGTGAGGACCAATGTCTCTTGATGAGCAGATGACTACCTGGACATGATCAGTGTTAAAAACATCAAAAAGGATTGTTGTGAAGTTGCTCCCATTCACTGTTTTCACAGCAACAACTAAGGAACTGGTTGACAGAATTCCATCGCCACCAGTGACAGCCAGTTTAACACCCAGATCATCCACCAAGTGAATCAGCCTGTCGCCAAGAAATACAACACAAACATCAGGGGGAAAAAATCACATTTGCATGTGTATATGTTATTTTCTTTGTTTGTTTTAAGACAGACGTGTGTGTTGAACCTGTTTGCAGATTTAGAGAGTGCCTCAGGGTTACTGTCCATCAAGTTACTGACAACTTTGATTACCACTGATGGTGAAACAGAGGGACTGTCCAGATGCTTCTCCAGCGTCTCAACCAACACTGACACCTTAAAATTCCCAAATGAGACATTAAAATAAACAAACACAGTCGTTATCCATTTAAATGTTAGTTGCACAACAGAGCAGCAGAGTGACATTTACTTGAGAGGCGTTGAGCAGAGATATAGCCTGTGTTTGATTCAACAGGTAGACTGCTTCATCAGTTGTTTGTACATCAGTTGTGGAAGTTCCTGTGTTCTCTACAGGAACAAATCATCAAATCAGTAGATCAATTTTTTTGTTCTGTAGCTTAAAACTCGATAGTAATAACTTTTTAAAAAGGTTAAACTGCAGTATCTACATACCAGCCACTGTGGTGGTTGTAGTAGTTTTGGTGAGCGGTGTTGTATAAGTCAAAGAAACCTCAGCAGTTGTGCCATTTAAATCTTGTGGACCATGACCTGTTATAGTAGTTGCAGTGGTTGCGGGTGAGATAATAACAACAGATGCATTTTCTGTTGTTGTTGTTGTCGTTGTTGTCGTTGTTGTCGTTAAACCGGCCTCTGGTCTGTCATCTGTTTGGATGGTGCTAGCAGCTGTGGTGGACATGGTTTCATTTTTGCTTATTGTTGTGACATGAGTCAAACTCACTGTGGTGAAATTTGCAGTCTGGTTCTTCAGTGGAGCTGAAGTAGGTTTAGTACTGTGAGACACTGCAGCAGTTGTGCTTTTCTCTGTGGTTCCAATAATTGCAGTTGTTTTATTTTGAGATAGAATAGTCGGAGTAATGATCACTGGTGTTGTGTAATTGTTAGAGGCTGTAGTTGTGCTCTTTATCATTGTGTAGTTGGGAGATATTGTTGTTGTACTAACTGTTGTGTTACTGGTTGTCGCCACACCATTGTGTAAAGTTGTGCCAGCTGTTGTTACATTGTACATTGCTGTGTAATTGTTGTCAGCTGTGGTTGCAGCATACACAAGGGTGTAATTACTACCAGATCCAGTTGCATTATAAACTATTGTGTAGTTGTTGTTAGTTGCAGTTACATTAAAATTGTTGCCAGATGTAATTGCATTATACACTACTGTGTAATTGATGACAGCTGTGGATGCATTATACATTGCTGTATAATTATTACCAGGTGTAGTTGCTGTGGAACTATTCATAGTTGTAGCTGTACTAAAGTTGCTGGACACTAATGTGGAATTACTGCCAGGTGTAGTTGCATAATTAAGTGTTGTGTAATTTTGGTTAGTTGTATTTTCATTCAAATTGGTCCCAGATGTAGTGGCATTATGAACTACTGTGTCATTGTTGTTCACTGTGGTTGCATCGTAAACCTTTGTGTAACTGTGCCCACCTGTAGTTGTATAATTATTGCTACCTGAAGTTGTATTTTGTGGGATTATGTAATTGTTACCAGCTGTGGTTGTGCCATCGACTGTTGTATAATTGTTTCTCTCTATAGTAGCACTGTGAACTGTTGTAGAATTATTGTTGGCTGTGGTTGCGTTGTAGCTGTTGCCAGGTTGTCTGTCATTGTTTCTGACCGTAGTTGCATTGTACGCTGTTGTAAAATTATTGCTGGACATAGCTGTATTGTACAATGTTGTAGAATTATTGCTGGCTGTAGTTGTGTTGTAATTGTTTTCTGACATAGCTGAATTGTAGGTTGTTGCGTAAATGTTGCTGGCTGTAGAATTATTGTTGGCTGTAGTTGTATTATAACTGTTGCTAGTTTGTCTGTCATTATTGCCAGAAGTAAATGAATTGTACAGTGATGTATTGTTCAAAGTTGTTAGAAATGGGCTCACTGTTGTGTAATTGTTGTTTGCAGTTGTTGTATTGTAAATATTGCCAGTTTCTATGTAACTGTTACCAGCCGTGGTTTCACTGTACATTGTTGTGTAATTGCTACCATCTATAGTTGTATTATACACTGTACTGTCATTTTTGCTTGTTGTAGTTTGAGTGTATACTGTTGGATAACTGTCGGCAGCTATAGTTGTATTGTATGTTGTGTAATTGTCATCAGTTGTTGTTGCACTGTTGACTGTTGTATAATTGTTTCTGACTGTAGCTGCATTGTGTGCTGTTGTAAGATTATTGCTTGACATATCTGTATTGTACAATGTTGTAGAATTATTGATGGCTGTAGTTGTGTTGTAATTGTTGTCTGACATAGTTGCATTGTACGCTGTTGTATAATTGTTGTTGGACACAGCTGTATTATACACTGTTGTAGAAGAAATGTTGGTTGTAGTTGTGTTGTAATTGTTGTCAGTTTCTCTGTCATTGTTGCCAGATGTAATTGAATTGTACACTGTTGTACTGTTCGGAGTTGTTAAAAATGGGCTCACTGTTGTGTAATTGTTGCTGGCTGTTGTTGTATTGTAAATATTGCCAGTTTCTATGTAACTGTTACCAGCTGTGGTTTCACTGTACACTGTTGTGTAATTTCTACCAGCTACAGTTGCATTATACACTGTACTGTCATTTTTGCTTGATGTAGTTTGAGTGTATGCTGTTGGATGACTGTCGGCAGCTATAGTTGTATTGTATGTTGTGTAAGTGTCACCAGTTGTTGTTGCGCTATTGACTGTCGTATAATTGTTTCTGGCTGTAGTTGCATTGTATGCTGTTGTAAAATTATTGCTCAACATAGCTGTATTGTACAGTGTTGTAGAATTATTGTTGGCTGTAGTTGTATTGTAACTGTTGCCAGTTTGTCTGTCATTATTGCCAGAAGTAATTGAATTGTACAGTGACAGTGTTGTTGCGCTGTTGACTGTTGTATAATTGTTTCTGACTGTAATTGCATTATTGTCAGAAGTAACTGAATTGTACACTGTTGTACTGTTCAGAGTTGTTAGAAATGGGCTCACTGTTGTAGAATTATTGATGGCTGTAGTTGTGTTATAATTGTTGTCCGACATAGCTGAATTGTAAGTTGTTGCGTAAATGTTGCTGGCTGTAGTTGCATTGTGTGCTGTTGTATAATTATTGCTATCTGTAGTTGGTGGTATTTTGTAATTGTTACCAGCTGTGGTTGTGCCATCGACTGTTGTATAATTGTTTCTCTCTGTAGTTGCACTGTGAACTGTTGTAGAATTATTGTTGGCTGTGGCTGTGTTGTAACTGTTGCCAGGTTGTCTGTCATTGGTGCCAGATGTAAATGAATTGTACACTGTTGTATTGTTTAGAGTTGTTAGAAATGGGCTCATTGTTGTGTTATTGTTGTTTGCTGTAGTTGCATTGTATGCTGTTGTAAAATTATTGCTCAACATAGCTGTATTGTACAGTGTTGTAGAATTATTGTTGGCTGTGGTTGCGTTGTAGCTGTTGCCAGGTTGTCTGTCATTGTTTCTGACCGTAGTTGCATTGTACGCTGTTGTAAAATTATTGCTGGACATAGCTGTATTGTACAATGTTGTAGAATTATTGCTGGCTGTAGTTGTGTTGTAATTGTTTTCTGACATAGCTGAATTGTAGGTTGTTGCGTAAATGTTGCTGGCTGTAGAATTATTGTTGGCTGTAGTTGTATTGTAACTGTTGCCAGTTTGTCTGTCATTATTGCCAGAAGTAATTGAATTGTACAGTGACGTATTGCTCAAAGTTGTTAGAAATGGGCTCACTGTTGTGTTATTGTTGTTTGCTGTAGTTGTATTGTATGCTGTTGTTGAATTTTTGGCACTTGTATTTGCACTGAGCACTGTTGTGTAATTGTCTGTAGTGTAATTGTTGCTGGCTGTAGTTGTATTGTAAATATTACCAGTTTCTATGTAACTGTTACCAGCTGTGGTTTCACTGTACACTGTTGTGTAATTTCTACCAGCTACAGTTGCATTATACACTGTACTGTCATTTTTGCTTGTTGTAGTTTGAGTGTATGCTGTTGGATGACTGTCGGCAGCTATAGTTGTATTGTATGTTGTGTAAGTGTCACCAGTTGTTGTTGCGCTGTTGACTGTTGTATAATTGTTTCTGGCTGTAGTTGCATTGTATGCTGTTGTAAAATTATTGCTCAACATAGCTGTATTGTACAGTGTTGTAGAATTATTGTTGGCTGTAGTTGTATTGTAACTGTTGGCAGTTTGTCTGTCATTATTGCCAGAAGTAATTGAATTGTACAGTGACGTATTGCTCAAAGTTGTTAGAAATGGGCTCACTGTTGTGTTATTGTTGTTTGCTGTAGTTGTATTGTATGCTGTTGTTGAATTTTTGGCACTTGTATTTGCACTGAGCACTGTTGTGTAATTGTCTGTAGTGTAATTGTTGCTGGCTGTAGTTGTATTGTAAATATTACCAGTTTCTATGTAACTGTTACCAGCTGTGGTTTCACTGTACACTGTTGTGTAATTTCTACCAGCTACAGTTGCATTATACACTGTACTGTCATTTTTGCTTGATGTAGTTTGAGTGTATGCTGTTGGATGACTGTCGGCAGCTATAGTTGTATTGTATGTTGTGTAAGTGTCACCAGTTGTTGTTGCGCTGTTGACTGTTGTATAATTGTTTCTGGCTGTAGTTGCATTGTATGCTGTTGTAAAATTATTGCTCAACATAGCTGTATTGTACAGTGTTGTAGAATTATTGTTGGCTGTAGTTGTATTGTAACTGTTGCCAGTTTGTCTGTCATTATTGCCAGAAGTAATTGAATTGTACAGTGACAGTGTTGTTGCGCTGTTGACTGTTGTATAATTGTTTCTGACTGTAATTGCATTATTGTCAGAAGTAACTGAATTGTACACTGTTGTACTGTTCAGAGTTGTTAGAAATGGGCTCACTGTTGTAGAATTATTGATGGCTGTAGTTGTGTTATAATTGTTGTCCGACATAGCTGAATTGTAAGTTGTTGCGTAAATGTTGCTGGCTGTAGTTGCATTGTGTGCTGTTGTATAATTATTGCTATCTGTAGTTGGTGGTATTTTGTAATTGTTACCAGCTGTGGTTGTGCCATCGACTGTTGTATAATTGTTTCTCTCTGTAGTTGCACTGTGAACTGTTGTAGAATTATTGTTGGCTGTGGCTGTGTTGTAACTGTTTCCAGGTTGTCTGTCATTGGTGCCAGATGTAAATGAATTGTACACTGTTGTATTGTTTAGAGTTGTTAGAAATGGGCTCATTGTTGTGTTATTGTTGTTTGCTGTAGTTGCATTGTATGCTGTTGTAAAATTATTGCTCAACATAGCTGTATTGTACAGTGTTGTAGAATTATTGTTGGCTGTAGTTGTATTGTAACTGTTGGCAGTTTGTCTGTCATTATTGCCAGAAGTAATTGAATTGTACAGTGACGTATTGCTCAAAGTTGTTAGAAATGGGCTCACTGTTGTGTTATTGTTGTTTGCTGTAGTTGTATTGTATGCTGTTGTTGAATTTTTGGCACTTGTATTTGCACTGAGCACTGTTGTGTAATTGTCTGTAGTGTAATTGTTGCTGGCTGTAGTTGTATTGTAAATATTACCAGTTTCTATGTAACTGTTACCAGCTGTGGTTTCACTGTACACTGTTGTGTAATCGCTACCAGCTACAGTTGCATTATACACTGTACTGTCATTTTTGCTTGTTGTAGTTTGAGTGTATGCTGTTGGATAACTGTCGGCAGCTATAGTTGTATTGTATGTTGTGTAATTGTCACCAGTTGTTGTTGCGCTGTTGACTGTTGTATAATTGTTTCTGACTGTAATTGCATTATTGTCAGAAGTAACTGAATTGTACACTGTTGTACTGTTTAGAGTTGTTAGAAATGGGCTCACTGTTGGGTAATTGTTGTTTGCTGTAGTTGTATTGTATGCTGTTGTTGAATTTTTGGCACTTGTATTTGCACTGTGCACTGTGTAACTGTTATCAGCTGTGGTTTCACTGTACACTGTTGTGTAATTGCTACCAGCTATAGTTGCATTATACGCTGTACTGCCATTTTTGCTTGTTGTAGTTTGATTGTATGCTGTTGAATAACTATCGCCAGCTGTAGTTGTATTGTATGTTGTGTGACTGTCACCTGTTAGGGTTGCGCTGTTGACTGTTGTATAATTGTTTCTGGCCGTAGTTGCATTGTACGCTGTTGTAAAATTATTGTTGGACATAGCTGTATTGTACAATGTTGTAGAATTATTGCTGGCTGTGGTTGTGTTGTAATTGTTGTCTGACATAGCTGAATTGTAGGTTGTTGCGTAAATGTTGCTGGCTGTAGTTGCGTTGTAACTGTTGCCAGTTTCTCTGTCACTGGTGCCAGATGTAATTGAATTGTATGGTGTTCTATTGTTCAGAGATGTTAAAAATGGGCTCACTGTTGTGTAATTATTGTTTACTGTAGTTGTATTGTTTGCTTTTGTTACATTTTCTCTGTAACTGTAACCAGCTGTAGTTTCACTGTACACTGTTGTAGAATTATTTTTAGCTGTAGTTGTATTGTAATTATTACCTGATACAACTGAATTGTAGGCTGTTGTGTTAATGTTGCTGGTTTCAGTTTTATTGTAAGCAACTGCATTTGAAATGTACATTGTAGTACTGCTAACTGAACTTTCTGAACTATTATATACTGCCTTGTTTTTGCTTTCTGTGGTTACATTATACACATTGTTTAGAGTCCCTGTTGTGTCATTACTGTCAGATGCTGTTACATTGCTAACAAATGTGTGTTTGCCAGTGGGAGTAAATGCTCCAGTTGTGGTTACATTGTACACTGTTGTGCCACTGGGAGATGGTGTAACCGTTGCAAGACCTGGAGATGTTACATTGTCAGTGGGAAATGGTGTAACTGCAACTACATTGTTCTTTGTTGTATAATCTTTGGCATATGCTGTGGCTGTAGTTACATTGTATATTGTTGTAAGATCTGGAGATGTTGCTGTTGTAGTTGCTTTGTGTACAGTTTGATTAGGAGATGGTGTAGATGCATTTGTTATTTTAGAGAGTGTAGTACTCTTAAGCACTGAATCAGGCATAACAGTTGTGGTGTTGTGTACTGCTATGAAAGTGCTGGTTATGGTGTTGGTTAGTTGGGTTTCATTAGGTAAAGTATTTTGCACTGTTGTTTTATTAAACACAGTTGAAGGAACTATTTGTGAGCTATTCTGAAGAATAGGTTGTGCTAATGGGGACTTTGCACTGGCAGTTGTTTGAAAAAATGTTGTGTTTTCTTTTTTTTGCACTGTATTTTCAATTGTTGCATAAACATCTCCACTTGTATTGGTCAACGATTTGGTGGTATCAGTCAAAGATTGCATAGCTGCAGTAATGCCGTTGGCCAGAGTTGAAAGTTCTGTTGTGGTTGGAACAGCTGAAGTGTCTGAAGGGCAGCTGTCAGTCAGAAGAACAGCAAGTGTCTCACTTGCTTCACTGTGGAAAAAAAATATGATAAATAGGTTAGAAATTATATCCTATTAGAGTCTACTGGACATAAAACATATCTCCTCTAACAGATTGTATACAATTTTGGGAAAAATGAACAACTTTCACAATATAGTAAGTGACATCAACATATGTATAAAAACACTTTCTTAAACAGAGCTCTTCTGTCTTAAACAAAAAATAAATAAATAAAAAATAATAAAAAATAATAGTAGATAGGAAAGTAATCTAATATTGAAGGAGAGTAATAAAAATAATTCAGCGAAACTTGTAAATGAAGAATGACAAAATAAAAAACTCATGTAAAAGTGTAAATGATGTTGAAACAAAAAATGTAGTACTTCCTATTATTATCATAAACATACAATGGTTTGGTTATGTTGTATTTGTTATGTCATGTTGAAGAAACAGAGTACATCCCCAATAACCTTGCACTTTTTTGTGTATTTACAGAAAATATGAAAAAAAAAACACTCTTAAATTTCCTACTTACAGTTAATGTACATGACTATGAAGCCATGTGGGCATAATTTTCAAAGGCTGCATTTTATATAAGCCTATATTTTATACTCTTGTTACCATGCAAGTCGTGTAGGATCAGGTTGACAAACATCTGAGCTCCGCAGGTCACTGGCAACCCAGGTCAGGTTGGATTCCAACAGTCTCTGGACAGGCAAATCAGGAGCACCACACACCACTGACAAAGCACAGAGTACCATGAGTAACAGTGACAAATTATTATATCATGTAAAGCAGTTGGTAGGAAAATAACAAAATAAGCATGCAAACTAACTCAGGCGAGTAAGGGAACTTTCAGCTGTAAATAAATTGTTGCTCGCAATGATCTGTTGCAAAAGTTTTTTTAAGGAGCAAACATTGATGGGTCCAGACATCTCCAATATCACCATACAGCTGTACAACCTAGAGACCAAAAGACAACAGGGCAAAGAGGAAAAAGTTGGATTGACATTACACTCTGTCAGTGGAATTTCTTTTTTCTTTCTACCATTAGCATACGTGCAGGTAAAATGCAAAAACAAAAACCCAAAACAAAACATGATTACCTCTGGTTTGTCCCATGACATTCTATATGAGCACCCTGAGTAATGAAAGTCAAAACATGATTCACATTATAGAAGTATGATCAATAATTATAGACCTACACAAGAAATCATTATACAAGTTTACAGTAAGGTTTACCTGATATTGCTTTGTAATATTATAATTACTGCACCTGGTAAGAAAGAATTTTTAATATGTGTAAATTATTAACAGATTTTGTTAAAAGCAATCACATTTAACATCCTGGAGACCTTTAAATGACAATTCTTATTCTCTCTATTGTAAAAACAGACAGACAAACCCAGAACCATGTTCCCAGGTAGGCCTTAGTTACACAGGCCCAAAGACCAACGCCATGGCAACAACCGGTTGTCAAAATGTGTATTTCCCAAATGGTTGGTGAGTGGCTTCTTGAGGTGACTGACAGTCACTAGGACTGTCAACCGCTGGTTGGGCAATATAGATTTTTCCCTAACAACCAGAGGTTGGCAGGGGGTCTCTAAGCCTGCATGACTGAGGCAGAAAACCAGGACAGTTTAGTTTAACAGCAGAACTTTTTACTGCTCACTGTTGCTTTGTCTGCTGTTGTGACCAACATACTGATACTAACAAATGCATAGTAAATATCAACACAATCTACACTTACTGTATGTAATGTAATTGGATCAAGACTTACTGTTGCTTTGTGGGACATGTGAGGAGTGCAGCAGGACTTAGTAACTGTCAAATAGGGTTACAAAGTTACAAAGTTGCATTATATATATATAGTAATTATATATTAATGAAGCATACTATAAGCATACAGTGTGGTACATACCAAGCTTTTTAGGTACTGAATGTTAACAGCTTCACTAGTAACATTGATTCTAAAAGCATAAAATTGGCCTGAGAAAGCGATAAAGAAAAGGGATGGTTAGCATGTGGGTGAAGTTTCTGAGACGCCATAAAAATACTTATTAACTGAGAAGTTCTCTTCTCAGATAGCTTGCTTCATAGAAGCAACGTTCTGTTTTCCAAAAGCCTAAATATTTTCTTTAAATTTGAATAACAATGGTGCATTCACTCATCACATATTGCAGCAGCAGCCTGGATTCTAAAAATGTCAATGCAATATTGTGATTATTTTTCTTACGTGTAGAATTACAGAAAGCTGTGCAATCACAGAAGCGAGGCATTTCCCCTGAGGATCAGACAAACATGGTTACAGCAGCAAAACCCTTGATAAACAGGGGTGAATATAAAAAGCATCTGTGTTTGTGATACTCACTGCTACAAGAGTCTGTCTTCAATTTAGGAGCCGGGTTGGAGTTGGGCTCTAAGAGGAAGCTGTAGATTAAACATGTATAAGTTACAGGGTGTACAGACACACATCCAGTGGACATAAAAAAAAAGTGTGTTGCTCACCATGTTAGTGGGGAGGATTTATTTAACTGACATATATCGTCAAGAGAAGACGTGGAATTGCATCTCACAAAACCGCCACTAGAGGGCTCTGCATCCTTACACAGATTTCGACCTGATGTGGAGAAAATCCAAAGAGAGTATTGGATCTGTCAATGTCTGATTTTGCACTTATTTTGGTTATTTAATATACTTTTTTCAAGAGAGCTGAAAATATCACACACGTACACAATGCAAATTTTCTATGACAGGCACAGATATTATCAGAAATCCTATTTACTGATATACCTGTTAGGTACACCTGTTCATCTGCTTGTTAACAACAAGATCTAAACAGCCAATAGCACGGCAGAAACCCAACAAAGTAAAGCACGTAGCCATGATCAAGACAACCTGCTGGAGTTCAATCTGAGCATCAGAATGGGGAAGAAAGTTTATTTAGGCCTCTGTGATGGGGCTAGATGGCTAGTGTGAGTATTTGAGAAATGACTAATCTAATGGGATTTTCACTCACAGATCATTTCAATTTGAAAAAAAAAAAAAAAGAAAACATCCATTGAGCCAGACTATTTCAAGCTGATAAGAAGGCAAGACCAATCGCAATGTCTTGGAACAGGAGATTCACATAGTTGCTGAGTGATGTTGTATGATGGCATCATGCCAATTTGGATCAAAATCTCTGAAGAATGTTTGCAGCACCTTGTTGAATCTGTGCCACAAAGAATTAAGGCCGTTCTGAGCCAAAAAGGGCTCCGACCAAGTGCTAGGTGTACCTATCAAAGTGGACACTGAGTGTAAAAATCTAAAGCAATCTCCAACTCCAAGCTGATGTTCAGCCCATTCCATTGCATTATATCAGAAACTAGTCAGTTCAGAGTTGTTATGAGGAACTCTAATCCAATCTTCTAATCCATCTCCTGTGGTTATAACAATTCTGTTAATCTTGATAAATATCGGTAAGTAAAGTTGAACAGGTATGCCTGAATAGATATGAAAACACAGAGATGAAGATAAATGTATATTTGGTGGGTGAGTGAACAGTGTGAGTCAAAAAGTCCAGTGACGATTAGTGGATTCTGAGAGGTCTGTCAGCCTACTCCTGTTTGCTGTAATATCACTGGTTAAGTTGACTGATTACAACAGGTCTAATATTTCCATGTGTACACTAAATTCAAAAATGAATGCAGGTTGCATGTTTGTAAAAAAAAACTTAGTTAGAAACTTGGAAAAAAATAGTTATATTATTGGGTGTGATTTTTAGGATGGTTCACATGATTCCATTTAATGAGTTAAATATTTGTTTTGATATGATTAATCATCTAGCTGATGATTCACAGCTAGAAGGTCCTGGACTTTAAGCCTTGAAACTGGAGCCTTTCTGTGTGGAATTTGCATGTGCAAATAGTTTAAATGGTGATTCTAAACTGGTCGTAGGTCTGAATGTGAGTGTGAATGTCTGTCACATGGCTAACATGTGACAGACATTCACACTCCACAGTGTACCACACCTCTCAACTTGTTAGGTGGGAAGCACTCCTTTACCATAATTCACTTTTCATTAGCTAGGTCTATTGCTGTATTTTCAGCCTCAAGTATTATCAAGCATAAATTTTACTTAAGTCACACAAGTATTAACAAGAGATCATCTCTTTAACGGGGAGAGAAAATTAGAGCACATATCTCAATGTGTCACCCCTTTGATTTGATACTATTTATTGATTTTCAGTAATGAACTTATACATATTAACTTAAGTCACCACCTGGATTTACCTAAGTAAATAGTGTAAGAGCATTTATTTTAAAATTTGTATTTTTTTAAACTTTTTCTTTTTTTTTTTGCTTGGCCGTATATTTTTAACTGGTTGTTCTCTTTGGCATGATACAACTTTGTAAGAAGACACTGGGCAAAGCATCTAAGATGAGCTTTTTATAATCCATCTTCAGGACACTGCGGTTTTCAACACAACAAAGCCACATCAGCAACATTATCAGGAGCTTTGTGCAAGTACTGAATAAGTGCAATCCGATACCCTGGGTACTGTGGTCCTCTTTTCCTTTTAAATCCACACTTTTCCATGACACCATTATGTTTTCTATCAAGAAGATAGGAAGTCATATTTTGAACTATTTTACTGCAGTTGGGAACAGGGAAGGAAGCAGCACACAAGAAAGAGCAGTTGCCAAAGTAAAACGGGAAGATGGACAAAGAAGACCGGGAAACTAATTCACAGACAAAACAGAGTGAAGCAAATGCAAGGAAACAAGTGCTCACCCACTCTCTCCATCTCTCCTATGATTCTCGCTTGCATTGGTGCTCCAGCTTGCTGCAGTGCAGCGTCTCCAGCTTGTTGAAGTTCACACACTGAGACAGCATGGTTGAGCAGCAGCACCACATTGCAGGCAGTTTGGCTGGAAACAAAAGAGTTTCATGTGAGCGCGCACGATCTGCTGCACATGTAACAGCTGTACAAAGCAGCTCCTCATATCCTTTTTACCTTACATTCCTTTTTGCACTACAGGACACTTCAACTACCTGCAAAGAGAAAAAGGAGAGTTAAAGCCATGAGCCAGGCTTACAGGAGAAATTTGATTCTGTAAAGTATATAAGGTGTTGTCGTTTTCTGTACTGACCTGAAGTTGTCTGTCACCCTGACAGAAATTCAAAGAGCCTGTTTTTCTTTTTGCTGCATCAACACTGTCATTGTGACAACCCAATGCTTTTGACACCTGAGTGATAGATGGAGAGAGGGAAGCAGACAGATAGAGATGTTTGAGGGAGGTGATGGGAGTTTGACGTATAAAGTTTAAGGAAAGTAGCACGTTTTGTTAGTTTCTGCAGTCTTAGACGTCAGGATGAGAGCTATAAAGACCACTCAGGTTTAACTGTAAAAGCACTTTGTTCTTTTATATACATATTATGAAACCATAATGTATTTCAGTCAAATTATAGTTTTTAAATATAGGAATTTAAGCCATTAGAACAATTTGACACAAAGTTTCCATGATGTATAACGAAATATCCCATGGAAACTGTTTTTTGTTTTTTGATTGATCAGATTACAAGTGCCACAGTTATGTATAGTGGCTTCAGTAGGATACAATTTGGATATTGACTCATATGTTTACTGACGCATTCTAGATATGTTAAGCACATGGTCAAACTAAGGATACTGAATCATTTATAGTAGCTTTGTGTATTGGGACTCCTCTGGCTTGAAAGGACTATTTGTCAGCTCAGCCGTGGTAAACAGTGTGTTACTTCCTGGACAAAAACGTATGGGAAAAGAAAGACACAGCTCACTGCTATTCCCGGGATGTTGTTTTGTTCCAAGTGGGACACAACTCATACTCTCCTGGGCAACAAAACTTCAGAGCTGAGACTTTTATCTCTGAGCTGTCAGTGCATCAACACAGCACTATTAGACAGCCTTGCATGAGAATTCACTGAACAACCTTTGCTTACATGCTATTTCCTTGCAATGGACCTTAAAAATATGACTAGATTTGTGTCAAAATGATCAAGCATTAAAAGTGAACCAAAGACTTAATATAGCAGGATTGATTTATGATCCATGTTGAGAATTGTAATGGTTATGTACAAATTTATTCTTCAGTAATATATATTAATAACCATAACAATAATTTAAAAAGAAAGAAATGGTCAAAGGAAGCTGGGACTATGATACCGTATAGTATAATCTCAAGACAAAGCTGGAAGTGGACAGGAAGGGTTAAAGAATCATAACTGGACATTTTATATATTTAAATCAGGTAAGGTTGTTGCTTTTATGGGTAGAAACATAGTGGACAATATCTTGATCACATAACTTTGTTGTTTGGTAATGAGTTTCTTTCTGCAACACAAAGCTGAAGGAGAGGAGAAAAATGGTACAAAGCAAAAAGGGTTATTGGGAGGAAATGACTAGTCGAAATAACTGTGAATATATCTACAGTGTCTAATAATTTGCATATCTATTACTGCTGTTTCCATTACATTTTATTTGTTTTATCATTAGCTTTACTATGCAAAGACAGCTACCAGAGACAGCTAATAATCATGGTCTTTATGTAGAAAGGTCTATCTGACATAGGCTGAGAACTGCATATCAAGTGTCAGTAAGAATATTATGTAGGAAGTGTTCATTTAAGTTAGGAATGATGGGAAAGGAGAAGAGAAGACACTGAAGAAAGCAAAAAAAAGATTAAAGAACCACATTTATAACACAGAGGCAGCAGAATTTGTAAAAGGTCAAAGTAGTAATAAAGCAACAAATATTTGGCGTAAAAAAAATCTAAATTATTTTCAGGTGATTCACAGGGTTGGAATGCGCTGCTCCCACAAACTTACATTGTGCTTACAAGACTTGTTTGTAAAGCATGTGTCAATGACCGGGTGGTAACTGAAAGAAATATGAGAAACGTAACGAGATGGACAAGGGAAATTTGTCATTCTCACCAAATTTTGGACCTCTTCTTCAGTCTTGTTGCCCTCTACACTTATGGGCATCCAATAGTAAGCACCTGCAGAAAGCAATACATCTGTGAGGCCATGCAAATGCAAAAAGGAAATCGGAAAGGACAAGAAGTGAATATTTGCTTACTGTTATTGGAACAGAGTTGACGGACATCACAATGAACTAATCTGGTGGATCCTGAAAGAAAATGTCAACTTTACAAATTGTTTCTTCTCATTACTAACACAAACTGTAAACAGAATCTCCAGTTAAATAAAATGTCGAGTGACTGCATGTTAGCAAAGGCTAACCTGATGTGAATAATCCTCCAGGTGTGCTTTGGCTGGCTGCCGGAGTTGTGACTGAAGGTATGTGGGTGCTTGTTGAGATCTGAATAGCTGAACTGGTGTTCATGGGCAGGATTGAGTTCAGAGGCGAAGCTGTAGTGTCTGTGCGGAGAATGTGATTAGTAGTGACAGGCAAAACTGGTGCTGGGGCTGAAAGACTATTTGTTGAGAATTTGATGGAGGAAACTGAAATACAACAAATATTCAAGTGCCAACTTTTAATTTTTGTCCAGTAGAATACCCTCCATTCCATTATTTGGTCCCATTATCTAGTTGTTTGTGGCGGTTTAGCTTTTTGGGTGTTTTTAGACAGTATCTGTCATTTTTTTTTAGGTTTTCTTGATAGCTTTGATACAGTTTTCATATCAGGAATGCATTTTCCCACCCACATTTGCACATGTTGATGCATTTGCTATCTAAATGTTACACCTCTGTAAACAGAACTACAGATCTCTGACTTACCTGGATACTCTCCATCATTGCATTAGCATTTGCAATGAAATCAAAGCAAACTTCTTTCTTTCTAATATGTAAGAAAGAGTAAGGCCGGTCACACGCTGTCAGTAGTAGTAGTGAAATTATGTGTCAACTGAGAGCAAATCTAAACACATGTTCTCAGTCTTGCATCAAGACAAGTGCATGTCATGGAACTGCTAATTACACACAAGCACATACTGTAATTATATGTGTGACTTCACTGTAGCAAAGAGTAGTTGGTGCTGCGTTCTATGTTTTATATATTTTACTGGAGTGGTTTGTGAAGAAGGATAGCAGCAAAAGTGAAAGGAAAGGTTTACAAGACAGTAGTGAGACCTCCTATGTTGTAGGGTTTGGAGACAGTGGTATAGCCGGAAAAACAGGAGACAGAGCTGGAGGTGGAGGCTGATGATTGGTTATGGCGACCCCTAAATAGAACAGCCGAATATAGAATAAGAAGATGAAGATAGTTTCGTGTGTCTGATATGACTTTTTTCAGTTTTAGCAGTCATACTGAGTAAACTGTGGAGTAAATCCTTCACATTTCTTTTTTGTCTCTGAATTCCAACATTTTTGTAGTTCTGGTATTCTTACCAAAGACAGCAAGGTTTTGGTAAAAGTTTAAAAGCTTTAGGTGTCTTAAAGACTTCACATGTTTTGATATATGCAAAAAAGTTTCAAGAATTGTTTTGGTGTCTTTTGCACATATGGGTCTGTGTTGGGAGAACTGTTTCCAGAAGTACATTAAGAGTTGAGAGAATGATGTTATTAGTGTGAGAACGGCATGAAAGTGATGACTCCAAAGAAGAACCTGCTTTTGATTTTCCCTCCCCTCTAAAGAACTATCACATGATGGTAAACTACCACATGCACTAATCTCTTGATTAGAGCAGGCGAGGAATTACAAGTCCCTCATCATCAGTGGCATATCAGTGGAGAGAGTGGACAGTTTCTGATACCTGAGTGTCTACATCACTCAGCACCTGTCATGGTCCTGCCACACGTTAAGAAAGACTGCCAGCTTCTCTTCTTCTTCAGAGGACTCAGGGACTTCCATCTGCCACTGAGGGTGCTCAAGAACTTTTACTCTTGCACCATCGAGGGCGTCCTGACGGGAAACATCTGCACCTGCTTTGGGAACAGCACCAAGCAGGAGATACGAGAGCTGCGAAGAGTGGTGCGCTCAGCCAAATGCATCATTCGATCAGAGCTTCCTGACCTGCTGTCCATCTACACCAAGCGGTGCAAGACCAAAGCCAGGAAGATTATGATGGAGCTCTCCCATCGCTTCTGCTCCCTTAAGGCCAAAAAAGAGAGAATGAGGAGGAGCTTCTTCCCCCAGGCTATTCTGGGACCTGAACCAGGCCTAGGACTAGACTCTCTCACACATATCACATCACCACACGCACTCTGGTTTTTCTTCTTGCACACTTCCTATAATTTATAACTTATAATTTCTTTTGACTAATAATCTCTTACGTAAACTGTTTTTTTCTCACATGTTTACTGTAAATTTCTAAGTTAAAGCTGTAAATTTTGTAGTAACCTGTAAATTTGTATATCTTACTGTAAACCTACTGTCATTTAATGGTCGGGCACTGCACAGCTACAAGCATTCCACCTCGTCATACTGTGTATGGTTGTGTGTGTGACAAATTGAATTTGATGACCCATCTGACTTCATTCCACCAATAATGCTTTTCTAGAATTTCAAAGACAGATTGGTGCTGCAGCAGCTATCGTTCAGCCTTCTCTGAAGGGTAGCTGGCCTCTTCCTTAGAGATAGAGATAGGGTGAGGAGTTCAGCCATCCATGAGGGGCTCAGAATATAGCTGCATTCTCCACATTGAAAGTACCCAGTTGTGGTGGTTCAGGCCTCTGACAATGATGCTGCATGGGTGAGGTGTTCTGAGCTTGTTCCACCGGGAGGACACCCCGGGGCAGACCCGGTGGAACATGCTGGGGGAGGTGGCTGGGGAGAGGGAGGTCTGGGTGCCTGATGTGATCACTCTCAGATTCTGCTCTGACATCCAGATAGTGAGGAATCTAGTGTAATAAATCTGGTGCACTCAGCCTTTTATTAACTGATGTGGCTAGTGCAGGGTCGGCACCAGAGAATATAAATTGGATGGCCAACCAAGTTTGACAGTTGGTTCTTGAGCCAAATTCAAATCACACGATGACAAATCAGATAACAGAGATGAGAGACATTAACTCTAGGTGCAGAAGACTGCCAATGACCTCACTACACATTTGGCCAGTTGACTGTGAGCTCACAACATCCTTAACATATTTCCATTTGTTTTCCAAGGGGTCATGCTTTAAAAGTAGCTGCACAAGCTATGAACTCTTTTTTAGTTTCAAAGAGACATGAGGGGTGCTTCCCATAGTCTGATCTGCATAGGCCCATCCACTCAGTGAGTGGCCTCCTCTCTGATGCCGGTTACAATGATTGCTGCAGAAGCACTACACTACTGGACTGCAAAAACTTAGCAGTTATATGGCTGATTATGTGGGTTTTTCCCAAATTGTATGACTTAATGTAACTTGTAGTTAAAGTATATTAGTAGAATTCAGCTGAGGGAGCACAGTAACTTGATTGGATAGCCCTGGACCTCCAAGGCCCGCCCACAGTGTCAAGTAGTAGTAGCAGTAGTAATAATGCTACAATGTGATGTGGGGCATTTTTTCTTGACAAACATTTGGCCCCTACCAACTGAATGTTGTTCAAATGCCACAGCCTACTTGAGTATAATGACTGACCAGGTCTATCTCTTTGTATTCATCCTATTAGGACCACAGCTCAAATGATCTCAAACTGTTTTGTTTTTTTTAAACATGACAGTGAGTTCACTGTACTCAAATGGCTTCTGTGGTTACTATTTCTCAAACCAGTAGAGCGCCTTGATTTGCTGATTGATTCTTATCATAGATGTGCCGCCAACAAATACACAGCAATTGTTATGCTATCATGTCAATATGGACTAAAATCTCTGAGGAATGTTTTCAGCACCTTGCTGAAAGTATGACACAAAGAGTTCAGGCAGTTCTGAAGGCAAATACACTAGCAAGGTGAACCTAATAATGTGGCTGGTGGGTGTATGTAGTAGTATAATAATTTGACCATATCTAACAGCAAATGATTAGCCCAGAAATCAAATTTCAGCCATCTTCTATGATTTCATGTTATTATGACAAACCTGTAATTTATACAAAAGACAGAAATCTTAACTCAAAATCCCACAAAATATCCTTTGATTTCTGTTGTTTTTTCTGATTTGCCTCCAATGTAACAAGACAAACTCACAAATCATTATTACTAGCTAAAATAATGGACCAAAATGAAATATCTTTATACAGATAGTGAAAAAAATATGCAAAGTAGTCATCAACAAGAAGTTTCTGTGGGTTGTTATTAGAGCATATTTTAGTACGTGTCTCAGGGTGATGCTTACCAGATGAAGGCAGCAGGGACCGGCCAGCTCCCAGTGTAGTTGCTGTAAATGTGAAGGAATTCTTTACATTTTTCTCTTTTGCATTGTAAAAGCAAGGTAGATTTCCTCTAGTCTCTTTCTTTGTTGTTTCTGCGCTATTGTGATACAGTTTTTGTTAAGGTACTCCTATCTCTTACACTGCAATAGCATTTCTGAAAAGCATATTTACACAAAAATAGGCCATCTGGTTATGTAAAAATAAAATAATATAATATTTTTTATGTTTTTAGGTGAGAATCCACATTTACACAGTCTTAAATGAACAATAGAAATATCCTCTAATGGACAAACACATATTTAGTCTTTTATATTCATACATTTAGAGAAATAAACACAGCATGCATACTGGTGTCTAAGTCACACTAGTCACATGGATACACACCATTAGTAATGCTTCTGTAAGCACGAGCCCCACGTTTCAACCGTTTGTGGTCTACAAGACATAAAAACATGCAACACTCAACATTCAACATGCTTGGAGAACATGCACTGCAGTGGTATGGAAACAAGTGACAGGCATAAAGATAACAAAGACAAGTTTTGCATGCAATGTTATTGTTTTAAGCAAATGATATTGGAGAGCCATTCCTGTAGTTTTTGTTTTTGTTGAAAGTTAATTGTCTAAATGTTTGCTCTGCTTTTTTATGATTAAAAATTACTTTGAAAATGTAAAACAATGGAAAAGAAACCTTCCAATTTTCAATAATCACTTTTAGTTTTTGTATTTTTCTCAACTCTTTAAGGAAGACTTGAAAATTAATTTCTGGTGTAAAATCTCTCGTGTGACACCATTTTTCTAAATGAAAAAACTGAAAGCAAAGCTGTAACAACTTCTCTAATGAGGCAGGATCAGATAAATGCTTAATAACATGCTGTTTGGCTAACATTAAGGTCGTTTCTGTGACAGAAAAGACAGCCCTGCATTTTATTATGAACGCAGCCACTGTTAGTTTGGCAGTCCATTCATGATTAATATTAATACATCTACTCTAGAACAGTTGCGATCCGTGACAGGTTATTCTTTCATATCTGGCTCACCACACATAAGGCTGGGGTCTATTTGCCTTGCACTGGGACTGGTCACTCCCCAGTATTTGGCATTCCAGCCAATCACAGTGCCGTCCTCGCAGGGCCCATGAGCACCCAAGTCTGCCCACATGCGGAACAAGTACAGCTCCACATTTCCGAGATTAGGTCCTGGGGGTGGATCTCTGGGACGACAGCCCATCCATAGAGAGCCGTAGGAGGGGATGGCCTGAGCGATGACAGTCCTCTCTGCTATAATGTCCCCATCAACCTGGAACAATTAAAAAAGTTAGATGTTTCTATGTCTGTCTTTATTGTTTTTCCTCTTCTAGTTTTTGCTCACATTTGAAGGCAGGCAAACTAAAAAAAAAAAAAAAAGACTAGATCAAATTTAGTCACATAACCATAACTAGACCGATTTTATCGATCCTTTTTCATTTATCCGATTCAGGGTCATGGGGGGGGGGGGGGGGGGGGGGGGTGGGGCGTTGCCTATCCCAGCTGTCACTGGGCGAGAGGCAGAGTACACCCTGTAGAGGTTGCCAAAGTGTTGCCAGGCTAACAGAGAGACAGACAACCATTCATGCTCACATTCATGCCTATGGTCAATTTACTATCCTCATTAACCTAACCACATTCTGATGGACTACAAGTCTATCCATTCAAGAGACCTAAAGATCCTAAAGATGAAACTGAAGCACACTGAGGACTTCCACACTAGTGGCCAGCAAGCCACACAGTAGGTAAAATGT